>NC_068937.1:26823260-27185960 GCF_016801865.2 Culex pipiens pallens
TAAGATTATGAAATTTAGCACTTTTGCTTATAGATTTTGATATAGATATTTGAATATGATTATCTGCACTTTTAGAAATATTAAGACAATTATAAAGACCTTTTGATTTTGCACTTTTGAATTTGAAAAATTATGCGCAGATTTAGCCATTTTGATTTAGCAATTTATATGCCATTTGATATAGCCCTTATAAGACATATGATAAAGCAATTTGATTTATGTCAATTATTGCCCATATATGCACATTATGCACTTATAGCCCAATTTTGCCCTAATATGAAATAGAAGTGTGCCCTTCAATAAGCCAATGATAAGCACCTATCTTAAGCCAAAGCTAAAAGCCCATGATATGTCGCAAATATGTGCCCAAAAAGTCCGCTTAAATCATGAGCCCTTAATGCCCAATATATCCCCATCAAAAGCCCACATCAAAATGCCCAAATAAGCCCAAAAATGCCAAGCAAAAGCCCAAATGTGTCTTAAGCCCAAAAAGTCGCAAAATGCCCAAAAAAGCCCTCAGAAGTCCAAAGCAAAATGCCCAAAAAAGTACCAAAATCAAAAGCCCAAAATCCCAAAACGCCAAATCAAAATCGCAAAATCCCAAAAAATCCCAAAAGTCCCAAAAAAGTCCCCAAAAATCCCAAAAAAGTCCCCAAAAATGCCCCACAAAATGCCCAAAAATCCCAAAAAGCCCATAAATCCCATAAAATCCCAAAAAGCCCAAAAATCCCAAAAATCCCAAAATCAAGCCCAACAAGAACCCAAACATCCCAAACATCCCAAAAACGCCCAAATCAAAATCCCAAATCAAAATCCAAGGAATCCAAATCAAAATCCAATAATCCCAAAAATCCCAAAAAGCCCAAAAATCCCAAAAATGCCCAATCAAAAATCCCAAAAAGCCCAAAAGTGCCCAAATAGTTCCAAAATCAAAAAATCCAAAATCAAAAATGCAAAAATCAAAAATCAAAATCAAAAATCAAAATCAAAATCAAAAATCAAAAACAAAAATCAAAAATCAAAATCAAAATCAAAAAATCCAAAATCCCAAAAATCAAAAATCAAAAATCAAAAAATCAAAAATAAAAAATCAAAAATCAAAAATATAAAATCAAACATCAAAAATCAAAAATCCAAAAATTCAAAATCAAAAATCCAAAAATCAAAAATCAAAAATCAAAATCCCAAAAAATCAAAAATCAAAAAAATCAAAATAAAACAAAAATCAAAAAAATCCAAAATCCCAAAAACCAAAAATCAAAAATCAAAAACAAAAAACCAAAAATCAAAAATCAAAAATCAAAATCCAAAAATTCAAAAATCAAAAATCCAAAATCCAAAAATCAAAAATCCATAAAATCAAAATCCAAATAATCAAAATCAGAAAATCAAAAATCAAAATCAAAATCAAAATCAAAAGCCAACAAAATCAAAAATTCAAAAATCAAAAATCGAAAAAAATCTCAAAATCTCAAAATCAAAAATCAAAAATTCCTAAAAAATCAAAATCAAAAATCCAAAAATCAAAATCCAAAAATCCAAAAATCAAAAATCACAAAAAATCTCAAAAAATCCAAAAAATCCAAAATCCAAAAAATTCAAAAAATCAAAATCATCAAAAAATCAAAATCCAAAAAATCAAAAATCCAAACAAATCAAAAATCAAAAATCAAAAATCAAAAATTCAAAAATCCAAAAATCTAAAAATCAAAAAAAAAAAATCAAAAATCCAAAAAATCCAAAAAATCCAAAAAATCAAAAATCAAAAATCAAAAAATCAAAAATCAAATCAAAAATACCAAAATCCCAAACAATCCACAAATCCACAAAATCCCGAAAATCCCATCAAAATCCCAAATCAAAACCTACAAAATCCAATCAAAATCCCACTAAATCCCAAAAATCCCATATAATCCCAAAAATCCCATCAAAATCCCAAAGAGATCCCATAAATCCCAAAAATCCCAAAATCCCAATCAAAATCCCAAAATCCCAAAAATCCCAAAAATCCGCAAAAATCCCAAAAATCCCAAAAATCCCAAAAATCCCAAAAAGCCAAAAATCCACAATCAAAATCCCAAAAATCCCAAAAATCCCATAAATCCCAAAAATCCCAAAAATCCCCAAAATCCCAATCAAAATCCCAATCAAACTCCCAAAAATCCCAAAAATCCATAACATCCCAAAAAATCCCCAAAAATCCCAAAAATCCCAAACAAGAATCCCGCAAAAACTCCCAAATCAAAATCCCAAAAATCCCAAACAGTCCACAAAATCCAATCAACAATCCCAAAAATCGCAAAAAGCCCAAAATCCCAAAAAAATACCACAAAATCACAAAAATCCCAAAATCATCCCAATCAAAATCCCAAAAATCCCAAAATCCCAAAAATCCCAAAAATCCCAAAAATCCCAAAAATCCCAAAAATCCCAAAAAATCCCAAAAATCCCAAAAATCCCAAAATCCCAAAAATCAAATCCCAAAAATCCCAAAAAATCCCAAAAATCCCAAAAATCCCCAAAAATCCCAAAAAATCCCCAAAAATCCCAAAAAAATCCCAAAAATCCCAAAAAACCCAAAAATCCCAAAAATCCCAAAAAATCCCAAAAATCCCAAAAATCCCAAAAATCCCAAAAATCCCAAAAATCCCACAAAATCCCAAAAAAATCCCAAAAAATCCCAAAAATCCCAAAAATCCCAAAAAATCCCAAAAATCCCAAAAATCCCAAAATCCCAAAAATCCCAAAAATCCCAAAAATCCCAAAAAATCCCAAAAATCCCAAAAATCCCAAAAATCCCAAAAACCCAAAAAATCCCAAAAATCCCAAAAATCCCAAAAATCCCAAAAATCCCAAAATCCCAAAATCCCAAAATCCCCAAAAATCCCAAAAATCCCAAAAATCCCAAAAATCCCAAAATCCCAAAAATCCCAAAAAATCCCAAAATCCCAAAAAATCCCAAAAATCCCAAAAATCCCAAAAATCCCAAAAAATCCCAAAAATCCCAAAAATCCCAAAAATCCCAAAAATCCCAAAAATCCCAAAAATGCCCAAAAAATCCCAAAAATCCCAAAAATCCCAAAAATCCCAAAAATCCCAAAAAATCCCAAAAAATCCCAAAAATCCCAAAATCCAAAAAATCCCAAAAATCCCAAAAATCCCAAAAACCCAAAAAATCCCAAAAATCCCAAAAATCCCAAAAATCCCAAAAATCCCAAAAATCCCAAAAATCCAAAAATCCCAAAAATCCCAAAAATCCCAAAATCCCAAAAATCCCAAAAATCCCAAAAAATCCCAAAAATCCCAAAAATCCCAAAAATCCCAAAATCCCAAAAATCCCAAAATCCCAAAAATCCAAAAATGCCCAAAAATCCCAAAAATCCCAAAAATCCACAAAATCCAAAATCCCAAAAAATCCCAAAAATCCCAAAAATCCCAAAAATCCCAAAATCCACAAAATCCCAAAAAATCCCAAAATCCCAAAAATCCCAAAAATCCCAAAAATCCCAAAAATCCCAAAAATCCCAAAAAATCCCAAAAATCCCAAAATCCCAAAAATCCCAAAAATCCCAAAAATCCCAAAAATCCCAAAATCCCAAAAATCCCAAATCAAAATCCCAAAAATCCCAAAAATCCCAAAAATCCCAAAAATCCCAAAAATCCCAAAAATCCCAAAAATCCCAAAAATCCCAAAAATCCAAAATCCCAAAAATCCCAAAATCCCAAAAAATCCCAAAATCCCAAAATCCCAAAAATCCCAAAAATCCCAAAAATCCCAAAAATCCCAAAAATCCCAAAAATCCCAAAAAATCCCAAAAATCCCAAAAATCCCAAAAAACCCAAAAAATCCCAAAAATCCCAAAAATCCCAAAAATCCAAAAATCCCAAAAAATCCCAAAAATCCCAAAAAATCCCAAAAATCCCAAAAATCCCAAAATCCCAAAAAAATCCCAAAAATCCCAAAAATCCCAAAAATCCCAAAAATCCCAAAATCCCAAAAATCCCAAAAATCCCAAAAATCCCAAAAAATCCCAAAAATCCCAAAAATCCCAAAATCCCAAAAATCCCAAAAATCCCAAAATCCCAAAAATCCCAAAAATCCCAAAAATCCCAAAAATCCCAAAAATCCCAAAAATCCCAAAAATCCCAAAAATCCCAAAATCCCAAAAATCCCAAAAATCCCAAAAATCCCAAAAAATCCCAAAAATCCAAAAATCCCAAAAATCCCAAAAATCCCAAAATCCCAAAAATCCCAAAAATCCCAAAAATCCCAAAAATCCCAAAAATCCCAAAAATCCCAAAAATCCCAAAAATCCCAAAAATCCCAAAAAATCCCAAAAATCCCAAAAAATCCCAAAAATCCCAAAAATCCCAAAAATCCCAAAAATCCCAAAAATCCCAAAATCCCAAAAATCCCAAAAATCCCAAAAATCCCAAAAATCCCAAAAATCCCAAAAATCCCAAAAATCCAAAAATCCCAAAAAATCCCAAAAATCCCAAAAATCCCAAAAATCCCAAAAATCCAAAAAATCCCAAAAATCCCAAAAATCCCAAAAATCCCAAAAATCCCAAAAATCCCAAAAATCCCAAAAATCCCAAAAATCCCAAAAATCCCAAAAATCCCAAAAATCCAAAAATCCCAAAAATCCCAAAAATCCCAAAATCCCAAAAAATCCCAAAAATCCCAAAAATCCCAAAAATCCCAAAATCCCAAAAATCCAAAATCCCAAAAATCCCAAAAATCCCAAAAATCCCAAAAATCCCAAAAATCCCAAAAATCCCAAAAATCCCAAAAATCCAAAAATCCCAAAAATCCCAAAAATCCCAAAAATCCCAAAAATCCCAAAAATCCCAAAATCCCAAAAATCCAAAATCCCAAAAATCCCAAAAAATCCCAAAAATCCCAAAAATCCCAAAAATCCCAAAAATCCCAAAAATCCCAAAAATCCCAAAAATCCCAAAAATCCCAAAATCCCAAAATCCCAAAAATCCCAAAAATCCCAAAAATCCCAAAAATCCCAAAAATCCCAAAAATCCCAAAAATCCCAAAAATCCCAAAAATCCCAAAAATCCCAAAAATCCCAAAAATCCCAAAAATCCCAAAAATCCCAAAATCAAAAATCCCAAAAATCCCAAAAATCCCAAAAAATCCCAAAAATCCCAAAAATCCCAAAAATCCCAAAAATCCCAAAAATCCCAAATCCAAAAATCCCAAAAATCCCAAAAATCCCAAAAAATCCCAAAAATCCCAAAAATCCCAAAAATCCCAAAAATCCCAAAAAATCCCAAAAACCCAAAAATCCCAAAAAATCCCAAAAATCCCAAAAATCCCAAAAATCCCAAAAATCCCAAAAATCCCAAAAATCCCAAAAATCCCAAAAATCCCAAAAATCCCAAAAAATCCCAAAAATCCCAAAAATCCCAAAGCCCAAAAATCCCAAAAATCCCAAAAATCCCAAAAATCCCAAAAAATCCCAAAAATCCCAAAAATCCACAAAAATCCCAAAAATCCCAAAAATCCCAAAAATCCCAAAAATCCCAAAAATCCACAAAAATCCCAAAATCCCAAAAATCCCAAAAAAATCCCAAAAATCCCAAAAATCCCAAAAATCCCAAAAATCCCAAAATCCCAAAAATCCCAAAAATCCCAAAAATCCCAAAAATCCCAAAAATCCCAAAAATCCCAAAAATCCCAAAAATCCCAAAAATCCCAAAAATCCCAAACAAATCCCAAAAATCCCAAAAATCCCAAAAATCCCAAAAAATCCCAAAAATCCCAAAAATCCCAAAAATCCCAAAAATCCCAAAAATCCCAAAAATCCCAAAAATCCCAAAAATCCCAAAAAATCCCAAAAATCCCAAAAATCCCAAAAATCCCAAAAATCCCAAAAATCCCAAAAATCCCAAAAATCCCAAAAATCCCAAAAATCCCAAAAAAAATCCCAAAATCCAAAAATCCCAAAAATCCCAAAAAATCCCAAAATCCCAAAAAATCCCAAAAAATCCCAAAAATCCCAAAATCCCAAAAATCCCAAAAATCCCAAAAATCCCAAAAATCCCAAAAATCCCAAAAATCCCAAAAATCCCAAAAATCCCAAAAATCCCAAAAAATCCCAAAATCCAAAAATCCCAAAAATCCCAAAAATCCCAAAAAAAATCCCAAAAATCCCAAAATCCCAAAAATCCCAAAAATCCCAAAAATCCCAAAAATCCCAAAAATCCCAAAAATCCCAAAAATTCCCAAAATCCCAAAATCCCAAAATCCCAAAAATCCCAAAAATCCCAAAAATCCCAAAAATCCCAAAAGCCCAAAATCCCAAAAATCCCAAAAATCCCAAAAATCCCAAAAATCCCAAAAATCCCAAAAATCCCAAAAATCCCAAAAATCCCAAAAATCCCAAAATCCAAAAAATCCCAAAAATCCCCAAAATCCCACAAACCCCAAAAATCCCAAAAAATCCCAAAAATCCCAAAAACCCCAAAAACCCCAAAATCCCCAAAATCCCAAAAATCCCCAAAATAAAAAAAAACCAAAAAAAACCCACCCCCCCAACACCACCACCAAAACCCACCCCACAAACAAACCCCCCCCACAATCTTGTACACCTCCCACAGACCCCCCTCCGCCTGCCTACTCACCCCCCACCCCACCCGCCCCTCACCGTAGCATGCCACCAAACCGGGGTAACACATGCATCCCCGGCCGCCACCGCCAGCCACAGTCTGCCGACCGTAACCCACAATAAGGATGGCGTAACTGTATGCACCATAGCGTTAACCACATGTAACCGTATTATTGTTGCAAAATGTGCAACGTGACGAACGACGAAACATATGACCCAACGAAATCTAGAGCAAATTGTTTACAATGTAAACGGATCCGATGACAGGATTTCTTTCCGTGTGTGGGTTTTAATAAAGCTTGTAAGGTTTAGCATTAGTTTTTATTGTACTGATTCATGAAGTAAATGTTGAAATGAAGTTTAATACTCGGATATAATGTAGAAACAAGTTTATGCATGTTGATCATCATTGCTGTCGGTTACGCCACGAGCTAGCTCTTCAGAAAAACTGGTTTCCCGTGCAGACACGGTCCTTTTCATCGCGTTGATCATCGCTTCGTGTTCAGTCAGCTTCTCCCGCATGTGGGCTAATCTTTGACCCTGCAGGCTGGCAAGGTTCAGCAGCTGCTGATGATCGGATTCCATCTGTTCGATGTTGGTTCTGTAAGAAGCAATTACAGTTGAGGCCACCTGAAGATCGAGCCGACCTTTTTCTAGCAGAGTTTCGCTGTGAACTGGCACCGTAGAAAATAGTTCCACCATGTGTGTTGGTGGGGAGTTGTCGATCAAAGCTGCTCGATTTTCTGAAGGCATGGTACAGATGTAGTTGGCCCAGCACAACCAGACGATATCATTGGCACAGAGGTACCTGCCATGCCGTTCCTTCAGCTCAGATTTCACAGCGTTGACCGATGAAATCGCTTCAGCACCCGCACGATCCTTTAGAATTGGGCTCAACAGCTTTTCTTTCAGCAGAGTCCATCGTTTCTTACTAGTAACCGAAGCACTGTACTTAAAAAGGATAACACACACATCTTTATCCTCCCAGCTTAGCAGTGACTTCGCCTCAATCTTCGAGGGACAAAAGTACCGCTTGCTCATTTTATCGTGGACCTGCATGAAGTTCCAGCACGATTCGTAAGACGGCATGTCTTCCTCCCACGCAACCAATGCAATCGAAGAATCGCTCTCTGCTGCTATTGTGTCATGAATGGTGTCATTGAACACAACTCCACGGTGTACAAATGGAGCGCAATAATCCCAGATTTTACGCAACACGCCATCTGAATCATCTGCTTGAACATCCAAGACACCACATGGATCTGCGCCTTTTTGGTTCTTAAAGTTTTTAATTATCACTTCGCCTTTAAACGTTAAAGGCTTGTCCTTTTGCCTCTTGCTTCCTGACGGCTCGTTCAATGCAGACAACCCATTCTGTAAGTCGTACAACAATGTCAATCGTCAACATTTACCAACTAAAACAGATCAATTACCTTTCTCTTGGACACTGATCTTGGTTTTGAGCCGGAAGCACGTGGTTCGTTTGCGTTGTTCGTCTCTTCACTATTCACCGACTGATCACGCACGAAAAGTTCGTCCACGAGGTACGGAGCAGAATCGGCCTCATCGCATTGATCCAGTAGAAATTCTGGTTCCCCGTAGCTCTACTCGTCTTCCGATGAATCGGATGCTGAGTTCAATGCGTCATATGTGATTAAATCGTCTTCAGGGTATAACATTTTAGCTGTTCAAATGAATAATTATTAGTAACAATAAAACTTATCAATTCTAAACCAAACCTTCGCGTGTACAGCAAATTTCTTTTTGTAAGCAGGAAATAGTCAACTAAATAAGAAAACAGTTGATTAATGACAGATATTTTGATCGGACAGAATATTTAACGGTTGCTATGATCTTATTTTTCAAACAAGCCGCACGTCATGCGGTCATACCACCCTGGCGTTTTGTAAAATCACTGAAATTGATATTATCTAGATACGCGCAATACTCAAAATTATCAGGAAACTACATATTTACGAAAAATAAACACTTCAAATTTCTGTTTTTTACAATATGGATTTCAAACGGACGGGATTGTTTAATACATTTCGAAAGTTGTTACACATTTTTTTGAAATACTCAAATTTTTCACAAAACAATTTTTTTTTCGAAAAAATGTTCAAAATTTTAGTTTTTCACAATATGGGTATCAAATCATCCAGATATTCTTATTTATTTTTTAAAGTACTTAAAATTTCCACATGACTACGTATTTTCTAAAAGTACTCAAAATTTCAAAGTATCAAAATTTATTACATTCGAAATGTTTGAAAAAATTCCAAACATTTGTTAAAAAAGTAAATCTTTCCCTGTTCCTGAGGGGAACACCCGTGAAGAGTATCGGGGCCGGCATTTACTAAGCGGATTCAGTGACAGTTTATTAATCAACTTAATGTTAACATGTTAAGGTTAATGTCAACATTCCATAGGTTGTCTTCCTAAGGTGTCGTGATAAGGTCCAGTTTGTGACGATGCACTACCTTCCCTTTACTAAGCAATCGAATCCAGAAGGGAAAAGATCGCCAGTTGTGTTGGTCCGAGCCGGGATTTGAACCACGATCTACCGCTTACGAGGCGGAAGCGTTACCACTGGGCTACGTGGCTCGGTCATAAAAACATTTGTTACCCAACTGAAATTTTAGGTGTTTTTTTTTAAATAGGTAGTTTTGTGAAAATGTATAGTATTTTCAAAAAAAGTTGTTGATACATTCGAAATAAGCAATTCTCTACCAAAACCGGAAATGGATTTTATTTGTATTTTTTTATTTGGCTCAAACTTTGTGGAGGCCTTCCCTATGACCAAATATGCTTTTTTGTGTCATTGGTTCACCCATACAAGTCTCCATACAATTTTGGCAGCTGTCCATACAAAAATGTTATGTAAATATTCAAATAGCTGTAACTTTTGAGTGAATTTTCTGATCAATTTGGTGTCTTCGGCAAAGTTGTAGGTATTGTTGAGGACTTTTGAGAAAAAAATAGGTACACGAAAAAAAAATTTGCAGATTTTTTTATCAACTTTTTTTTCACAAAAACTCAATTTTTTTTTATTTTCGAGATTTTTTGATATGTTTTAGGGGACAAAAATCCGCAACTTTTAAGCCATAGAAAAACATGGTCAAAAAATCTGCCACCGAGTTATGAATTTTTGAAAAAATAGTGATTTTTGGAAAAAAAATTAAGTTTTATGCAAAAACAAGTTTGACATTACTTTTCAATGCAAAATTGAATTTGCAATCGAAAAGTACTTTACAGATTTTTTGATGAAGGGCTCCGTTTTCAAGATGTAGCCACTGAAAGTTTGATTTTAGCGAAATATTTGCAGTTTTTCAATTTTTAAAAATAGTTACCATGAGTGACCATTTCTAGAAATATTTTTTTGAAAAGTTCAGAATATTTGCTATAATATTGTCTAAAAGACATTGAAGATTGGACCTCTGGTTGCTGAAATACAGCGGCTTAAAGAAAAAGAAACATGAAAATTGAAGTTTTCTAAGTCTCACCCAATCAGCCCACCATTTTCTAATGACGATATCTCAGCAATTAATGGTCCGATTTTTAATGTTATTACATGAAACATTCGTGAAATTTTCCGATCCTTTCGAAAAAAATATTTTGAAAATTTTTAAATCAAGACTAGCATTTTAAATGGGCGTAATATTCAATATTTGGCCCTTTTAAAATGTTAGTCTTGATTTCAAATTTTCAAAATATTTTTTGAGTATTTTCAAAAAATGTTGTTTTTACATTCGAAATATATGAAAAATCCCAATCATTTGATTCCAACATTGCAAAAAACTGAAATTTTAAGTTATTTTTTTTTGAAAATACGAAGTTTTGTGAAAATTTACAGTATTTAAAAAAAAATTTATGATAAAAACACAATCATATGATTCTCATATTGTAATAACACAAATTTTGAGGTTTTTGCCTTCCTCACTGAGGAAAGGCTATAAAATCACTCGAAAATTGAACTTCTTAAATACACCTCCTAGATTTACCTTCAGGTATACCTATTGACTCAGAATCAAATTCTGAACAAATGTCTGTGGGGATGTGTGTAGACATGATTTTTTTCCACACGATTTTCTCAGAACTGGCTGATCCGATTTTGGCCGGATCCGCCTTATTCTGTTCGTTTAGGGGTCCCCTAAGACCCTATTAAATGTTATTCTGCTTAGTGAAGTACTTTTGAAGTAATGCCATGAAAAATTTTTTTTTGTAGCTGCTAAAAAGGGTGATTTTTGCCTAACCTCAAAGGCCGGATCTTTTTGTTTACGTGCGAGAGTCGCGCCAGATGTGAAACGCCCGGTTGCCAAATTGCTTCAAATGATAGTCTGCATGTTTTCTGGAAAAGTCTGTATAAGATTTTTTTTACTCATAAACTTATTTCCAGTCTTTTTCGGTGCTGGAACTTGACTTGGAAACAATGCAAATCTGGATAAGGACAACTTCGGAGTTGAATTAAATTGTAAATGTGAGGAAGGCAGCAACCACCTAATGGTGGATTAAGAAAGGGTTTTTAGAGTAAAAAATGCATTTTTTAAATACAGGAAAAATACGTATTTTTGTAAAAAAATTGTCATGTAAGGGTAATTCTCTACCAACTCACACGAAATCGGGAAAAGTTGCCCCGACCCCTCTTCGATTTGCGTGAAACTTTGTCCTAAGGGGTAACTTTTGTCCCTGATTACGAATCCGAGGTCCGTTTTTTGATATCTCGTGACGGAGGGGCGTTACGACCCCTTCCATTTTTAAACATGCGAAAAAAGGGGTGTTTTTCAATAATTTGCAGCCTGAAACGGTGATGAGATAGAAATTTGGTGTCAAAGGGACTTTTATGTAAAATAAGACGCCCGATTTGATGGCGTACTCAGAATTCCGAAAAAACGTATTTTTCATCGAAAAAAACACTAAAAAAGTTTTAAAAATTCTCCCATTTTCCGTTACTCGACTGTAAAAATTTTTGGAACATGTCATTTTATGGGAAATTTTATGTACTTTTCGAATCTACATTGACCCAGAAGGGTCATTTTTTCATTTAGAACAAAATTTTTAATTTTAAAATATCGTGTTTTTTCTAACTTTACAGGGTTATTTTTTAGAGTGTAACAATGTTCTACAAAGTTGTAGAACAGACAATAACAAAAATTTTGATATATAGACATAAGGGGTTTGCTTATAAACATCACGAGTTATCACGATTTTACGAAAAAAAGTTTTGAAAAAGTTACTTTTTGCGTTTCTCTATGTTTCGTCGTCCGTGTCTGTCGCGGGTGACCATGAACGGCCATTATCAACGACGACCAAAATTTTCAAAACTTTTTTTCGTAAAATCGTGATAACTCGTGATGTTTATAAGCAAACCCCTTATGTATATATATCAAATTTTTGTAATTGTCTGTTCTACAACTTTGTAGAACATTGTTACACTCTAAAAAATAACCCTGCAAAGTTAGAAAAAACACGAAATTTTAAAATGAAAATTTTTGTTCTAAATGAAAAAATGACCCTTCTGGGTCAATGTAGATTCGAAAAGTACATTAAATTTCTTATAAAATGACATGTTTCAAAATTTTTTACAGTCGAGTAACGGAAAATGGGAGAATTTTTAAAACTTTTTTAGTGTTTTTTTCGATGAAAAATACGTTTTTTCGGAATTCTGAGGACGCCATAAAATCGGGCGTCTAATTTTACATAAAGGTCTCTTTGACACCAAATTTCTATCTCGTCACCGTTTCAGGCTGCAAATTATTGAAAACACCTCTTTTTTCGCATGTTCAAAAATGGAAGGGGTCGTACCGCCCCTCCGTCACGAGATATCAAAAAACGGACCTCGGATTCATGATCAGGGACAAAAGTTACCCCTTAAGACAAAGTTTCACGCAAATCGAAGAGGGGTCGGGGCAACTGCTGTGTGAGTTGGCGGAGAATTACCCGTAACTATAATTAAATAACGAAGAATGCCATCGTTTGAGCTATAACACAAGCTTCTTAAAAATCATTTGGCAGTGTTGCCAATTTTTCTTAAAAATAATTACATTTGAAAAGGCGAAAACTACATTATAAACTATATAAAGAGCAGATCAATGCAGCTGAAGACTGCAATGATTTTTGTCGAAATGCATTAATTATCTTATTGGACATAACATCCAAAGTGTCAACTTCGGCTAATTGATGAAGTTCACTGGTGCTGAACCAGGGAGGAAGTTTCAGAATCATTTTCAGAATTTTGTTGTGAATCCTCTGAAGTTTTTTCTTCCTGGTTAAGCAACAGCTTGTCCAGATCGGCACAGCATAAAGCATGGCAGGTCTGAAAATTTGTTTATAAATTTACAGTTTATTCTTGAACTACAGTCCAGTCTGCCATCCGCTGAAATCACCTTCTCCGTGCATAGCGAAGAAGTCAACTCGAGTTTGCAATCGAAATGTACTTTACATAAATGTCGATATGGTGTAAAAAAGGGGTCATACCGCCCTACCGTCACGATTTCGTGTAAGTTGACAGAGAATTGAGCAACAAAAGTATCGCAAAATACAACATCACAGTTTGGCACCAATAATTTTACATATCTGTAGTCCAAAAAATCAAAATTCGAAAAAAATAAGAAAACAAACCTAACCTAACCTCTGTTTAAAAAAATGCATAAATAAGCGTTACAAAATGTATTTTGCAAAGTTTACGACCAGTTTTGCAAGATTTTTCAATGAAAAATTCAAAAATCATACTGAAATTCCCCACGAAACTAGCATGATTCGAAAAAAAAGTTGAGGTTGAAATGGTGCGGAGTGATGATTTTTTTTTTTGAAAAATGTGTTTTTTTGCGAAAATTGACAATAAGTGCAATTTTGTGAACCACCCTAACACGACGTAGGTCACTCTAATGGCCAATAAAAAAAACACGGGTCCTTTCGGCCAAGAAACCCCCAGAAATTTGTGAGCCCAATCGGATTTTTTTTCTAATCATGTTGTAAAATTTCAACTATTTTCGTTTCATCAAAAAATCAATTGCAGTGAACCGCACCCGCAAAGTTCTTCAATCTCCAAAGTATCCCTCATCAATCATGTGCCCATGAATGTGGAAACAAATTTCAGCTCAATAGCTTAACTGAAAAGCTTCACGAATGGCCTCGCCTCTCCTTCCCTCACCAGCATTATATTGGTACCACAACGATGCCCTGTGTACAAATCTTTGAATTGTTCTGTTTTCCCTCCACTCGTTCTGTTTACATTCCGTTAAAATTGCTTCAAGTTTTTTTTTTTGGGGTTTTGGGAGCTCTATACACCAAACGAAGAAATAAGCCCTGTCAACGACCCAAAATTTCCGTCCCTTCCCCTGTCCGTGATTGACAAACACGAACCGATTGCCTGGCGCTCACTTTTCGAACGAAAAAGGCCGGCTCCCTTCGAACACTAACAGTGTCAATTTAAATATTGATATTGGCTCAACATTTGCCGATAAAATCTTCATTCATCAACCCGAGCGACGACGAAGAAGGGAAAGCTTGGTTGGTTGTCGCTTGCGGCGTAATTTTGCTTGATTTTTTTTATTCTTGAACACGGGAAAAGTTGGTTGAAATTTTTTGAAATGGTTCTAAATTTGAGAATTTTTACTAATCACAACAATCAAAAAGAAAGTTGACAAAGTTTAAAATTAAAAAAAAAACAAATTTAGTCGTGAACATGAACATGAAACATACAACAAAAAAGAGTAAAAAGAGGAACACAACTTGAAAAGAAGCCCGCACGCATCGACCATGAGAAAAGAGAGGTAAAATTTTGATCCAATTTTCCAATCAATTTCCTGCCCAGTGGGAATGATTCTGTTTGCGTAAACAAACGAACGACAAGTCTTTGAACAGCACGATCTCGCTTGATTTTATCATCTGAGGGGGTGGGTTCGATGGTCAAGACAAATAAAAGCTTTTAAACTGGGAGTAAACTTGTCAACTTCATCTGATTTTTTTTTTGGTTTCTTGCATGTTTTTGGTTTTTTAGGTTTCTTGCGTTTTATATCGTGAATATTTTTTTTGCTTTTTACCTCTTGTTGTGTTTATACTTTTTTTTCACTTTTATGATTTTCTCTTTTTAACTTTTAGGCATTTTTCCTTTTTTTACTTATTAGCTTTTATCTTAGCTTTTCTTTTTTGCGTTCTCTTGTTAAGATTTGTTTTGTCTTTTTTTCTTTTTTTTTCTTTTTAAGCACGTTGTTTTTTTCATTTTATATTTTTTTGTTTTTTTTTTTCTTTTTTGCAATATTTCCTTTTTATTGATGTTTTTCTTTTATTGAACTTTATCTCAGTCCTTTATTTATTTTTTTTCATTTTAATTATTTGTTTTTTTTTTATTCTCTTTTTTCACTTTACTTTTTTGCGATTTCACTCATTTTGCTTTTAATCATTTTAGCCTTCTTTTTTCAAACAAGCAATGCTTTTTCTTTTTTTACTTTTAGTTTTGCTTCACTTTTACTCGTGGCTTGTTCGCTTTTTTCCTTTTCTTTATTTTTCTGTTTTTTAAGTGTTTGTTTTCTCTTTTGATACGTTTTTTTTTACTTTTTTCCTTAATAGCGCCAGGTTTTTACCCTTATATTTTCTTTTTGTTGTTCTTTTTTCCTCTTTTCGAGTGTTTCTTCTCTTATTTTCTGATTTCTTTATAATGTTTTACTGTATATTTTTTTACTGTATATTTTTTTAACTTAAACTTTTTTTTAACTTTTTGCGTTTTTACTTTTAATGCTTTGAAACATTTTTTTGATATTCCTTTTTCAAACAAGCATTGCTTTTTCTAGTTTTATTTTTTGCATTATTCCCTTTTTTACTTATTTGCTTTTTTCTTTTTACTAGTTTTTTCCATTCTTGCTTTTTCTTTTTTAAGATTTTTATCTTTTTTAAAATTTTGTGTTTTATAGTGCTTGGTTAATTTTGTCCTTTACATTTTCTTCTTTTTACTTTTCTTCCTCTTTTTGATTTTTTTTATCTTTATCTTGTTATTTATGTTTTTCTGTCTACTTTTAAACATTTTTGCATTTCCCTTTAAAATAACAAGCAATGCTTATTCCTTTTTCACAGTTCAGCATTTTTTCCATTTTACTTATTTGCTTGATTGCTTTTTCCTTTTTTTTGCGTTTTTTTTCTCGAGTTTTTTTTATGTTAAGTTTTTTTTTGCTGCCTGTTTAAAGTTTTGTTTTTGTTTTGTTTTTAATTTTTCTCTTTTTTGCGTGATAATCATTTGCATTTTTTCTTTTGATTTGCTTTTCTTCTTCTATATGATTTTGAATTATGAACATTTTTTTTTTGCTTTATTTCCATTTTAATTTTATTCCTCTCTCTGCTTTTCCCTTTTTTAACTTATATGCTAGATAGATATTTTATTTTTTACATTTTTCTTGTTTTTAGGACTACTTTTAATGTTCTTTCCTTTTTTAATTATATATTTGTTTACTAATTTTTAACCTTTTCTGTTTTTTACAGCTTTGTGCTTGTCCTTATTTTTTATTTGCTGTTCATCTTTTTTCAACTTATTTGCGTGATTGATTTTTTTGCATTTTAACGTTTTTTGCGATTTTCCGCTTTTTCACTTGTTTTGCTTTTTTGCTTTTTTGGTTTTTTGGTTTTTTGGTTTTTTGCTTTTTTGCTTTTTTGCTTTTTTGCTTTTTTGCTTTTTTGCTTTTTTGCTTTTTTGCTTTTTTGCTATTTTGCTTTTTTGCTTTTTTGCTTTTTTGCTTTTTTGCTTTTTTGCTTTTTTGCTTTTTTGCTTTTTTGCTTTTTTGCTTTTTTGCTTTTTTGCTTTTTTTGCTTTTTTGCTTTTTTGCTTTTTTGCTTTTTTGCTTTTTTGCTTTTTTGCTTTTTTGCTTTTTTGCTTTTTTGCTTTTTTGCTTTTTTGCTTTTTTGCTTTTTTGCTTTTTTGCTTTTTTGCTTTTTTGCTTTTTTGCTTTTTGCTTTTTTGCTTTTTTGCTTTTTTGCTTTTTTGCTTTTTTGCTTTTTTGCTTTTTTGCTTTTTTGCTTTTTTGCTTTTTTGCTTTTTTGCTTTTTTGCTTTTTTGCTTTTTTGCTTTTTTGCTTTTTTGCTTTTTTGCTTTTTTGCTTTTTTGCTTTTTTGCTTTTTTGCTTTTTTGCTTTTTGCTTTTTTGCTTTTTTGCTTTTTTGCTTTTTTGCTTTTTTGCTTTTTTGCTTTTTTGCTTTTTTGCTTTTTTGCTTTTTTGCTTTTTTGCTTTTTTGCTTTTTTGCTTTTTTGCTTTTTGCTTTTTTGCTTTTTTGCTTTTTTGCTTTTTTGCTTTTTTGCTTTTTTGCTTTTTTGCTTTTTTGCTTTTTTGCTTTTTTGCTTTTTTGCTTTTTTGCTTTTTTGCTTTTTTGCTTTTTTGCTTTTTTGCTTTTTTGCTTTTTTGCTTTTTTGCTTTTTTGCTTTTTTGCTTTTTGCTTTAAAAATAAAGCTCAACCTTTTCGGCTGCTCATTCGTTACCAAACAAAGACTTAAATTAACTCCAGCTTGCAAAACATTGTCCTCGAGGGTTCCCTCTAATGCCAAAAAACCCTCACTCCACAAATTATAAACTCAATTATGAAAATGAAAATAAAGTCTTACGACTGTTGAACATGCATTAATAAGCTGCCAAATGGCGACATTCACGACGAAGTGGCTGTGTTGTCTTGGCTGCTAGCTGGTAATTTACTCCCACTTTTACCGCTGCTGAAATTAATAACTGAAACTGCTGGTTTTGAGTGTCAAGAATGGTGTTCTGCCAAAAAAGTTTTTACGGTTGAAAATTTGTTGAAAACAGCAAAAATTATTCTGTGAAATTTAATTTTTCAATATTTTTATACAAAACAATTTTTAGTAAAGTTCCTCCTAACAAGAAAAGTTTTACATTAAAAAAGTGCTAATCCGATTACTAATCAACAGAAGCAGCAGCAGCTACTATCATTAATTTTGCAGGTAATCCTCGGATATGTGCGGAAGAGCCATTTGAATTGCAAATTAGTTTTCCTGTCTGGTCACCATGCCAGTTCAAAACCAGCGCAATTTTTATCAACCGTCTGGAATCTCATTAGCCCTGCGGGTATCATTGTGGAAATGAAATTGCGAAAACAACTTATTTTCAAATTCGGGGTGCAGCTTTTACTGTGAGCGCACCGTGTCTTTGTCGCCTTGGAGATTAAATCATCGGGATGGGTAGGAATTCAAGCAGGAGGGTGAGTACTCTGCAAAATTAAATTAGTTTTACGGCAAAAGGTATTTCACAATTTTTTGGGTGACTTAATTTGCAAAACAAATGAAGACAAGTTCATTAAACTGGGATGACTTGGAACATTGTCAGCAGTAGAGCACGAATCCAGAAAACATGAAGTACCTATATTTAAATATATAGTTACCAACACAGTAAGAAAAGCCCAAATTTTGATGGTTGAAATAATAAAATACATTACATTCCAACGCTTGTGACCAAGGATCTGACAAGTATACAGGGTCCTAAGCAGGGTTGCCAGATCAACATAAAAAAAATCTGGTCAATTACCGATAAAAAAACACCTGAGCAGTTCTCTACGAAATCGATTTATTTTATTAAATTTTAAATTTTTGTATTTTTAGTACGGTTGAAACTTTTATAGCGTTTTCGGTATGCACAAAGAAACCATTTTGCATCATTAGCTTGTGTCCTTATATTTTTCCATGCAAATTAGGCAGCTTTTCAAAATCTGTATCTTTTGAATGTATTTTTTGATCGATTTGGTGTCTTGGACAAAGTTGTAGGTATGGATAAGGACTACACTGAAAAAAATGATACACAGTAGAAAAAAATTTGGTGATTTTTAATTTCACTTTTTGTCACTAAAACTAGATTTACAAAAAACTCTGTTTTTATTTTTTTTCTGTTTCAGGGAACATCAAATGCCAACTTTTCAGAAATTTTTCAAAAAATCTTTGACCGAGTTATAATTTTTTGAATCAATACAGATTTTTTCAAAAAATCGAAATATCGTTCGCAACAATTTTTCAACTTCATTTTCGATGTGAAATCGAGTTTGCAATCATAAAGTACTTTAGTGAAATTTTGATAAAGGGCACCGTTTTCAAGTTATAGCCATTTTTAGGTAACTTTTTTGAAAATAGTCTCAGTTTTTTCATTTTTTTTAATATAGTGCACATGTTTGCCCACCTTTGAAAAAAATATTTTTGAAAAACTGAGAAAATTCATTACATTTTGCTTTTTTGAAGTTTGTTGACAAGGGTTTCCAGAAGTGTTTTTTACCTGCCAGTCTGGCAATTAATTACACTAATTACTGGTCCAAAATGATTGATTACATAAAATACTTAATTACTTTTCACTATGATGAAAAAATATTCAATTTAATGTTAAAAAAAAAGTATTTATTTCTACGATTCTAAACTAAATTATTAATGAATAGCTCACTCAATAGCTCTGTCAAAATTAAAACTTAATAAAATAAAATAAAAGCACTTAACAACAAGCAAAGTACAGACAGTATTTTTTTTTTGTTGCTCTAAATTATTTATTTTATTTTTTTTTGTATTAATCGGGATATTGGATATTTTGCGTATGATTTTTATTGAAAATAGTAGAATATTTCACAAAAGTTTCATGTTCACACAATTAAAATCGTTTCCGAGCTATAGGCGATCAACATCAAAATTGCCCCCACTAGAAAGTACTGAAACTTGGTCAGTTATCGCAAGTCGAATGTCATTAAAATATTTAAGTTGTTTGAAAAAAGGCCCCCTGATTGTTCGAGCCAAATACATTGAAAAATATTTGCACCGGCTCCTCCTGAAAACTGTGAAATTCATCAAAGTAACGTTTAATTTTAAAATGTTTTTCAAACATTGGTTTGACATTATTTTGTTTGTTATTTTTTTTCTCAAGCATATTGAAAAATCCGTTACCAAAAATACGGATAATGGGAAATGTGACATTTACATTGGATTTTATTTCTGCATCTGAATATTAATCAATTCTAATTTTACTGAGTAACACATATACTTCAAATAATTTTTACTGCCTATTAGAAGGAAAAGCATAAAAAAATTAATCAACTCTAATGTAATTCCTGAAAAAAAAATACAATTTTTTAAATAAAAATGAATAGATTTTGGATTCATATAACATTTTTTACTGGGTAATATACCATGGCGTTGCCTTTCGTTGTTAATCAGCTTCGCTAAACAACATGATGAAATTAATTTTTTGAAAAAAAAATACTTTAATTGCCAATTAATTACTTTAAATTAATCTAATTACCATGAATTACTAAGTAATTAATGAATTACTAGCTTAAAATAAAAATAATTATTAATTACTTACCAGTCTGAAGCCTTGCTGGAAACCCTTGTTTGTTGATACGACCCTTAGTTGATGAGATATTGCCATGCAAAGCTTGAAAAACAGGAAAATTGATGTTTTCTAAGTCTCACCCAAACAACCCACCATTTCCTAATGTCGATATCTCAGCAACTAATGGTCCAATTTACAATGTTAAAGTATAAAACAATAGTGAAATTTTCCGATCTTTTCGAAAACAATATTTTCAAAAAAAATAAAATCAAGACTCACATTTCAAAGGGTTGTAATATTGAATAATTGGCCCATTGGAAATGTTAGTCTTGATTTTTTTTTGAAAATATTGTTTTCAAAAAGAACGGAAAATTTCACGATTGTTTCATACTTTAACATTGTAAATTGGACCATTAGTTGCTGAGATATCGACATTAGAAAATGGTGGGGTGTTTGGGTGAGGCTTAGAAAACATCAATTTTCCTGTTTTTTAACCTTTGCATGGCAATATCTCAGCAACTAGGGGTCGCATCAACAAAGTTCGAAAAAGCAAAATGTAACGAATTTTCTCAGCTTTTCAAAAATATTTTTTTCAGAAGTGGGAAAAAATGTGCACTAATTTTAAAAAAAAAGGCAAACTTATGGGAAATTGGACGAGCTTTCCGGTAAAAATACTTACGAGACTGAAAAACCAAGTCTGTCATATAGAATTTGCCAAAAACTACCAAAAAACCATTTTTTTCAACATTTACATTTTTAAAACCGCGATATCTTTCCAAGGATTGGACATAGGACAATGGTCAACATGGAGACTTTTATGTAAAATTGTCTGGAAAATCGATTCCCACTCTCGGTTTTCAAAAATTTTGACGTTTAGACCATTTTTCAAAAAAAAACAGTTTTAGTAAATGATTTTTGTATTTTTTTTTTAGGAGAGACATACCATCCTGCATTTTTCGTCAGTCTGTTGGTAACATCTTAGGCTAAATCGTGACATCACCTTTAAATTTTGCGTTTTAGACTTGAAAATCAAAAAATCTCATAGATGTGGCGTGTATTTTTGTTTCAGTGTATTTTTTCAGAAAGCCCGTCCAAATTCGTACAAGTTTGTCTTTGACCACTTTTTGATACGACGCAACGGCTTCGAGATACAGTAATTTTTAAATAACACAATGTTATTTTCGAGTACTATTGGCTCCATATACACAAAAATGGCTTATATAGGCCTAGGATAACATGTCTACAAAGTTTTATTGAAATCGGAGAGGGTCGGGTACAAAAGTACCAGAAAATTCCTGATTTGAGCTGGAATTGCTCTAAAGTACTTTTTGATTGCAATTTTTGTTTTTTACATCTAAAAATTAAGTTGAAACATTTTTGCGTTCAATATTTCGATTTTCTTTAAATCTGTATTGATTCAAAAAATCTGAACTCGGTCAAAGATTTTTTGCAGATTCTGGAAATTTCTAAAAAGTTGGCATTAGATGTCCTCTAAAACATATCAGAAAATAAAAAAAATGAAAATAGTGTTTTTTTTTGTAAATCAAGTTTTAGTGATACAAAGTGAAATAATAAATTATCAAATTTTTTTTACCGTGATCATTTTTTTCAGTCTAGTCAATTTTCATACTTACAACTTTGCCCAAGACATCAAATCGATCAAAAAATTTCTTTAAAAGATACAGATTTTTGAATTTTTACATGTCATTTTTGACACCTGCCAAATTTGTATAGAAAATTATAGGAACGAACTACACGGAGAAAAAAAAGTTCCCAAAATCGTGAACAAGCGTTCATGAAATTGGGAACCACGAACAAAGCGTTCAAATTTCATGGTACGTTTTTCAAAATCGTACCATGAAATTTGAACACTTTGTTCGAGGTTCCCATTTTCATGAACACTTGTTCACGATTTTTGGAACACTTTTTTCTCCGTGTAATGATGCAAAATGCCTTCTATGGGCATACCGAAGGCACCAAAAAAGTTTCAGCAGGATTAAAAAATACAAATATTAAAATTTAAAAAAAAATCTATTTCGTAGAGAATTGATCAATTCACATCTCACCAACCCATAAAATGTACAAACTAAAAAAGTATCAAACGAAAAAATGACCAACCACCGGGGGTTGAGTGTAGCAAAATCAGAGCACTTTTGATCAAAATCCTACTGGTTTGACGTCGAATCGCTGATTACTGAAATATGATCAAATAAAAGTTGAAAACAAAACATTCAGGAACTCCTTAACAATTAAATTTAATAATTCAAAACAAGTCCATCCAGAGAAAACACATCCTATTCTGATTTATCACACTTTCATTGCAAGCTTAAAATAACTTTCCGAAAATAAAGGTGAACATCACGCCGCCTCCAAATCTGGCCTCCCATAATCGGATTTGTCAGTCCTGGTTGATTCCGATTTTTTTTCCTAGTCAGAAACGTACAGAAAACGAGTGTCCCTTTTCATAATGCCATCTTCTCCGTCACCACCGTCAGTCCGTGGTCCGTCCAAAGCCAGGAAATCCCACCTCCTGCTTCTTGGAAAGCTCGACTTCCGTTTCAAATGTAAAGATTCTCCGCGTATAGGCTTATTGCGAAATGGCACACGGATTTCGAGTTGGGGAAGGAGGTTAA
The DNA here is from genome assembly GCF_016801865.2 of Culex pipiens pallens. Classification (NCBI taxonomy): domain Eukaryota; kingdom Metazoa; phylum Arthropoda; class Insecta; order Diptera; family Culicidae; genus Culex; species Culex pipiens. The sequence continues at coordinate 26,845,805 of NC_068937.1, forward strand.
TCTGATTCGTATTTTTCACGAGTCGTTGATTTGAAATTTCGTTTTCCCAAACGGGTTCAAAACGAATGGGCGATTGTGCGACGATATTTTCATTGCAAGCAAGGTGGCAGCACCTTAGGAAAAGGTCATGGGCGTTGCAACTTCTTATAATAAGCAAATTTCTGCGCACTGGCTGAACAGATTTTATCTGGGTTTGTTCGATTCGATCCGGATTAGGGTCCCATAAGTCCCTGTTGATTTGGTTGATACAAAAAGGGCGTAACAATTTCAGCGCACTGCTTACAAATGGTTCCTAAAATTGCTTAAAGGTGGCAGCACTCAACTTAATATTGTCTGAGCTATATAAGCGTTAGCGTTAGCGTTAGCCACGTGATTTATCAGGAGGGCAGCAACCACTTACTGGTGGATTCAACTACAAGTTGATAAGTTCAACAACGGTTTCCTAACAGTATAGATTCCGATGTTCCCAACAATCCTCTCCAAATGGCACGCTTATGTCAACAACAGAAGCAACCGTTGAAACCCCTTCAAACGGTACGAACTGAAACGTAACGCCACCGTGTTTAGTCGCATTTGGAATAGTTGAAATGGAGATGATTCCGAGTATTCTCGCAGGAATCCGCCCATGAAGCCGTAACCTCCTGCTCTTCTCTCGTTGCTCGTTAAGAGACCCGTCATCAGCACGACGACGACGACGGCTAAACTCATGAATGTTTCGCTCCGGCCTGATCCTTTCTTTAGCCGGGATCGGATTACGATGCAAAGCGTGATTTCCGAATTGGCTTCGGATTGCCCCACGGACCTGGACTAGGACTGGTGGCAATAAATAGATTATGCCAAGCGGGTTCCTCTCCGTTTACGGGTTCAAGTTCGTGCCCAACTGCGCTGGGCTGGGAATTGAGATGCAAATTTCGGATTCAGCTTGTGGATGGGGTTGAGGAGATTTCATTGTGATTGCCGGAACGGAAACACAGCGGATATACTTGAGAGCCTGACTCCCTTTCAGTTACAGTCATGAACATTAGAGGCTATGGTAATTGTCCGAGAAGTGATTGCACAATTTGTACCTTCTACATATTCATGTAGGTTGGCTCTTTTGCATTGTCTGGCAAATCTAAGATAACTTTTAAGTATTGCTATCAGATAAGCTAGAAAATCAACACACTTAAAATTCTACGGAAAGCAAAAAACAAGCATCTTTTGAAAATTATAAAACCAGGCTTAACATAAAACGGTCAGTTCAACTTCGAAACCCTCTCTTCCAAACAGCTCACTCATCCATATTGTTAACCCTTTTCCCCTTGCATCAATGAAACCTTCTGTTCTGACCTTCTATCTCCCTCTCTCTCTTCATTCCAGGACACTCGCACCTCACCGACTTTAACATCGCAACCCGGTTACAGCCGGACGGGCTGGCCTGCAGCATGTCTGGCACCAAACCGTACATGGCGCCGGAAGTTTTCATGTGTGCCTTAGAGGAAATCGGTGAGTACACGGTTGATGGGTGACGGAACCTGTGGGAAAGAGGCGAAACCCTACACATTCTACACACAACACCGGTGCAATCAAAAAACTGAAGCGTTTGGTACGGTATGTCCACGCATCCTTCCCCCTCTTTTAGGTTCTGTGAAATGTGATCCGTTCGCAGAATCTTATCTGCGGTAAACACAACGTAGTAGGGCTGGCCGCTTCAGCTTTTGTGATATATTTTCGTAATCTAATCACAAGACCTTCCAGCATGCATTCATCGGGCTGGCTGCATTTGTGTTAGATTAGATTATCATCTAAAAATTTGATAATAATATTTACCACTTTTGACAGAAGTAGTCTTGTAGCGATCTGTTTGCCTATGACCAAAGTACACCATATTCTGGATTTACACAACGAAATGGGGGTATTTAAATCGAGAATCGTTTAAAAAAAGAATGTCCATGACTTAAATTGAGAATATGACCTAAATTTAGAATATTTGTGATTTCGTAATTTATCGGAGAGTTTTCAAAATGTCCCAGGTAACATTTTTTTCCAGGAGTTCTACAAGAGCTCTTAAAGATAGCTACAGCATAGCAGTTTGGACCGCGGTAGGATAAAATTTTCTTCAAAACTTCTTCAGGAGTTTGGAAGAGTACTTGAAGAGAGTTTTATCCTACCGCGGTCCAAACTGCTATGCTGTAGCTATCTTGAAGTGCTCTTGTAGAACTCCTGGAAAAAAATGTTACTTGGGGTATCAATTGTATTTTGTTAAGAAATGTTATTAAAACAATTTATCATGGTTTTGGAACACCTGTGCAACAGGCTTACCAAAGAAAAAAGTCGAAACCTCAAGATTTTGACAACGGATCCAACCCAGACTGCTTCAGTGAGTGTGGTAGGCTACAGATCATTATTGTAACAACTTATTGGGATGATCTAGGTCATCCAAGAACTCCCTGTAGTTAAGATCTGTGGGACTACTGCCGTAACAAGCAAGAGGTTGACGGTTTTTGACCCCGGAACATATCCGCATAGCTTCAGTGAGTATGATAGACTAATTCAATGATGTGTTGGGATGTTCTGGGACATCCAAGGACTCAGATCTTAACTCTAGGAAGTATTTGGATGACCCAAGACATTCAAACACATCGCAAACTATTCTACCATACTCACTGAAGCTATGCGGATATGTTCCGGGTTCAAAAACCGTCGACCTCTTGCTTGTAACGGCGGTAGAGTCACAGATCTTAATTCTAGGGAGTCCTTGGATGACCCAGATCAATCCCAACAATGCACTGTAGGCTACCACACTCACTAAAGTAGTCTGAGTAGGATCCGTAGTCAATATTCAGAAGTTTCAACTTGTTTCTTTGGTAGCTCTTGCTCTTACTAAATAACATACAATTGATACATTTTGAAAACTCTCCGAAAAATTACGAATTCCCAAAGATTCTTAATTTAAGTCATATTCTCGATTTAAGTCATGGACATTCTTTTTTTAAGTCATGACTTAAAAAAAGTTGCGTAAATCGAGAATCGTTTAAAAAAAGGTGACTGAAAAAAAAAATATGGTGTATATAGATAAGATAAGGTAAGGCAGATTTTTCAGCTGTCAAAAAATAGTTAGCAAGAAACCCTGATTTTTCATGAAAATTTTCAGAAAAGTTATTTTTTTTGCAAACTTCACGGGTTTTTTTTTCTGTTTGGTTGTTTAGCACACCAAAACATTAGCATGAGCCGACTTACCTTATAAAATCAATATACATTTTGCAACTTGTTGTTTAAAAAACTAACGTCATGATTCGAATTCCTGGACGCTTCGAAACCCGGACACCTCATCTTGTTTTATCATTTATTTGCCTATAAGTTCGCATTATGAATGTCAAAACTGTGTTATTTGATGTATTCTAACATCAACTTTCATTTATGGTTTATTTCAACGCTGTAGTTAATACCAAAAATATATAGAATAAAATTATAAGTTTACCAAATGTGAAACATTTCAATGGAATATTTCAAAGGCGTCCGATGGACCGGGAAGGCAAAGCAGAAATTTATGGTTTTGATTTCCTTATAGATTCTAGCATATTTTCTTATAAACTATCGAAATTTTTCAACTTCATTTTTCGATGTAAAATCAAATTTGCAATCAAAAAGTACTTTAGTGAAATTTTGATAAAGTGCACCGTTTTCAAGTTAAATCCATTTTTAAGTGAATTTTTTGAAAATAGTCACAGTTTTTCATTTTTTTAAATTAGTGCACATGTTTGCCCAATTTTGAAAAAATATTTTTGAAAAGCACTAATTTTAAAAAATGAAAAACTGTGACCTTTTTCAAAAATTCACTTAAAAATGGATTTAACTTAAAAACGGTGCACTTTATCAAAATTTCACTAAAGTACTTTTTGATTGCAAATTTGATTTTACATCGAAAAATGAAGTTGAAAAATTTTGCGACCAATTTTTTCGATTTTTTTAAAAATCTAGTATTGATTAAAAAAAATCATAACTCGGTCAATAATTTTTTGCACAACCTGGAAATTTCTGAAAAGTTGGCATTTTATGTCCTCTAAAACATATCAAAAAATTAAAAAAATTAAAAATAGTGTTTTTTTTGCAAATCAAGTTTTAGTGTTAAAAAGTTAAATAAAAAAACCACCAAATTTTTTTACCGTGTATTATTTTTTTCCAGTGTAGTCCGTATCCATACCTACAACTTTGCCGAAGACACCAAATCGATCAAAAAATTCCTTCAAAAGATACAGATTTTAGAATTTTCATACATCAATTTGTATGGAAAATTATATGGACAAACTAATGATGCAAAATGGCTTCTTTGGGCATACCGAAGGCACCAACAAAGTTTCAGCTGGATTAAAAATCACAAAAAAAAATCGAATGACCGAAATCCTAGAGAACTGCTCATCGATTGTTTTGATGTTAATAACTTATTTGAGACCAAAAGAATGACATTCACTAACATTTCCCAAGTAACATTTTTAAACCAACTAGCCACCACCAAGTTTTATCAAGGTTTTATGGTAGCATCTTGATTGCTTAGTAGTTTTATTTGGGCATTCACCGCAACCAATAAGCAAGAGCCAATTATTAGGTTCTAAAAGGGTTTCATGCCTCGGACATAAAACCTTGTGACAATAAAAGCTAAATGGCATTCAATAAGGTTTTATGAAAGTTTTAAGAGAGTCTTGAAAATGCCAAACGGTTTTATCGTATGCTCCTTTAAAATCAAGGGTGTTTTAGCTGTCAAGTGCCACTGGGACTGCAAAAAGCTTAATTAAAACCACAAGCTTCTGAAAAAGCATTTATCGTGGCCAATTAGCAGTGCATAAATACGGCGCTAAACGCCGTAAAAATTGAGAACTGAGAAATTTGATTTAAAATTTCCGAAAACACTAATTTATGCTGAATTTCTGATATAATTAATATATAGCGATTATTGTTAATAATTAATTTGAACATTTTTTTTCAAAGAATTGCAATTGATTACAAATTATGATTTTTTATGAAGCGAGTTGATTTTTTGGCTCTATCTCCCTTTACATTTATTAGTAAAATTTTAACCGCAGCTGAATTTGAGCCACCAATTGCAAGAAATAAGTTTTCAAATTATTTTGATTACCTCCAATATCTTTTATTTATCATCGCCATTTTTGCAAACCATCTCCATTTTATCATTTAACAAGACAAAGAATTATATTTTGCCAAAATAAAACCTATTCGCCATAAGACGTTTGAAGACGTATGCAATGTCATTTTTCCTTAACTCCTGACTAGGTTTTAACAAAGGTTTTATCAAGGCTTTGAGGATGTTGTAGGGATTCAGATGTAAAGCCTTGAACTCCTATGTAGGTTTTAGAGATAGGCCGTGACAACCTTTTGCGGTCTTTTTGGGTTTTGGGTTTTAATGTTGGTTTTGGCTGATAGGTTTTATAGCGGCTGTGACAGCTTTGATAAAGCCTAAAATGCTACTTGGGTTGAGTCCAAATTTGTGCGGTTCATAAGCAAAATCGAGTGTCCAGAATTCGAAGAAAAAGTGTCCGGATTCCGAATCAGCTTTTATCAGTGTCCGGGATTTGAAGCACAACAAGTCATTTTAATTTTAAAATTCTGATGAAAAATTGTCAGAAAAGATATATTTTGCATGCATTCTCTTAAAACTGACTGTAGTATACTACATCCTGATACATTTCCAGCTTGTTACATGTTTTTTGCCAGCTATAACAAAAATGATATTCTACTAAGTGTCCGAAATTCGAATCATGTCGTTATTTCAAGTTGGTTTTCTTCCCAATGAAATCTAACTGATGAGCTGTCAATTTTTTCAACGTCACTAATTTTAAAAGGATTCCTGAAAAATTAGCTATTAGAACAAGTAAACAAGACAAAATAAAACCATTTTTAATAGATTCTATAGAGTTTACCCTCATAACTTCCCCTCCTTTCCAAAGGTTCTTTCCTCAAACCCAAGCTGGGATGGCATTTCTAGGAAGGAGAAAAAGGAAACACAGAAAAAAGGCCAGGAAAAAATATATAAATATAAATTTCATTATAAAAAGGCGCAAAAGTGAGTGTTTTGTGCCTGGGGGGGCACTTTGGGATCCTCGTCCTCGTCGTTGGAATCCCCCAAAGGCTCTTCGAGGCGGCTCCAGCTGCTGCGTGTGAACCCCTGCGTGTTGATGGGGACCCTGTTTGAGATGGGTTCAACCATATTATACCCAATGTATGACGATGTACATTTTCAAACGAGGGGGCGCCATTGAGCTGCTGCAAGGAATGTGTTGGAATATTAAAATTTCTGCATTTTAATTTAATAAAGAGGCAGGGCGTGACACCGATATACGGTGAGGTCGGTGTGGCATGTATGAATTTATTAACGCTGGGAAAGTGCAAAAAACGGTGCTATCTTTTGCTAAAAGGGAAGGGCTGTTGGTGTTTTGTGCTTGACATTTTAGTGTCCATAATTTTGTTATCTCACAAGGTGAGTTTAAAAATAGCGTTTTTAAATTTTACAGCTAGTACGAAGTGTATTTCCTTCTACATGGTAAAAAACATGAAAAAAAGGAAATTGGAAAACAGTTCCCTAATAACAAATATTGCAAATAAAAAAATTTTTTTTGATCATTTTTTTCTCCAGAGCTCTATTGAACAATGGCGTCAAACAAACATTCACAATCAACTGTACAAGATATTTCAATGAAAATTACAATATTTCGCCATTGAATTGCCCTAATAAAAAGGAGAATCAAAGACGAGAAAAGGTCAATGCGGATGGAGAACAAATCGCAAGAATAGTTTTGACGTTTTTACAAAGAGCAATTCTCTACGAAATCGTTTTTTTTTTATTAATTTTTTTGTATTTTTCAATCCGTCTGAAAATTTTTTGGTGCTTCGGTATTGTCAATATAATTTTCCATACAAATTTGGCAGCTGTTTATACAAAAATGATGCATGAAAATTAAAAATCTGTATCTTTTGAAATATAATTTTCCATACAAATTTGGCAGCTGTTCATACAAAAATGATGCATGAAAATTAAAAATCTGTATCTTTTGAAAGATTTTTCTTATCGATTTGGTGTCTTCGGCAAAGTTGTAGGTATGGATAAGGGCTACACTGGAAAAAATGATACACGGTAAAACAAATTTGGGATTTTTAATTCCACTTTTTATCACTAAAACTTGATTTGCAAAAAAAAACATTTTTTTTTATTTTTTTTATTCTTTAATGCATTAAATGACAATTTTCCAGAAATTTCAAGGATGTGCAAAAAATCTTTGAACAATTAATGATTTTTAATCAATACTGATTTTTTCAAAAAATCTAAATCATGGTTGCAAAAAGAAATTCATCTTCATTTTTAGATGTAATCAAAAAGTACTGAAGTGACAGTTTCACAGCGGAATTGCAAAAATATTTTTATTCGTATGATCGAAATATTTTATGATAGTTTCACTGTTTCACTTTGGGACACCGGCATTTTTTGTGATGGTCATTAATTCAATTTTTTTTTAATTTTCAGGGTGTTCATCGTTAATCGTTGGTCCAATCTTGGATGAATTTGAAGCAAATCTATCGAAAACTTTCTTATCTTTTACAAAATAGTGGTTTATGCAACAAATGGCAAAAAGAAGATTTTTTCAGCAAGAGTCGCACATTTATCCAACAAGGTTTACCGAGTTGGGTAAAAACGATGAGTGTTGAAAAAACAAATTCCATTCAAAATTTTAACCATCTGAAAAGTTCAACTTTTCAGAACCCATTTCAATGCTGAAAAGTAAAACTTTTCGGAAGTTGCGTTGAAAAGTATCACTTTTTGGAACTGGGTAATTCTCCGCCAACTCACACAGCAGTTGCCCCGACCCCTCTTCGATTTGCGTGAAACTTTGTCCTAAGGGGTAACTTTTGTCCCTGATCACGAATCCGAGGTCCGTTTTTTGATATCTCGTGACGGAGGGGCGGTACGACCCCTTCCATTTTTGAACATGTGAAAAAAGAGGTGTTTTTCAATAATTTGCAGCCTGAAACGGTGATGAGATAGAAATTTGGTGTCAAAGGGACTTTTATGTAAAATTAGACGCCCGATTTGATGGCGTACTCCGAATTCCGAAAAAACGTATTTTTCATCGAAAAAAACACTAAAAAAGTTTTAAAAATTCTTCCATTTTCCGTTACTCGACTGTAAAAAATTTTGGAACATGTCATTTTATGGGAAATTTAATGTCCTTTTCGAATCTACATTGTCCCAGAAGGGTCATTTTTTTCATTTAGAACAAAATTTTTCATTTTAAAATTTCGTGTTTTTTCTAACTTTGCAGGGTTATTTTTTAGAGTGGAACAATGTTCTACAAAGTTGTAGAGCAGACAATTACAAAAAATTTTATATATAGACATAAGGGGTTTGCTTATAAACATCACGAGTTATCGCGATTTTACGAAAAAAAAGTTTTGAAAAAGTTGGTCGTCATCGATCATGGCCGTTCATGGTCACCCGCGACAGACACGGACGACGAAACAAAGAGAAACGCAAAAAGTAACTTTTTCAAAACTTTTTTTCGTAAAATCGCGATAACTCGTGATGTTTATAAGCAAACCCCTTATGTCTATATATCAAAATTTTTGTAATTGTCTGCTCTACAACTTTGTATAACATTGTTACACTCTAAAAAATAACCCTGCAAAGTTAGAAAAAACACGAAATTTTAAAATGAAAAATTTTGTTCTAAATGAAAAAATGACCCTTCTGGGTCAATGTAGATTCGAAAAGTACATTAAATTACCCATAAAATTACATGTTCCAAATTTTTTTACAGTCGAGTAACGAAAAATGGGAGAATTTTTTAAACATTTTAAGTGTTTTTTTCGATGAAAAATACGTTTTTTCGGAATTCAGAGATGCCATCAAATCGGGCGTCTTATTTTACATAAAAGTCCCTTTGACACCAAATTTCTATCTCATCACCGTTTCAGGCAGCAAATTGTTGAAAAACACCTCTTTTTTCGCATGTTCAAAAATGGAAGGGGTCGTACCGCCCCTCCGTCACGAGATATCAAAAAACGGACCTCGGATTCGTGATCAGGGACAAAAGTTACCCCTTAGGACAAAGTTTCACGCAAATCAAAGAGAGTTCGGGGCAACTTTTCCCGATTTCGTGTGAGTTGGTAGAGAATTACCCAACTTTTATTTATAGTAGAGAAAGGTAGGCCTTTTCGTCAAGCGAGAATGTTTCACAATGCACAGCGGTCCAGAACGCAACATTATGTGGATAATGGATTTTCCGAAAAATGGTGACGTTTTGGAGCTTTGCATGGTGTCTTGAGAAGAATTGTTGCAAATGGAAAAGGGCAACTTTTGGTTTGAATCAAAATTAGGGTGGTTCACGATAAAGGTGGTTTTGAAAATCTAACTTTTCAGGACTATTTTTGGGAATTTGGTTGTCTTCTAAATAGTTCATCCAAGCAACTTTGTCGAAGACACCAAAATGTTATCTCGTAATCTACGCCATCTACCACCAAATTTAGAGAAAGCATCTGAGCAAACCTTGTACTTATGGGTCAAAAGTTGCAGTCATTTTAAGGTAAAAAAGATGCAAATCTGGAGTTTTTTTTTAAGTTTGAAAAAGAAATTAACAACTCAAATATCTCGATAAGGCGCAGACCAAATTTTAACCCAGGTTGCTTTCGAAAGAGAAAAAAATCGAAAATTGTTCATCTAAATGTTTTTTCATGTTATTTTGCCCGCTGAATCTTAATCTGCCCTCAGATTTGAGCCAAATAGTAAAAAAATCGATTTTTGATCATATGTTGTGTTTAATGGTAGTTTTACCTAGAAAACCTAAAATATGACCAAATATCATTTTTTTTTTTTGACACTTTGGCTAATTTCTGAGGGCAGATTCAGATTCAGCGGGCAAAATTACATGGAAAACATATAGTTGGATAATTTTAGAATTTCATTAGGGTGGTCCCAAACACTTTTCCCTTGAAAATTAGACATTTTCAAATGAAGATATCTCGAGTTCAAAGAAAATACCGCTGGGGTTTTAAGCTAAATCTCCTCCTTCGAATGCAACCTAGCGCTTACAATTTGACCTGCACCTTTTCGAGATATTTAAATTTTAAATTAACATCTTTTTACCTTAAAATGGCTGTAACTTTTGACCCTTAAATCCAAACAGACTTGTCAGAACTTAAAAATGTTTGTTTTTCAGAGTTTTAAAAGTGCTCTCTAAAACTTAACCCTGAATTGCTACGTTCAAAAAACTGATTTTTGAAGGTTAGCTCTGCAACTTTCTCTGAATTTGGTCGTAGAAGGCGTAGATTACGCAATAAAATTTTGGTTTCTTCGACAAAGTTGCTTGGATTGTCAAGCTCAGCAACTTTCTAGAAGACGAAAAATTTCCCAAAAATATTACTGAAAAGTTAGATTTTCAAAACCACCCTAATCGTCCAAATCCAAGTCGAACCATTATATACGATATCGTTTGTTGAAATAGAGCAATTCCAGCTCAAATCAGGAATTTTTCTGGTACTTTTGTACCCGGCCCTCTCCGATTTCAAAGAAACTTTATAGACATGTTATCCTAGACATATATAAGCCATTGTTGTGTATATGGAGCCAATAGTTCTCGAAAACAACATTTGAGAAGGGTGTAAGGTATTTAAATAGTTTTGTATTTTGCAACTTAAAAATTACTGTATCTCGAAGCAGTTGCGTCGTATCAAAAAGTGGTCAAAGACAAATTTGTAGGAAATTAGAAGAGCTTCTGAAAAAATACACTGAAACAAAAATACACGCCACTTATATGAGATTTTTTGATTTTTATGTCTAAAACTTAAATTTAAAGGTGATGTCACGAATTTTTTTCGTTCAAAATTTTTGAGGAAATAGCCTAAGATGTTACCAACAGACTGACGAAAAATGCAGGATGGTATGTCTCTCCTAAAAAAAATACAAAAATCATTGACTAAAACTGTTTTTTTGAAAAGTGGTCTAAACTTCAAAATTTTCAAAAACCGGTAGTGGGAATCGATTCCCCAGACAATTTTACATAAAAGTCTTCATATTGACCATTGTCCAATTCTTGGGAAGATACAGCAGTTTTAAAAATAAAAATGTTGAAAAAATGGGTTTTTTGGTGGTTTTTGGCAATTTCTATATGACAGACTTGGTTTTTCAGCCTGGTAAATATTTTTGCCGGAAAGCTCGCCCAATTTCCCATAATTTGTCTTTGACAGCATTTCAATTGGATGTAAGGGCTTACAGATATAAGCTTAATTACATTGCTAATAACTGAAAATAGAATATTTTTTTCAGTGTGGTAGAAACCTGGATAGTAAATTAGCTTATATCTGTAAACTCTTACATCCAATTGAAATGCTGTCAGATAAATTTATGGGAAATTGGACGATCTTTCCGGTAAAAATATTTACCAGACTGAAAAACCAAGTCTGTCATATAGAAATTGCCAAAAACCACCAAAAAACCCATTTTTTCAACATTTTTATTTTTAAAACCGCTGTATCTTCCCAAGAATTGGACATAGGACAATGGTCAATATGGAGACTTTTATGTAAAATTGTCTGGGGAATCGATTCCCACTACCGGTTTTTAAAAATTTTGACGTTTAGACCACTTTTCAAAAAAACAGTTTTAGTCAATGATTTTTGTATTTTTTAGGAGAGACATACCATCCTGCAGTTTTCGTCAGTCTGTTGGTAACATCTTAGGCTATTTCCTCAAAAATTTTGAACAAAAAAAAATCGTGACATCACCTTTGAATTTAAGTTTTAGACATAAAAATCAAAAAATCTCATATAAGTGGCGTGTATTTTTTTCAGAAAGCTCGTCCAATTTCCTACAAGTTTGTCCACTTTTTGATACGATGCAACTAGAGCGTCCAATTTCCCGGGGTTACAATATTCCCGGGAAACGGGAAATTTTCAACAAATTTCCCGGGAAATTTGAAATTTAACGAAATTTATTCTGATCCTGTTTCTGATTGTATTGTATAGAACAGCAACTTCAATGGTCAAAATGAGTCTGAGGATCATTCAATGGCTTGACTGCTTGTAGAAAAATCATGAGAAAATATATAAATTTTCTAATTTTTTATGCTGTCTCTCAAATCGTACCAAATAAAAAAAATAGTATTTTTTGTTGAGCAGCATTTTTTATTCAAAGTGTTTGGACATTGAAAATCTATGCTCCACAACAATAAAATTGCTTCAGTAACCATAAGGTTGAAAGTGAAAAAATCATGCAAAAATATTGTTTTTCATGGCAAATATCATTTTCCAGAACAAGTATTTACAACTTGTGAATAAATAGGTTGTAATTGAATTTGCCTTTAAAATGTAAATTCTAGCGCTATTCAACTTAAAACACTATTTCATGAAATCACAATTCAAAGTTTTAAAATATTTGGAGCATGTTTTTAAAATATGGTTGCATTCTTTGGGAAGTTGTTTTAAATCATTTTTCATGGTTTCTGTTCGGTTGAAGAGTAAAATTGACTCGCCACCCTGCCGTGTAGCATAAATTCTCTTGCTATAATTTGCGTATATACACGGCAGGGTGGTGGTAGTGGTAGTCTTGATCGTCCCGATCACGCGCACTTCTGCATGGTTTTCTGCATTCCTCTTCACACTGCCTGGGCCAAATACCAGTCGAAATAAATCGTCGTCGCGGTCGGATCGCGTTGCTTTTCCTTGAGAGGAACTTTGTTTACGTTTTAGACTTAGAGAAATAAAGTCTCGGTCTGAATAAAATTTGTAGTTTATTACGAAGTAAAGTCGTTTCTGTGTACCTGTGGAAGAAGAAATTTACCTGTGCTACCTACCCGTTTGACTGGTGTGCAACCTGGTCCATTCCGCCGTTCTCGCGCGCCGTTTCAGGAGTTTTTGCCTGCAAAGAAGAAGTTGTCCGCCATCGTAGTTGCGCCTGCTGTGGAAGAAAGTTACTGCTGCCGCTGCTGGAACCGCTTGAAAATACTTACCTGTGGAACCTGAAAAGAAAGAAGGAAGGAAGCGGGACGGGAACAGGATCGGAAGGAAGGAGTTTTGGTACAGAAAGGGACAGAACACACAGAGGACGACACAACGCACAAACACACAACACACGACGAAAACACAACGTAGAAATTTAGACGTCCAACGAACTGGAATAAAACTCAGGTGAGCGCGGTTCGAAGTAGGCCAATTCACGGGTCCGAACATTGGTGCCGTGACCAGGATTAGTACCTCGGGTGGCCCATCGAACGCCATCGCGATCATCTGCGCGCTGAACGAGTTCGCCATCGCTGCTGCGGAGAAAGTTCGCGGCCATCGCGATTGTTTTGGTTTGGCGCTTAGCAGTAGCAGAGTTCATCGACCTGAGAGGAAAGTTCAGCGACCCCGCGCGGGTGAAGAGGACATCCATTAATACGTGCACGGCCTGGTGGACAGGCTCACACGGTGAGTACACTTGTCCCCATTTTTTTCCGTAACTGGTGTCCTCATTGCGCTGTTTTCAACTTTCTCGGTGCTGCTTTTCGTGACTTCTGCTGCTGCTGAGGTTCTGTTGGACAATTTGCTGGACGATCACGAGCTGTTTGGACCGACCGCTGGTTATTTCGGCGACGATTTGAGTACGGAAGGTACTTGTGCCGTGCTGCTGGCCATTGTTTGGCCATTGTTTACCCGTGCTACGGGTGTTGTATGTTACCGGGGGCGCGTATTTAGTTACGGATCTTTGCAAGGCCTGTACAGCCAGGCTCACAGGGTGAGTACTCGGCTGGAATTTTCGTTGCTCGACGGTGTTTGCAATATTTTGCTTTTCTCGGTGGACGACGCGCTGCTCTCGAGGGATTTTCGCTGTGTTTCGGCGACGTCATCGCTGCGGCTGTACATTGGCCGGCGGAGAGTTTTGGAGAGTATCCTGTTGGGCGTTAAACATACAAGGCCTTGTTTAATAGGCTCACAGGTGAGCCTCTGTCCAACTCCCTAGCGATTGTTTGTGTGGTGCTTCGCTTCGCTCTCTTTTGCAGTTCAGTTGCCCTGCGTCACCATGCCGAAGAAGGTGTCGTACAAGCTGAAGATTCGCAACATCATCCTTGCGTCTCTCAACCGCGCCGACAAGTTCCTGCAGAACTTTGTGCTGGAAAAGCACGCCGATCAGGTGCAGTCGCGGCTCGATGCGGTCAACCAGGCCTGGGCGGAGTTCGAGGCGCTCCAGCTTGAGATCGAGACCATCGAGGAGGAGGACCTCAAGGAAGAGGATGATGCCACAGCCATGGAGGAGGAACATGAGCGAGTCCGAGAGCAGTTCGAGGGGTTGTACCACAAGGTAAGGGCAGGGTTGAAGTCGAGGTTGCCTTCTGGGGTTGCGTCTGGGTCTAGCGCATGCGTTGCGCGTGCCGGCATACAGTTGCCGAAGATCACTTTGCCGAAGTTTAGTGGGGAGTACGATGAGTGGTTGCCTTTCCACGACACTTTCAAGTCCCTCATCCACGAAAACGTCGATTTGACCGCGATTCAGAAGTTCCACTACTTGCGAGACTGTCTTATCGGTGAGGCTAGAAAGATGATCAACTCGAGTGAGTTTAGCGCGAAGAGCTACCAGGTGGTCTGGGACTTGTTGGTCAAGCGACATGCTAACAAGTATCTCCAGAAGAAGCGTTATGTCAACGGGTTGCTTCAGTTTCCGCGAGTGAAAGGGGTGTCGTCGAGTAGCATCCACGACGTGGTGGATCATTTTAGTCGCTGTACGCAGATTCTGGATCAGTTGGGCGAAGTGACCGGTGGCTGGGGCGTGATGCTGACGCAGTTGTTGGTGTCGAAGCTGGATGACGTGACGCAGAAGGAATGGGAGGCGTTGGCAGCCAAGAAGGAGGACCCACAGTTCACCGACGTGATAGCGTTCCTGGAGGAGCGGACGAAGGTCTTGGATGCGGTCGCAGTTGATCAGCTGTTGGGCAGTCAGCGTGGTTCTCCCTCCGTGTCTTCGGTTCCAGCAGCCCAGCCCAAGAAATCTTTCCCGAAGCTGACAGTGAACGCCGCTTCCGACTCTTCCTCTCCGAAGTGCAGGATGTGTAGCGGCCCACACTCGCTTTCGAGCTGTTCGGACTTCAAGAAGTTGTCACTGGATGGTCGTAACAGGCTGGTGTTGTCGAAGAGGCTCTGCAGAAATTGTCTGTGGGGTGGCCATTTCGTGAGGGACTGCATTGTCAGAAGTCGCTGCTCCAGTTGCAGCGAGAAGCACAACACATTGCTGCATCCTGTTGGTAGACCTGGTTCCGGTTCCACTCCGAACGCTGCGGTAACGGGAGATTCACAAGAGGGTGGTTCGCGTTCCTCGACGGCGCCGGCAGCTCAACCGCAAGCGGTGACGAGTTCGGTGGCCACAATTTACGCTGCAAATGTGGCAGCGGAGTCGCGGAAGGTCCACGTGTTCCTGTCGACGGTGCTCGTGGCGGTGAAGGATTGCCATGGCCGGTTGCACACCGCAAGAGCGTTGCTCGATAGCGGGTCGCAGGCGAATCTGATCAGTGAGCGACTGTGTCAGATCTTGAGATTGCCGCGGAAGAAGGTGAGCGTGCCGATCTCCGGCGTCGGAAGTTCCCGTATGCAGGTTGATAGCTCGGTGTCGGCGATTGTCTCCTCGCGTGTCACCAACTATACGGTCCCGATGGAGTGTCTGGTGCTGAAGAAGGTGACGGAGGACCAGCCGTCTGCCACAATTCCGATCGACCAGTGGAACTTGCCCTCTGACATGGTGTTGGCGGATCCCGGATTCCACAAGCGGGCTCCAATCGATTTGCTGCTAGGGCTGGAGTTCTTCTACGAGTTCCTGTTGCTGAATGGTGGCCGGGTGCAGATCCAGCGGCCGGGAGAAGGTCTTCCGCTGTTCGTGAACACGGTCTTCGGTTGGATAGCTGCGGGAAAGACCGATCTGGGGAGTCTAAACCCCGTCCCGAGCTGTCACGTCTCCGTCAATGCGACCCTGGAGGAGAAGATCGAGCGTTTTTGGACGATTGAGGAGCTGCAGGAGGCACCGAAGCGGTCGCAAGAGGAACAGGACTGTGAGGAGCATTTTCAGGCCACGTTTTCACGCGACGTCACGGGTCGATACGTGGTGCGACTTCCGAAGCGCATGGGTTTCGAGAAGATGGTCGGCGAATCGCGAAATATGGCGGTGCGGCGGCTGATGCAGTTGGAGCGGAGGCTGGGCAAGGACGAAAGCTTGCGAAAGCGGTACAACGAGGCGATTCAGGCGTACTTGGATCAGGACCACATGAAGGTTGTTTCGGAGGAGGAGCTGAAGGGCGACAAGCGGCTTGAATGCTACCTGCCTCACCATCCGGTCTTCAAGGAGTCCAGCACGACGACGAAGATCCGGCCCGTGTTCGATGGTTCTGCCAAGACGACGTCGAATTTCTCGCTGAACGAGGCGCTGATGGTTGGTCCGGTTCTCCAGGACCCGTTGTTCGATTTGGTGTTGCGCTTTCGGAAGAAGCAGGTAGCCCTGGTTGCGGACATCGAGAAGATGTACCTGCAGGTTAAGGTCCATCCGGACGATACCCCTCTGCAGCGGATTCTGTGGAGGCCTTCGCCGTCGGAGCCAATAAGGACGTACGAGATGCTACGGGTGACGTTTGGGTTGGCCCCATCGTCATACCTTGCCACGCGCTGTATGCAGCAGCTGGCGCAGGACGAAGGAGAGGTGTATTCACGTGCGAAGGAAGCACTGTTGCGTGACTTCTACGTGGACGATTTCATCGGCGGAGCGGACTCCGAAGAAGAAGCGCTGTTGTTGCGGCAGGAGCTGGAGCAGCTGTTGCCGAAGGGTGGATTTAGGCTGCGCAAGTGGGTGTCAAACGCCACAGGGGCGTTGGCAGGGCTGGCTGCGGACGATTTGGGTACGCAGACCACGCTCAGTTTCGACCAGGAGCAGGTGAAGACGCTGGGAATAAACTGGCAGCCAGGGCCAGACGTTCTCGGCATCGATGTCACGGGTTTGTCCGTGAATGGGCAATGGACCAGACGGAAGGTCTATTCGGTCATTGCCCAACTTTGGGATCCAACTGGGATCACTGCTCCGGTCATTTCGTGGGCCAAGATTCGAATGCAGCTGCTGTGGGTCGCGACTCAAGGCTGGGACGACCCATTGAGACCGGATTTGGCCGGGAGGTGGACTGAGTTCTACCAGCAGTTGCCGGAGTTGTCGAAGATTTCGGTCGACAGGTGCGCTTTCGTGGAAAATCCGGTCCATGTCGAGTTTCACGTGTTCGCGGATGCGTCCGAAGCGGCTTACGGAGCGTGCATCTACGCTCGATCGATCAGCCAGTCGGGGCTGGTCAAAATTTCGCTGTTGGCGGCCAAGTCGCGCCCCGCAGGGTTGAAAAAGGTCACCCTGGCGAGGTTAGAGCTGTGTGCAGCTTTGATGGCAGCAAGGCTGTACCGGAAGGTCGTGCAAGCCCTCAAGATGGAGGGCACGGAGAGTTGGTTCTGGTCGGACTCGACAGTCGTGCTGGCGTGGCTGAGGTCACCGTCGTACGTGTGGCCCACGTTCGTTGCGAACCGAGTCTCGCACATCCAGGAGTTGACGAAAGGGCATCGCTGGAACCACGTCAAGGGGACTGAAAACCCAGCGGATCTCGTTTCCCGTGGAGTCATGCCGAAAGATCTCGTTGGATTGCGGCTGTGGTTCTACGGTCCGAAGTGGTTGGAGTCTTTCGAGGAGTACTGGAGCAGAGTGAAGCATTTGGAGGTCGACGAGCCTGCTGAAGAGTTGCTGGAGAAGAAGAAGAACGTGCTGATCGTGTCTGCTTCCCCGGAACCTCACCCGCTCATCGATCGCTACGGCAGTTACTGGAAGCTGCTGAGGATTACGGCGTACTGCGTGAGGTTTGTCCGGAGATGTCAGCGTCGCAAGCAGCCCCCTAGAACCCCATTTCTCACCGTTGGAGATTTGAAGGAGGCAAAGTTCGCTCTCGTGCGCGGCGTGCAGCAGGAACCCTTCGCCGCGGAGATCAAGGCGCTCGCAAACCATCGACTCGTTCCGGCTCACTCGTCGCTGAAGCTGCTCAACCCGTTTCTCGACCAGCAGGGCATTCTGCGCGTTGGTGGCCGGCTTGGACTCGCAGGCGAAGCGTACTCTACCCGACACCCCATGATCCTTCCCAGCAGCAACGTTTTCACGCGACAAATGGCGGTCGCGTACCACGAAACTTCGCTCCACTCTGGCCCCCGTATGACGCTCGCTCAAATTCGGCACGAATTTTGGCCATTGAACGGCAAACAATTGGCAACTTACACTTTTCGCAACTGTGTGCGCTGTTTCCGTACCAACCCTGTCCCTATAAAGCAACCCCCTGGTCAACTCCCAAAACCTCGAACAACCCCCTCTCGCGCATTTACCGTCACCGGCGTAGACTATTGTGGCCCTGTCTACCTGAAGCCCGTACACCGTCGAGCAGCTGCGCAGAAGGCGTACATCGCGGTCTTCGTGTGCTTCAGCACGAAAGCGGTCCACCTAGAGCTGGTGGGGGACTTGACCACCGCTGCGTTTCTTGCTGCCCTGCGTCGTTTTGTTTCTCGCCGAGGTTTACCGTGCGAGATCCACTCGGACAACGGTCTCAACTTCCAGGGAGCAAGCAATCACCTGCGCGAGCTGTACGAGCTGCTTCGAGACACCAAGGTGATCACGGAGATCACCAGCGAAGCGTCGCGCCGTGGGATCGAGTGGAAGTTCATCCCGCCGAGAGCGCCGAACTTCGGCGGCCTATGGGAGGCGGCCGTGAAGTCGGCCAAGACGTCGCTCGTCCGTGTGCTGGGTCAACGACAACTTTCCTTCGAGGACATGGCGACCGTCCTCACCCAGATCGAAGCGGCCATGAATTCGCGCCCGTTAACCCCGTTGTCGGAGGACCCGGACGAACTGGACGTGCTCACGCCCGGGCATTTTCTCGCCGGATCGTCGCTGCTAGCGATTCCGGATCCGGACTACACGGACGTTCCCACGAACCGGCTGCAACACTACCAGCAACTGCAACAGCTGGTGCAGCAACACTGGAAGCGGTGGAGGCGGGAGTACATCTCGCAGCTCCACAACCAGAACCAGAAATTCCCGCAAGCGACCCAGCTGAAGGCTGGACAGATGGTGATCCTCAAGGAGGACAACAAGGCGGCTATCGAGTGGCCCCTCGCGCGGATCGTTGAGGTCTACCCAGGCCCCGACGGCGTCGTCCGCGTCGTGAAGCTGCGTTTGCCGAACGGTGCGGTCTACAAGCGGCAGTCCGCACGGGTATGTTTGCTGCCATTCGAGAAGGACTCGGCGGTGCAGCTCACGAGCGCCTTCAACCCTCAACCGACACAAGGCGCAGCGTAGGAGGAAGATCGCCGTCAACCGTCAACCCTACGGCGCAACGGAGTTGGTGAAGAAGGCGTCAAGAAGAAAAAAAAAATGAATTTTTAAAGTGCTAGTTTTAAGTAGGTTTAGTTTCCAAGTTTAAATTCTTAGGGAATTTAAGGTGGCCGGCATGTTCGGTTGAAGAGTAAAATTGACTCGCCACCCTGCCGTGTAGCATAAATTCTCTTGCTATAATTTGCGTATATACACGGCAGGGTGGTGGTAGTGGTAGTCTTGATCGTCCCGATCACGCGCACTTCTGCATGGTTTTCTGCATTCCTCTTCACACTGCCTGGGCCAAATACCAGTCGAAATAAATCGTCGTCGCGGTCGGATCGCGTTGCTTTTCCTTGAGAGGAACTTTGTTTACGTTTTAGACTTAGAGAAATAAAGTCTCGGTCTGAATAAAATTTGTAGTTTATTACGAAGTAAAGTCGTTTCTGTGTACCTGTGGAAGAAGAAATTTACCTGTGCTACCTACCCGTTTGACTGGTGTGCAACCTGGTCCATTCCGCCGTTCTCGCGCGCCGTTTCAGGAGTTTTTGCCTGCAAAGAAGAAGTTGTCCGCCATCGTAGTTGCGCCTGCTGTGGAAGAAAGTTACTGCTGCCGCTGCTGGAACCGCTTGAAAATACTTACCTGTGGAACCTGAAAAGAAAGAAGGAAGGAAGCGGGACGGGAACAGGATCGGAAGGAAGGAGTTTTGGTACAGAAAGGGACAGAACACACAGAGGACGACACAACGCACAAACACACAACACACGACGAAAACACAACGTAGAAATTTAGACGTCCAACGAACTGGAATAAAACTCAGGTGAGCGCGGTTCGAAGTAGGCCAATTCACGGGTCCGAACAGTTTCAATTATGGTATAATTTAAGTTATATGGTTATATGGCCTAATTTATTAATTAGATTAAAATAATTTTCATAGTGTAAAAGTGGTTGAAATAAAACGATATTTTATTTATATTTAACCCACTAATGCCCTTGGTAGCTCACGTGCTTTATAAATTTATAGCAAACAGTAATTTCTCGAATACTTTTAAACAAATTCTTATCGAACAACTCTTTTTGAATAATTTAATTATATCAATTCAATTTCCAACCAATAAACAAAAATGTCAAAAAAAAACTCAATTTTAATACTGGCCGGAAGATGTGAATATATATGAATGATATAACAAAAAAAATCGTTAAAATAGGTTGTCGAAAATAAAATAGTTTATATTCAATCCATAATAGCGTAATTTTTGTTGCCCAACATATGAGCAAATAATATTCCTAAATAATAAACAAATATTATCTGAATTAATCCTTGACATAAAATTTACAGAAAAGCTGATTAGTTCAACATGAATATGAAGATTGAAATGAATTAAATTCTCTCATATTTTTTTTGTATAATTTCAAAACATTGATGCCAAAAAGGTAGGAAAATGTATACTTCCGCTTGTATTTCGGGAATTCCCGGGAAAATCACAAATTTCCCGGGAAACGGGAAATATTTTTTTCCGGGAAATCCCGGGAATTCCCGGGAATTTTTTTCCCGGGACGGGAAATTGGACGCTCTAGATGCAACGGCTTCGAGATACAGTAATTTTTAAATTGCAAAATACAAAAATATTTAAATACCTTACGCCCTTCTCAAATGTTGTTTTCGAGTACTGTTGGCTCCATATACACAAAAATGGCTTATGTAGGTCTAGGACAACATGTCTACAAAGTTTCATTGATATCGGAGAGGGTCGGGTACAAAAGTACCAGAAACATTCCTGATTTGAGCTGGAATTGCTCAATAGAAGACCTTCACGTGATACTGCAAACGAGCTATGGCAGCAAATGTTAAAAAATCATTTGACAGTGTTGTCAATTTCACGAAAAAAATTGCAATTTAATAGTACTTTACAGAATTTAGGGTCACTGTGCAATGGAATTGTGAAAGACATATTTTCAGAAATAGTCAGACTTGGTCATGACATCTACAGGTTTAAAAAAACTGTTTTTATTAACTTAATTCTGTAAAGTACTATTAAATTGCATTTTTTTTCGTGAAATTGGCAGCACTGTCAAATGAATTTTTAACAACTGGTGTCATAGTTCATTTGCAGTGTCACGTGAAGGCCTTCTATTAAAACAAACGATATCGTATATAATGGTTCGACTTTATAGAGTAGCTCAAATTACTTACTCATTTTTTATTTTAATGGTTCTAAAATTTCGTCATTATTTTATTCAAAAAGAGAGCAAATATATCACGCTACTGTGACTTAAGGCTGTTTGCAAAATTTAAGAGCGAGTCCACGAACAGGGCATACCCCTTTGTATGGGACGTCGTTTGGACCTCACCAATCTGCCTGAAATTTTTAGGGGTTGTTTGTACATATGAAACTAGCATCTGGCCAAAATATGAGCACTCTAGGTCAACGGGAAGTGGGGCAAATCGGGACACAAAGTTTGAAGGTTCAAAAACGTCAAAAATCTTAAAAAGGCTATAACTCAGGCAAAATTCAATTTAATTTCAAAATTCAAAATGCATCTGAAAGGGCTTAAAAAATGCAACAAAATGCAGGGAGAAGCATCCCAATTGGTTAAATCTAAAAGGAGTTATTGGCATTTTAGTGAAAAAATAGCATAATTTTCAAACTCAAATAAAAAAGTGTTCCATCCAGATATCAACTCGGTTCGAACTGCAGCTTGTAGGGGACATCTGAGACTACCATCTGAGACTGAGACCGCTTTGGGTAAGGCAGTTTAACATATTAAATAGACACTTTTACTTTTAGTGAATTTTTTGGTTGTACATTTTTGCTCGGGGGACCCCTTAGATCAAATTTTCCGGTGATAATGTTATCATATTCGTGTTCCTGAGACAATTTCACAATAGAAACATGCATAAAAATGTTTATTATCATTCATTTTAACCCTTTTAAAAATGAAAGTTAAAAAAATCTTCGATTCACATTTATTAAAAATCAAGTTCGTTTCCAAGGATACTAGATGACACCAGAAAAAAAGTAGCTTCTTAATTTTTTTTAACTTTCATTTTTTAAAGGGTTAAAATGAATGAAAATAAACATTTTTATGCATGTTTCTATTGTGAAATTGTCTCAGGAACACGAATATGATAAAATTATCACCGGAAAATTTGATCTAAGGGGTCCCCCGAGCAAAAATGTACAACCAAAAAAATCACTAAAAGTAAAAGTGTCTATTTAATATGTTAAACTGCCTTACCCAAAGCGGTCTCAGTCTCAGATGGTAGTCTTAGATGTCCCCTACAAGCTGCAGTTCGAACCGAGTTGATATCTGGATGGAACACTTTTTTATTTGAGTTTGAAAATTATGCTATTTTTTCACTAAAATGCCAATAACTCCTTTTAGATTTAACCAATTGGGATGCTTCTCCCTGCATTTTGTTGCATTTTTTAAGCCCTTTCAGATGCATTTTGAATTTTGAAATTAAATTGAATTTTGCCTGAGTTACAGCCTTTTTAAGATTTTTGACGTTTTTGAACCTTCAAACTTTGTGTCCCGATTTGCCCCACTTCCCGTTGACCTAGAGTGCTCATATTTTGGCCAGATGCTAGTTTCATATGTACATACAACCCCTGAAAATTTCAGGCAGATTGGTGAGGTCGATGCGAGATGGGTATGCTTTGCTCGTGGACTCGCTCTTAAACTAAAAGGTTATGGAATACAAGCAGTCATTGTGATGGTTTCAGTACCCTCTTCCTGCTATGCAGACACGTATTTTGCCAGAAAATGGAGGGGGGAGCAACAAAACACGCAGGAAGCAATATTGCATGAAATAAAAGAAAAATATTTATCGAGAATAGTTTCTCAGTGGTGCGGAAAATTGATTTTGATTTATTGGAAATGCATTCATGAGTTTGGTTGTGTTTATTTTACTGTCCGATGAAATATTTAAAAACAGCATTTTGAATTATTCCTGCAAATGAAAATTCTCGAAAAACGGATTGACATTCGATGTGACTGATGCAGTCACCTGTGAAAGCTTGTTGTGTGGGATTTTAGGGGATTTCATTTTTGCTGCTAGTAACCAGCTGCGACAGAGCTTTCAGCGTTTGCTAATCTTTTTTGTTGGAACAATATATTGCTAAAAAAAATAATCTGTTGCGGACTAGGGTGATCAATCAACTTAAAATGTATATATTAAAAAAGAAAACTTGTTTATTTTTCTAAACAAGCCAAATAGTTTCATAAATCCAATTGTTAAGAGAAAAGCGGAAAATGTGAATAAAACGAGTTAAAAATTCTAAGTCATCCTATAATCCTACCATCCTGATTGAAAGTCCACACTGTGCCAGTATGTTTGGATAGTTTTCCCTGGTGCTCTCTGTCCCGGCTCATGCCCAGCTGGTTGCTGTGCTATGTTTTTTTTGTGTTACATGTAGCTTGTTATGTTTACTAATCCGACTGTAGTGTGTAAGCCCTGACTGCTCTGGACGGCGGCTTTCACGGATTGGAAAACTTTGAAACATATCTATCCACACACAGATAGTCAGTTGCAACTTAAAAAAAATAATTTCAGTTTTTGAAAATTTCGAAATCAATTTTTACGCAAAAAAAAATTAAAACTTATGGAAAAAAATAAAATTCAACGAAATTTAAATCTGAAAATTTTTATGCGCCTAAGTGTAGCGACTGATGCTCTTTCACAACAGGCTGAAACTGAAATCGCAAACAAACAAAAAAAAGTTTCAGCTGTGCAGGCAGACCAAATTTTTGTACAGCTTCTGCTCGGTGAGAGCAAATCGACACTCTCACATGTTGCTGGAAAAGCTTTACGTTTTTTTTTTCAGTCAACTCTAGTTTTGACTGCCAGCTCTCGTTTTTATTCCAGCGAAAAAAAAGTGTCGGATAACTAAATTAAAGTTGCTGCCAACTTTTTGTTGCCAACTTTTTGTTGCCAACATTGGGTTCTTCCACCCACTCCACACAATTGTTGGTTGGTGAAAATTTCCCGCAGAGTTAAATTCGATCGCACGTGCGAGGACGACCTCGAGTGGTTATTTTTTCGACTCTTTTTTTTGTGTGGGACATTGATGGAAATTGTTTTTGCTATCATGTGCCAGATGATGTGAGTGTTTTGAGTTGATTTAGTTAGCGACCGGATTGTAACCAGTCAGCTGAAATCAGTGCAATCATGTGGTAATGATTGGTGTTGGACGTGATTTTTATTAGATGGTTTTGATTTTGACGAGCGATGTTAAAATAATTTACATATCCCCTCTTTTTCAATATCATGTCAATTCATGTAGAATATGTGAAGTAATACAATTCTTCCGACTTAAAATCTATCAGCATCCCCCGATGAAATGGTTTTTCGGTACTTTTTGTAAATCACAAAATGAATTATTAATTTTGATCTTCTAGGGAAACATAATGCAATTAATTTATTTTTGGCTGTAAATAAACTTCTATTTATTAATTGCGTAATTTATAGATGCTCTCAGAAGTCCGACCTATCATCTTGAAGGGTTAAAAATGTTTAATATCAAATTTGGAGCACCTAAGAGCTCGGTACAGACCTTCAAAGTTTGGCATTTTTTCGAAAAATCGGCCCCGGCAAAAAAAGTATACAGTATAAAGTTATTTGTTGACAAATCATCATAAATATAAAGTTAACTAACTACTTAGAATAAAAGTTTATATAATTATGGAAATTCTACATAAAACTTATCTAAACTTAATTTTGCAAACTTTCAATTTAAATAAATGTAAATCGTGTAAGATCGTGGACTTGTAAATCGTGGACCGGTTCGGATGCCGGCGGATTTTCCGACGACGTAATTCCGGGTTGGTACGAAATTCCAACGAAAAATTTATTCTTTCAATACAAAGACCCCCAAAACGGTGTTACACCCACTCCAGAATGTTTAGTTTAATTGAAAGTTTACAAAATTAAGTTCAGATAAGTTTTATATAGAATGTCCACAGTTATATAAACTTTTATACTAAGTAATTAGTAAACTTTGTATTCAATCCAAATTATTTTTTTAATCAGTCAAGGATTTATGGTGATTTGTCAACAAATTACATTATTTATGTTAAGTTTTTGAAAGGTGTACAAACTTTTTTTGCACATTTTTTGATTTCTGTAATAGTATTTGTTATATGCCTTTTATAGAAAACATCTTTTCAAGATCTTTTTGTAGCAAAATGTTCGACATGAGTTTCTGAACAAAACGTAGTACTAGGTTTCTGTCAAACTTTAAATTGTTTACATGTTTCATCACAAAATGTGCATAGTGCCCAAGGGGTGTAAATACTTTTTTTACATACTGTACGTCGCGCCTTGCGACGCCCTGGACGCCATTTGATTTTGCTGGGGTCAATTTTTCGAAAAAAAAAATACAAACTTTGAAGGTCTGTACCGAGCTCTAAGGTGCTCCAAATTTCAATGTTATATGCAGTGTTGCGATCCTCACGCGCTCACACGCTCGTGAGCGCTCACACTCATGAGCTAGCTCACGTTTGCCCGCGCTCACGTTTGCTCCGATTTTTTCAGCTCGCGTTTGCCCCACGCTCGCGCTCGCGCTCATTTTTCGCTCACGGAGCGCTCACTTTGGAAGCATCGCGAATTGAATCGTTTTTCGTTTTTGAGAAAGTTTTTGTTTTTCAATACTAGTTTATTTTTTTGCTTAAGGCGCAGCATGTCAGGGGAAACATCACTTAGGAACTTTTTTTATATATTAATTGGAATAGCTTATTTTAATTAACTATGTTTTTGAATAGTAAATTGGATTCGCAAGGGTCAAATCATATTGGAGACCTACAGTCAGAGTTGAAAATGTAAATATTTTCGAATTAATCGGCCTTACCTAAATAATAGTTAAGGCAAGCAGAGACAATTGCCAGGGGAAAGGTATGAGCGCGTAAACAAAAATGACTGAAAACCTTATAAAAACTAACAAAACAATGAATTAATTCAAGAAGATTTATGCTGTGGTAAGTTTGATTCAATGTTATGTGCTTGGTTGATTAAAATATAACATTAAACTGTTTTATGGCCCTAAACAGTTTGTTGACTACCTTTCCAGCGTGCGGGTCAGAATGAGCAACAATTAAAAAACGTCATTCCGTTTAATAAATCGTTCAGTGCTTGGAAACGGCTGATCATTTTTTATAAAGTTAATCTTTCTCTTTCTCATTCTAGAAAATAGGGTAAAATTGTTGAAACAGTTCCTTTTTTACAAAAAAAACTTAAAAATTGCTAATGTTTGAAATAACCCATTTGAATTAAATAATATAAATTGTCATTGTTTTGTTTTACCACATAAAGGGAGGCTCTTCTCTCAAGTAAATTATATTTAACACTTCCGCTACCAAGCCTCTGAAAATATTCAATTACAGATTCAATAAATGATTTTTTGAATATGGACATTCTCTAAAATGTTCCGAATATGAGGGATTATTACAACTTTAATAATGCTTACTGCTGGTTTTAACACAAATTTTATTTTTTTACTTTTTTTTGTGTTTTTAAAACCGCTTGAGGTCGGATTCAAAAAACTTAAAATAAACATAATTTGTCAATTAATTAATTTTTTTGTACATATCAGTGCATCTTTTCACGTCAATGAATGTTTACATTAAGAATGAGTTAGCTCTTTGTTAGCTCACTCAAGAGTGAATCATTCTGCCCCTTGGCTAATTTTTAATTTAAAATAGAACATATAATTCGGTTCTCCGACTTAATCCATTTCATTGCTTACTTTTGTTTGTTTGACTACTTTCTTGTTTGTTTTTGCTGCCTGTGCTGAGATAGTTCTAGAAACTTCGTTTCAAGCAGGCAGATGCTTCAACAGGGAAAAACAACTACCTACTTTGGCTCACCAGCTCACGTGAGCGCAAAACGCTCCGGTGAGCGTGAGCGAGCACGAGCTACCTGATAAAAACTCACGCTCCAGCTGGAGCGAGCACTCCTTCCGTGAGCGCTCGCTCATTCGCAACCCTGGTTATATGTACCAAAAGATGCGCAAGGATCTGGCCTACATGCCAATGATGTTGAAAATAAACGTTTTAGTGGTCAAAATGCCTCAAAAAGTGTCATTTTTGACATTTTTTGTTTTTACGGGTTAATTCCCAGTTCAAATTCAAATGCAAAGCGCCAGCTCCTGTTACGTCCAATCAAGCTCATATTTTGGATTTGAGCTTAGTATGCCCACCGGAGCAAACCCTTGAATGCCCGCCAAAAAGTCATTTTTGTTACACTCTATTGGAGACACACTTGTTCTACGAATAACTTTATTTCTCTTGTTTCGTATTTTTCTTGATTCAGTTTTATTATTTTAATTTGCATTTATCTTGCATAATATACAAATTATACATATTATGTTTGTTTCTGATAGTATTTGGCTTATTCTACAGCTCCTTATTTATTCAACTTTTTCACTTTTTCAATGTTCTGCTTGTTTTTTACGTTTTCTACTGTACAATGATACCATTATCATTTCAATTGTAGACAAATGCGTAGAGGCATAATCTCGGACAATAAACAAATTACTGCATATGCATACTTACTTTGACAAGAAATATAAAAAATGCTAGTGAAACGCACAGTTGACCCCACAAAAAAATACATTTAAAAAACATCGGTAGAGTCAAATAAAACAAGCCAAACTTTCAACCTTAAAATTTTCTTGAATTTTAAAAGTTGTTCTATCCAATGCTTTTTAAAGATCAGACATTGGTTGGAAAATGTTTTTTTTTTTTTTTGTAGAATGTTCGACGCCTGCTTAGACGCGGGGTATAGTTGTAGATGGTTAAATGGGATGAAATGGAAGAAATTCCGTTAAGTTTGATAGGGGCTGGGGGCAGAATGGGCCACCCTTGGTTTTGGGCTTTAGAATGGGTTTAGATCAACTGTAAGGCAAGAGTCCTATGAAGGACGTCAAATAACATCACCACACCGAAAACGGCGTTTGAATTCATTGTATTTTTCGAATTATCAGCAAAAATGTTAATTGATTGACAAACCACGCAAAATGTTGTTTATTTCGAGGTTCTTAAATAAGCTTTCTGAAAAGTTAGATTGTTTGAAAAAGTTTGTTCAATGTTTATAATGTTATGAGAAGCTATTACGAAGGTAATCAAACAACAACGGAACCTAAAATCAATTTACAGGCATGGTGGTGAAAGTGTTAAATTAAAATCCACTGGGGGGCAGAATGGACCACCCTATTCCTGCCTTATAAAAACAATCAAAAGTTATGAAATTTTGGTTAAATGGATTATGTCGCTCCTGGTAGGTTCACAAATCACGTTTAATGCAACATTAGTTGATATTTTAGTTGTTTTGATGCTCATTTGTAAAAATAGTGTATTATTTCAACATGCTAAAACTATTTTCAAAAATGTTTGTTTTGGTAAGTGACTATTTTCATAAAAGTGGTCTAACTTCATAGAAACTATGTTAGAAAGGTCCCTAAAGTCCTTTCTTATCTCCCTTCAACGTTGTATAAGACAAAATGGCTTGTTTTCTAAGGTTGCCCATTCTGCCCCGCACCCTGGAAAAGTAGTCGAAAAAACATTTATTTTTAAAGTGGCTCAAAAATAGTTTTAAGCTAAAAATTTTCATCAACCAAGTACACAACATTGAAGGGAACATCCAAATATTTTTTTTTTCAATTTCATCACTAAACACTGAATTAGGCCGGTGCTAATATTTTAAAAAGATTTCGTCCCCCAGCTCTGGCCCTGGCTCTGGCTCTAGAGATCGAGGAGGGAGGGGAGGGTAAAAAAAACATATAAATTGAAAATATAGGCCAGAATTTTTACTTTTTAGCGGTGCTGTACATCGAAATTTCACAAAAAATCACAATATTTTTCAACAAACTTAAGCATGTCAAAAATGATTTTAAATTGTTTCAGCTGATTGCAATCAAAATTTTGTTATAATTTTGTAGTATTTCGAAAAAAAATCTCTAATTTTTAGGACCAATTATGAAAGGGGGGTGTTCAGCAAATGGTCCAGATCTTTGTGTCACCTTTTCCAAAACCTTTTCCTTGCTTCCTTCCTCTTCCTTGTGTGCACCTTTTCCAAATTTTCCTCCTTCCGTGTGTGCACCTTTTCCACTCCAATTCCGCCTTCCTTGATCCTTTCCTTGCACGAAAACACCTCTCACTTGTCCGCGCGCGTACTTTTGTCGTTCTTGTTAGTGAAAATTGTTCGGATTTTGTCGAAAAACGTGTAACTTCTTGTTTTGTGTTTTAGTCCGAACCAAACGTGGTGACTTGCTGTTCGTGAATGTTTATTGCATGTGTGTCTATGTACAAAGTCAGGTGTGTGTTGTGTGTCGTGTGTGTTTTGTGTCTGTCACTTTGTGTATAACAGTTTTTTGGAGTGCGTTTAGTGGGTAAGTTTTATGATTTTTGTTTACAGATATTTTGTGTTTTGTACAGGTAAGTGTTAATTGGTGTTCTTAATGTCTAAGATAAGTACTAACACAAAATTTTAACTAACAACATTTAATTTCAGCACAAAAACATTTATCGTCTTCAACATCCCGGCCGCCAATGAAATGTTGTTCAGGTGAACGTTGGTGGTGATCATCGGGCAGGATTGTGCAGACGTGAGCGTTCAACAGGAGCATCTTCGTTGCCAGAGACCGACGAATGCTGGTGTCCTGGTGCGAGCTGGAACGAAAAGAAATGAGCGCAGGAATCTGCGGGAACGGATGCGAGTACTTAACTCTAGTTAAGTCTCAGCCACGGGGTCCGGTTTGTCTCCCAGACCCACGTGACGAGGCTTTTCGTCGAATTAGAGATGCTCCTCGAACAGCTGGGGGTTGATCGGCAGTCCTGGTTGGTGTTTGGTGCGTGTCATCCTTCGGGAGGTGTGGTGCGACGCTAGAAGGATGAACGGCTGAATATCTGTTTAAGAAGGAACAAAGGGTACTTGCCTTGGGCCAAGTCCCAGCCGCGGGGTCCTAGAACCCACACGGCGAGGCTTTGTTCCTCTTTACAGTTGAACCAGGAACTGCTCGATTCCCCCGAGCGTGGGCCAGGAGGTCCCCCTCGACTGGCGACTCTAACTAGAGTAAGCACCGGCGTCCGAACCGGCTGCTCTGTTCCCCGAGCTAGGGCCAGGAGACCTCTCGACCGGCGATTGTTGTTGCGTTGCTATGCTGGCTGGATCAATCTCCACCGGAAGCAGGCAGAGTTTGTTGATGGCGCGTTGAGTCGTCCCGGTGCTCGTCTTGACCGTGGCCACCCGTACAAGGCCATCTGCACCCGGGTGTACGTCGAGAACACGTCCCAGGAGCCATTTCTGCGGTGGGTATCGCTCGTCCATCAGCGCGACAACAGAACCGACTGCGAGATTGTCCAGTTCCGTGTTCCAGCGATAGCGATTCTGAAGAGTCGCCAGATACTCTTTGTGCCAGCGCGACCAGAAGTGTTGTGCTAGTTGTTGTACTCTTCTCCAGCGAGACAGGCGGTTTTCAGGGATAGCTTGTTGATCTGGATCGGGAATCGCGTTGAGCGGTCGTCCGACCAGGAAGTGCCCTGGTGTAAGGGCCATTTCGTCAGACGGGCTTGCAGGCAACGGAACGATTGGACGTGAGTTCAGTTGACCTTCAATTTGGATGAGCACAGTCTGCATCTCGGACTCGAGGAGGTGGGCATCGCCGACGACTCTTCGCAGCAGATGCTTGACGGACTTGACGCAAGCTTCCCAGATTCCACCGAAGGTTGGCGAACGAGGTGGGATAAAGTGAAAGTGGATTCCGCTGTCCGCACAGTCTCGTGCAACTGCATCTTGGTGTCGCTGCGTCAAAAACAGCTTCCGCAGATCCTCCAGTTCTTTGTGCGCCCCGACGAAGTTCGTCCCGTTGTCGCAGTAGACGTTCGCGGGAAGTCCTCTCCGTCCACAGAATCGACGCAGACAGGCGATGAAGGCATCTGTTGTGAGGTCCGTGACGAGATCCAGATGGACCGCTTTTGTTGCCAAACAAACGTACACCACGATGTACGCCTTGATGATCGGGTTCCGATGGTTTCGTAGTGAGGAACAGATGTAGATCGGACCAGCTAGATCCACTCCGACGTTCTCGAAAGGGTGTGCCTGGTTGACCCGAACGCTTGGTAGGTTGCCCATCAGCTGCTGCAGCGTACTTGGTTTTGCTCGGGCGCATGTCATGCACCGGTGGACGATGCTTCGCACTAGGTTCCGGCCGCCAAGAGGCCAGAATCGCTGTCGGAGGGTGGACAACAGCAGCCCAGGACCAGCGTGAAGTGTCCGTAGGTGTTCTCTTCTGGCGATCATCTCGGTCAAGCGGTGTTTGGCTGGTAGAACGATCGAATGCTTGACATCAACCGGGATCCTCGCATTGTGAAGCCGGCCGCCAACCCGAATAATGCCATTGACGAGCTGCGGATGAAGGAAACGCAGCTTCGACTTCCGGTGAGCTCTTCCCGTTGTGCTGAGTAAGCGGAAGTCTTCTTCAAAATACTGCTGCTGAACTCGACGGATGAAGTCCAGTTGTGTGCGATCGAGTTCATCGAGGGTGAGTGGACCAACCAGCTTGAGTTGACCGTTCTTGTGACGCAGGCAGTTCTCGCAGAACCGCCGAAGCAGAGCTCCGATTCTGATCAAGTGACGCAGATTTGAGTACCGGTTGATGATATCCTGCTGGTCTTCAACAGCCGGTAGAGAGACGACTCGCCGTCTTTCTTCTTCCACATTCGCGTTGGGAACGTAGATTTGCGGCCAGGGATGCTGGTCGATTCCAAGCCACTGCGGTCCGTGCCACCACAGTGCGCTTTCCATCAGTTCGTCAAGGTCCATTCCTCGCGAAACCAAGTCCGCGGGGTTGTCTCCAGACGGAACGTGATTCCAGGTGGCGAGAGCAGTGCGTTCTTGGATTTCAGCGACCCTGTTGGCTACAAAGGTTCCCCACATCACCGGCGATCCAGAGATCCAGTTCAGGACGATGGTCGAGTCTGTCCAGAGGTAGACAGGTGCGTCGATTGCGTAACTTTCCAGAACTTGGCACAGCAGCTTTGCAAGCAGGCGGGCGCCGCAGAGTTCTAGACGTGGGATCGTGTTGATGTTGATGGGGGCAACTTTGGACTTGGCGGTAAGAAGACGAACGGTGCACTTCTTGTCCTCGGAGATGGAACGGAGGTAAATGCAGGCACCGAACGCGTTCTCCGACGCGTCGCAGAACCCGTGTAGTTCTAGGCGCTTGGAGCCGGGACGGATGACGTGACGAGGAATGCGAAGCCGATCGAAACCGGTCAACCTTTGCTTGAACTCCATCCAATCTCGCACGACCGCTTCAGGGACTGGCGCGTCCCAGTCGATCTGCATCCTCCAGAGTGCTTGCAACTTGATTTTCGCTTTCGTGATTGTCGGACACACAAATCCGAGCGGGTCGAACATGCTGCTGACTTGCGACGCTATCACTCGCTTCGTGAGAACTGGTGACTCCTTCCAGTGTGGTGGTTTGAAGAGCAAGAAGTCGGTGTTGGGTTCCCATCGAAGGCCGAGGGTGGTTACCGACGCCTCATGGTCCAGATCTCGGATTGCGCTTTTCTCGTGGAGTTCCGGTGGGATCGCAGCGAGCACAGCTTGGCTGTTCGAGGACCATTGTCGGAGGGGAAGTCCTGCGGAAGCGAGCATCTCAACGAGCTGCTTGCAGGATGCGGTGAGAGCGCTTTCGTCATCGGAACCACTGAGGAGGTTGTCGACGTAGAAGTCACGGCGTAAAGCTTGGGCGGCAAGAGGGAACTGGTGTTCTTCATCGTCAGCGAGCTGCTGAAGTACCCTGGTCGACAGGAACGGCGCGCTGTTTGTGCCGTAGGTGACCGTCAACAGCTGGAGTTCCTTGAGCGGCAAAGCAGGATCGTCGCGCCACAGGATGCGTTGGAGGGGTTGATCCGACGGGTGGACCAAGATTTGCCGGAACATCTTCTCGATGTCCGCGCAAACGACAAACTGGTGGAATCTGAAGCGCATCACAATCTTGACCAGGGTGTCCTGGATGGTGGGACCAGGAAGTAAGACATCGTTTAGCGAGAGACCCGACTTTGAGCGGCACGATGCGTCGAAAACAGTGCGAAGTTTCGTGGTGGTACTGTCTGGCTTCATGACAGCGTGGTGCGGAAGGAAATACTGCGGCTGAGCGTCGACCTCTTCTGGTGCGACCTCCCGCATGTGGCCGAGCTGCAGGTACTCGGCGATGAATCGGTGATACTGCGCCTTCTTCTCCGGATCTCGTTCGAGAGAATGCTCCAGAGAGTAGAAGCGGCGAGTTGCGTTGAACCGGTTGTCTTTCAAAAGCGGCACCATTTCTTCGCGCTTGGGAAGCTTCACTACGTAGCGGCCGTCGGGATCCCTGGTTGTGTGCTGGAGGAAGTGATCCTCACAGTAGCGTTCCGACGGTGACCAGCCTTTGTTGTCTTGAACCTCCTCGAGCTCCCAGAAACGGCTGACCAGTTCCTCGATCGTGCACGGGTTGCTGAACTGACAGTCTCGTGGATTTACGTGGTCGTGACCTTCGCGCAGACAATCTCCAGAAATGACCCAGCCGAACTTGGTGTTCTGTAGAAGTGGCAGGTTTTCTCCGAGCTTGACTCGTCCGTTGCGGAGAATTCGGAAGAAATGCGACGCGCCCAGGATCATGTCGATTGACCCAGGAACAGCAAAATTTGGATCAGCCAGCTCGACGTGCTGCGGGATCGCCCATTGTCCAACATCCACCGTTGACTGTGGTAGCTTCACGGTGATCGTCGGCAGAACCAGCATTGAGCTGTTCAGCGCGAAGGAGGAGACTCGAGAATGGACAGCGACCGAGGTCTTGTGCTTCACAGAAGCAGACGAGTTCCCGATTCCGCAGATGGAGATCGCGTCCGGGAGGCGGACACGTGGCAGTTGCAGCTTTTGGCAAAGGGCTTCTGTGATGAAGTTGCGTTGCGATGCACAATCCAGCAGACAACGAGCGACTTGGGTGCGACCTCTGCAATCTCGAATGTTCACGAGCGCGGTGGGTAGAAAGACGGTTTCCAGAACAGCAGCTCTATCGTGAGAGACTAGAGCGTACTGTGGCGTTCCAGAAGTGCTCTGAACACTCGCAGAAGTTGAGGGGTTTGTTTGCTGGGCAGAAGCTTGCGAGGTGGATTGCGATGGAGGGGGAATGGTCTGGGAATGAGACGCAGCACTGGAAGCATTTGTGTGGAGGAGTGTATGGTGCTTCTTGGAACAGGTTCGACAGGTTGAACCAGGACAGTCGCGAGCGAGGTGCGCGGTGCTACGAAGGCAGTTCATGCAAAGGCGTTTTTGTCTCACCAGTTCAAATCGTTGGCTTACGTTGAGCTGGTGGAATCCTGGGCAGTGGTACAGGTGATGCTCTTGTCCGCACTTGACGCACGGCTTGCTTGTCTTTCCGCTGCTGGATGCTGCTGTAGTTGAACTGCTTTCAGGTTTCGCTGCTGCAGTTGCTGTGTAGGCCACCGACTTCGATGGTTTGGGCTTGGAGCGAGACAGCGAAGGTGGGGGTGGCGACGTAGCTGGAGCTGCGGTCAGGACACGGGCGTAGTTCTGCAGGTAGTTGATCATCGTGACGTACGACGGCGTGACCGTCTTCTCATCGGAATTCTCAGCGGGCTTGACGATTCCTCCCAGTACGGATGCAACGTTCTCGGAGTCGAGCTTTGTGCAGTAGCTCTCCCACTCCCGAAGTGTGCGCTGGTCGAGGCGGATGGACAACTGGTAAACCAGCAGAGAGCTCCACTTGTCGGCTGGTTCACCTAAAGATTTGAGAACCGAAAGCTGCTGCTCGAATCGATCGATGAGCAGCAACAGCTCGTCCGCCGATTCCCGTGACATTGCAGGCGTGTCGAAGAGGGTTTCGATGTGGCACTTGATGAGTTGACGATTGTTTTCGTAGCGCAGGTAGAGTTTGCGCATCGCATCCTTGTAGCCCTGCTCACTAATCTCGACGTTGTTCAGGTACAGCTTGGCTTCGCCTTCCATGAGCCCCTTCAGGTACCGCACCTTGTCTACTCCACTGATATCGTCACGGGAGCCGATCGCCGACTTGAATGCGTCGCGAAACTCGCACCAATGCTTGAGTTCGCCGTTGAACTTTGGAAGAATCAACTCAGGAAGCTTCGTCCTCAGCGTTTGGGAGGAAGAAGAAGCCGAAGACGCAGGCAAACTGGGCGCAGCTCCAGAGGGCGTCGACTTATTCAAGCAAAAGGCCAGCATCGTGTAGTAGCGAGCGTCAAACGCCAGCCTATCCTCCTTGAGCTTGTCCACTTCTGCATCGGTTGACAGCATCTCCAGCTTGGCAGAGAAACCGTAGAACCTGTCGTACATCGCCTCCAGTTGTTTCGCCCACGCACCCACCTGATCTGCTAGCTTAGGATTCGTTGTGTAGTCCTCCTTGTACTTCTCTAGCAGCCCCAGCGAGTCGCTGACCATTGCCAGCTTCTTTTTCAGCTCATCGGCCATTTTTCACTTTTTGCACTTTCACGTCACTTCCGGTTCTTGTACAGCCAATTGAATTGTTTCCGGCTCACACTCTTTTCCAAATCATAAAGTTCCAACCACAATTTTTTTTTAAAATTTTGTCCACCAATTTCTTCTTTTGAGCCCACCGTGCCTCGATTCTCGCAAGTGCAACTTGTAAACAAAGCACAAGTGAGATGGCAAAAGTGTTTTTGAATGCACTAACACTCGTACACGATGCACTTTTTGGTGGTGGAAGTGTTCTTGCACTGCGTAGTGTTCGTGCACACTTGTGGTTGAACGCCGGAAACAACTCCACTTTTAGAACAAAATGGTCACGTCGACCATTTGCCCACGACACTTTTGATCTGGAATCTAATTTTCCACACCGGCACTTCGGATTCTTTGGAATCCGGTCTTCGAAGGACCAAATTAATGTTCAGCAAATGGTCCAGATCTTTGTGTCACCTTTTCCAAAACCTTTTCCTTGCTTCCTTCCTCTTCCTTGTGTGCACCTTTTCCAAATTTTCCTCCTTCCGTGTGTGCACCTTTTCCACTCCAATTCCGCCTTCCTTGATCCTTTCCTTGCACGAAAACACCTCTCACTTGTCCGCGCGCGTACTTTTGTCGTTCTTGTTAGTGAAAATTGTTCGGATTTTGTCGAAAAACGTGTAACTTCTTGTTTTGTGTTTTAGTCCGAACCAAACGCGGTGACTTGCTGTTCGTGAATGTTTATTGCATGTGTGTCTATGTACAAAGTCAGGTGTGTGTTGTGTGTCGTGTGTGTTTTGTGTCTGTCACTTTGTGTATAACAGTTTTTTGGAGTGCGTTTAGTGGGTAAGTTTTATGATTTTTGTTTACAGATATTTTGTGTTTTGTACAGGTAAGTGTTAATTGGTGTTCTTAATGTCTAACACAAAATTTTAACTAACAACATTTAATTTCAGCACAAAAACATTTATCGTCTTCAACAGGGGGAAAATAATTGCAACAGCCTTAAGCTGGCACAAATTTAATTGTAAGTTTTTGTCTCCCCCCTTCAAAGTTGGCCCGAAAAATCAAGGGGAGAAAAATATTTTTCAAAAAAAAATCAACATTTTAATGGCGATTCAAATGCAATCAGCTGGAATTAATTTAAAATGCGTTTCCCTGCGTTAAAAATCACATTTTGCATGTTTGAGTAGAATTAAAAATCTTTTGAATTTTTGAAAATTTTCGATGTTTAAGTTTTTTTCGCTTAAACTTTTGTTTTTGTCAAAACTTTCATTTTTTGAAAATTAATGATTGCAAAACAACTGAAGTAGTGTAAAATGAATTTTAAAACACTTTTTCCATGCAAATACTGAAACTATGACTTGTTATTTCAATATCAATATTTTTTTATTTTAATTTTTTGCCCCCGACCCCAGCCAGAGCCGAAGGACAAAAACGTTGAAAAATATTAGCTTTGGCCTTATTGATAAATAAAAAAAAGATCCTAGACGGAAACAACAAAACAAGTCTTGTAAATATTTTGTCCTAAATTCTCTCATCATAAGCTTTTACAACTTTTCCGAAAACCCCAAATAAATTAGAATACTAGTTCTTAAGATACAGAAAATCAAATATTTATAATGATGTTTAAACAAACCTGCCAGCATTGTATGAAGATTTGTACGAACGGTGAAATAATGCGAAGTGGCTTATTTAAATTCATGAGTTGTTTTATTGTCAAAACAAATAATGAAAGTTTAATTTTTCTACGTTGAAAATCGACCCCATCTTCAAGATATGTTCAATTGAAATGTGGTCTACTTGGATCATTAATTTTTCACAAAATGTAACTTTAATAAGAGCTACAAGCAGTCAAATCAACAAATTTCGGAATTTTTTTGGAAGTTTTCTTATTTTCGCTTTTCGAAATAATATTTTTTAAGTGCATTTTCCTTCGTTTCAAGTCATATTTAGCAAAATATTTTCAATTTTTGTAGAATTCCAATGTACAGCAACGCAAAAAGATTTTGTTTTAGATGAAAAAACATCGATTCAGTATTTGGATATTTTGAAACTTATGTTTGCAAAACCAATAGGCAGTTGTAAAATGCATTTTAAACTCCTTTTTTCATTCAAATGTTAATATCATGGCTTGTTTTTTCAACCAGTGCTCAACACCCTGAGCAATGAAAAAAAAATGAATGTTTTACCAAATTAAAAAAAAAACAATAAAAGTAGTTTTTTCCATAAGTTCAAATTTCTATACAAAATTGTGCTTTTTGTTTTTACAAAAAGTGCTTTGCGGAAAGCCTGTTCAGATCGCCATCAAATTCTATAAGATTGTTTTGAGCCCTCATTGTGATCTAAAAATGGCTGTTCTACTTTTTGAGCAACCCTAATACCCATTTTAATTGATCAGTCCGTAACATTGTAAAGAGTGCATTGAAAAACTAATGGAAACAATTGAATCAAAAAATATAGATGATAAACCAGCTATTGATAATGTAATTTGCAACAGACAAATGCACGAAAGTGTTGAGTCTCTGTAATAAAAGCCAAAAATATAACTATATTGTAATCTGCACTAATGATTGTGTCATAGGGATTCAATTGAACATTACAAAAACATCAACCATCCCGGGCAGACGGTAATAACAAAATGCATGCCATTTCAATAACAAAAACTGTTAAAATAACAGAAAGTGTTATGGAATCTTCTTGAAAAATCAATTTTTGCATAAGAGTTTAAAAACAGTTTATGTTATCATTACAAAATTTGTTATTGATCTGATATTGGTTGAAAGCCAAAACAACTTGGGAATAACATTTTTTGTTATGGAAGAATACCGCCAACTGTTATTGGGATGATCGGATGAGTTGTTAAAATAACAAAAAATAATAACAAAGATTTGTTCGAAGTATAACTAAAAATGTTATTAGTTTTTTTTATAAAAATAACAATCGAAAAACAGAAAAATCCTAACGACGAATAACAAATTTCGTTATACATTACATCAAAAGTTATTGACCTGGTATTTCCAAATATAAAAAAATTTTATTTCCAAGTTATTTCTGTCTGCTCGGGATCTTTTGTACTCGTCAGACGTGCTTTCTACAGGCTAAAATATAAACATTATCAATCAAACCGGGTCCAGATAAAAACATCCAGTCAGCGGAACTACAGATTTTTCAGCACATTTCCCTTTTTTGACAAATTGAAGCTTACAACAGCTGATCCTTTTTTTGTAAATCATCCGTCAGCGGGTCCGGCATTGTCCGGCGTGTTCCCGTTCATAGCATTTCTCCCCATGACATGATATGTCCCCGGGGGGTCAAACAAAACTGACGCAATGTACCGGGAAAACTCTGTGCTCGACGTCCCACGTCCCCATCGTCCTGCAGTAGTACCTACCCGCATACTAAATCGTGTTTTCTATCTTTTTTTTTCAGCCGGATACAGTTACCCGGTGGACTGGTGGTCGCTGGGCGTGGTGGCGTACGAGATGCGTTCCGGCCAGCGCCCGTTCGTGGTGCACTCGTCGACGCCGCTCGTCGAGGTGAAGAACGTCCTGAATACCCAGCCCCACTTTCCGCGGCACTGGAGCGACGCGTTCATCGATCTGCTCGGGAAGGTAAGGAAGGAAGTTTACTTTTTGTTTTTGTTAACACTTTACAACCGTGATCGATTACGAAGTTTATTTTAAATTTTTCTGGGAATAGTAATATTGAAGCTTGGAATTATGATTGTACGAATGTCTTTCCATGCGATGATACCTTTGAAGCTATTGATCCAATTTTTAATTTTAGCAATATAGAAAGTAGAACTCGTGTGAAGTCTTCTCAACCCTTTGAAGACAATATTTTGAGATATTTAAAAGCACAACTTTTATTTCAAAAGGTTTAAATAATTCGATTTAAGCTATTTTTAAGCACAAGTTTGTTTAAAATGATAATAGTTTTTTCAAAAGGTTTAGAAATTTAACATTAAAAATTGGATCAATATTTTCCAAAACATCATCGATTGAAAATAAAGGACCGAATGGATAGCAAGTAGAAGAACTCTTTTCTCGCAATCCTGCAACTTTTTGTGAGTATTTCTGTTCATTTTTACTTTTACCAAAAGTTATTCTATTCCTTTAACAAGCATTTAAAAAAAATATTTCCCAAATGTATTCTAATCAGACGAGAATGCATTGGGTCACGCCCTTTTTTTCTATTTTCAGCTACGTTCTTTTTTATTCCAGCGCTTTTTTGGGTATGCTTAGTGCTGCCAATTGTGATGAAATTTGAAGCGAACACTCGCGAAAAGTAGCATTTATAGAGAAAGTTTCCTGGCATCACTGGCTCACTCCAACAGGCGCTGCTGGTGGTGTTGGTAGCCACCCTTTGTTCTTTATTTGCCTTCGCTTCTCGGTCGGTTTTCTTCAGCCTTCGATTGGAATGGGTCGTCAAAAGTCAAACGTCAAAAGACTTGACGCGTTTGTTTTTTTCTGATGGCGCTTGCTTACTATTTACATGTTTCGGGATTATTTTTCAAGTGAGTGACTAACTAATGCTCAAAAGAACATGTTGCCGGTAGTTGGAAGCAATTTCAAATCTTAATCGCTTTGCGAACGTTAGTGAAAGATATTGATGGCGACTTTCGTTAAACAGTTGAGCTCTCATCTTGCGTTTGGATGTGTGTGTCAGCAAAATGAAAAGTGCATTCAATTTGACCTTTTTGGCCAGTAAATGGCATAAATTTGCGTGCTTACTTGAGGCGATGCTGTTGCTGGTAAGTTTATAGCCTAAGTAGTGCTTTTGGAGCTTTACTCGAGCATCAAACTCTCCATATGAGGAAGATGGGTGTTTGGTTAGAAAGGGTATATTTCCCATATATTACATCTTAAACTAATTTGGAATTTTACATGGAATTTGTTTCCAAACTTTCTAAAAATCATTATTAAAAAAAATCATAACTTGTCTAAACGTTTAACTTAGAAGTTGGCACTTGTGGTCCACTGAAACATATTTATAAAAAATAAAAAAATAAATGGTTTTTGCGATTTTTTTTCGTGTGTCAATTTATCAAGGTTGTTAATTGATAAAATTATCGTCGATAATATTATCATCTGACGATCTGATTTTCAAAAACTCGTATCTCAGAGTATCGAAAACATAAACTTCACCATTTTTTGACATGTTATGTGACATTTTCCGAGGAATCCGATGAAAATATTTTCAGACATTGGCTCTTTGGTCCCGAGACCTTCAAAACAGCATTATAGGTTTTCATACGATCTTTTCAAATGCTAAGCTACATTTTTGAGACTTTTTTCTATTTTTCTCAAATAGCCAAACTAATCACCTTTCTTTTGCGTCTAAGACAGCTTAAATCGGATGAAATTGCGCGGAGATAGGATTTTTTGAAAAAAGTGGTTTTTGCGAATGACGAAAATTGCCATTTTTTGGAACCTAACACGGCGTAGGTCACCCCAATGGCCAAACAAAAAAAATACGGGTCTAATTATTTCAGCCAAGGAACCCCCAGAAAAATTTTGAGCCCGGTCGGAGAACTTTTTATTCGAATCATGCTAAAAAAATGCTCGTTATAACCCATCAAAAACGTAAAAAAATCTGTCGGATTTTTTTATAATCATCTTATTCCAATTCTTGGCTAAGACTTAGATAGAACAAGTTTTTAAAAAATCCTGTTTTTAATGTAAAAAAATAATTTTAAAAATTTTGATTTTCCGTACGTTCTTCTCAACTAGTGGGACAAGACGAACAACCCGTTGGGGCAAGAGGAACAATGCATGACACAACATGTTAATTTGTTAACAATTGCACTGCTATCACTTAGATTCATCAGATTAGAATGTATTTGAAACGATTCTTTCATTTTTAGATTAAATAATAATATTTTACAAAAAATTTGATTGTTTTTACGAAAAAAAATTATTACTTGGCTGAAAAAAAGGAAATTTTCATAATATCATTGTATTTTGCATGGACAATTTTTTCAACAATTGTTTATCAGTTTTTAAGTACTTTATGTATTTTTTTCTGAATAAAATATGTTGTTGCAGCAATTCGCCTTTTTTTCATACTAAAAATCCATATGGTACACTTGCCACACCTGAACAATTTTTTTTAATGCTTCCAACAAAAATAACTAAAAGTTAAATCATTCTTTATAATAGGTGCAAGTCATTGGTAGGAACACTACTGATCTAGGAAAAATAGCATTTTGATAAAATGAGCCTTAAAACGAACCCTAAGCCTTATTTTGTACTTTCCAAATAGTATAAGATAACAAAGGTTTTGAAAAACACTTCATCAAATCTTATGCCCCGTGGCGTTTACGTCGTTTTGGCGGTTATGTGGTAGTAGAATCAGCTAATTGCATTGCTAGCAACAAATCCTCATACTGGAAATAATAAAAATTGTAAAAATTACTGCCGTACGAGCGATTGTTCCTC
Organism: Culex pipiens pallens; assembly: GCF_016801865.2. Classification (NCBI taxonomy): domain Eukaryota; kingdom Metazoa; phylum Arthropoda; class Insecta; order Diptera; family Culicidae; genus Culex; species Culex pipiens. The sequence continues at coordinate 26,888,101 of NC_068937.1, forward strand.
TTGCCCCATATGGTCGTCTTGTCCCACCTTCCCCTAGTTAGTTTCTTAGTAATAATATGCCGATTTTTTTCGAAAATAAAAAAAATCATAATTTGCAATATGGGTATTGAACGAAGCGATATTTAGTACATTATTTTCACCTTAAAAATCAAATTTTCATAATTTGCGATATGGGTATCAAACGAATTCAAATTTCGTATGCTTTTTCAATATATAAGAGTTTTTTTTATAGCAAACTAAATTTCACTTCGTTTGATACCCATATTGGAAATTTAAGTCTTTTCGAAAAAATACAAAAATTTGTGAAAAAAACTCCAATAAAAAAAAAGAACACGCAATTTCGCTTCGTTAAGTAGCCATATTGCATATAAAACTAGAGTATTTTTGTAATAAATAAAATAATTTGTTAAAATTTTAGTATTTTCAAAAAAAACTCTATTAAAGTCAAAAATGAATACAAAATTTCGAATCGTTTGATACCCATATTTCATATTTTGAAATGCGAGTATTTAAAAAAATACGGTAATTTGTGAAAATTTTAGTACTTAAAAAAACGCTGATAAAGTGAAAAACATAGAAAATGTCACTTCGTTTGATGCCCATATTGCAAATTATGAAAATTGGAATACTTTCGAAAAAAATACGGTATTTTGTGAACAATTTTTAAGACATATTTTACTTTGAAACTTACTGAGTAATTCTCCGCCAACTCACACAGCAGTTGCCCCGACCCCTCTTCGATTTGCGTGAAACTTTGTCCTAAGGGGTAACTTTTATCTCTGATCACGAATCCGTTTTTTGATATCTCGTGACGGAGGGGCGGTACGACCCCTTTCATTTTTGAACATGCGAAAAAAGAGGTGTTTTTCAATAATTTGCAGCCTGAAACGGTGATGAGATAGAAATTTGGTGTCAATGGGACTTTTATGTAAAATTAGACGCCCGATTTGATGGCGTACTCAGAATTCCGAAAAAACGTATTTTTCATCGAAAAAAACACTTCAAAAGTTTTAAAAATTCTCCCATTTTCCGTTACTCGACTGCAAAAAAAATTGGAACATGTCATTTTATGGGAAATTTTATGTACTTTTCGAGTCTACATTGACCAAGAAGGGTCATTTTTTCATTTAGAACAAAATTTTTCACGAACTTTTAGTGTTTTTTCTAATTTTGCAGGGTTATTTTTTAGAGTGTAACAATGTTCTACAAAGTTGTAGAGCAGACAATTACAAAAATTTTGATATATAGACATAAGGGGTTTGCTCATAAACATCACGAGTTATCGCGATTTTACGAAAAAAAAGTCATCACTGAAAAACACCGCATGTTCAAAAATGGAAGGGGTCGTACCGCCCCTCCGTCTCGAGATATCAAAAAACGGACCTCGGATTCGTGATCAGCGACAAAAGTTACCCTTAGGACAAAGTTTCACGCAAATCGAAGAGGGGTCGGGGCAACTTTTCCCGATTTCGTGTGAGTTGGTAGAGAATTACCCTACCAGATTTAAAATATATATATATTTTTAGTGAAAGCATTGAAAATTCAACATGATATGATTGAATTAGTCGATTTTATAAATATTTAAAAAAAATTAGGTATCGTCCACAATTTTAAAATAACGATAACGATAAAGATGGAACTATTGTTATTGAGCCTCGATAATTTTATCGATAACAACCTTGCAATTTATCCAAATAGTCATAACCTGCATATTTCCCAAGACACCATATTTATTAGAAAATTCCTCCACAAAATAAAGATTTTCAAATATTTCCATAGCAATTTTCTTTATACAGTAGGGTGGTCCAAATCCACCGTGTTACCTCCTGAAATTAAAGATTGACCCATCACTAGCTCATCATGAGCTCAAATTTGGAATTTAAAGTAATGATTGGTAAATTGTTGATTTCAGGGAATAGCACCGGGTGGTACCCGGATCTGGACCACCCTAACGGTCCCCAAACTCTTATGGACACTTGTATGGCAAACAAATGATGCAAAAAGGCCTGTATGGACCTAAGGAATCGATGGACAACGTTTATTCAAATCGTTGAGCTGAGAAATCACGGATTGTGGTGACAATGAAAAGTCGACTTGCGGAAACAAAGAGAATTGCTCACATTTTAAATTGTATGTTACAATGTTAAGCGCAAATAATCCTATCAATTTTGATACTTTTTATTCTCATCGCTGAAATTCTTCCAAGCAGCAAAAGCATCGCGTGCACCACTTATTGCCCCTCCCCTTCACGTTAACATTAAACGAAATAACAACCTCCGGCACAGTTCGACTTCCGATTGCATTTAACGAAACCATGATACCGTGTACCGGCTTGTTGCATCAGAATGCAATTATCTGCAATTATTTTTAATTTCCGTGCTCACCTTTCTTCCACCCTCGCCAACACCACGTGGCAAAACCGGTAACAACCGAAACAATCACCCATTAGCACACACGGCTCGCCGGGCAAATTGTGAAAGGGGGTGGGTTCTCAAGGTTGAACTCATTTCTTGATGCGGAAATTTATTGTAATTTTTTTTATCTTGAAGAACTAAAAAAATCGTTTTTAATTAAATTTTGACGACATTTCTTAAATTTTATCGATATCCCAAAAAAAGGTCAACTCACCATAACAAAAGGATCGCCTGTTTGGCCCTGGCTACACCTGATTTTTAACTTTCTCATTTGTTTCAAAAGGGATCCCGTTGATTTCACTTCCGGTGGGGGCACAATGTGGGTGGTGTGATGGGGTCAGGCATAATCTAATTGCTGGCGTGGGGCGATTAAAATGAGAATCCCATTTTTCATCCAGCCTGACGTAAGTTGGGTTCTGGGGCATGGCGTTTCCGACTCATACAATGTAGTGTAAAATTGCGAGCAGCTGGCACGCGATAAATCCCGTGGAGTTTTTTTTTTGCAACTTTTGCATGGCAAAGAGTCGTAAGCGCGATTTGTTTAGGGTTAAGAGTGAAGTTGCCTCCCGGCCGTGAGCTACTTTTGATTAACTTTGCTGTGCGGGTTTCGTTTGCTGGGGTTAAAAGTTGGAATTTAATTGTGATGAATGTGGGCTAGGGTGGTCACGGAAAATTCATGAACACAATTCAAGATTTCAGTAATTTATTTTTTTTTTCTTCAAATTTTTAGCAAAAAATCCTTAAAATATGGTGTCTTCGGGAACTTTCTTCCAAATTTAATGAAGATCTTAGTTCTGAAAATTGGTAACAATGAAATTGCTGAGAAATTTTCTGCGATTTCGTTCATTCAATTTTTTGTGTTTTTTTAATCCGGCTGCAACTTTTTTGTGCCATTGTTATGCCCTAAAAAGCCATTTTGCATCATTAGTTTGTCAATATAATTTTCCATATAAATTTGGCAGCAAAAAATATTTATGAAAAAAAAAATCTGTTGATTTTGAAGGAATATTTTTATCGATTTGGTTTTTTCAGCAACTTGTAGGTCTGGATAAGGACTACACTGAAAATTAATGATACACGGTAAAATAACTGATGATTTTTTATTTCACTTTTTGTCACTGAAACTAAACACTATTTTAATATATTTTTTTATTTTCTGATATGTTTTATGCAATAACTTTGCCGAAGACACCAAAACGAATAAAAAAATGCCTTCAAAAGATAAAGATTTTTGAATTTTCATACATCATTTTTGTATGGACAGCTGCCAAATTTGTATGGAAAATTAAATGGACAAACTAATGATGCAAAATGGCTTCTTTTGGCATACCAAAAGCATCATAAAAATTTCAGCCAGATTAAAAAAAAACAAAAATTAAAATTCTAAAAAAGACCGATTTCATAAAAATTGCTCTGAAGCCAAATGACTTCTATGGCCATCGAAAAAGTTCACACAAAAAGTTTAATCCACATCATAAAATACAAAACACAATTATTCAAGAAATATGCTTGTTCATGGAAGAATTTCAACTAGAAGTATTATTGCTATTTTTAATTGAGAATAATAGCAAAAAGAAAATACAAAAATATCAAAAATAACAAATCATAGCTAAAAATAATTTTAAAAAAAGGTTCAAACATTTTAATTAGGACTAATTTAAATAGGAAATTTTTTAATCAGGACAAGTTTAAATAGAGCGTAATTTTGAATGGTCTTTTTGAAATGTTAGTCTTGATTTAAAAATTTTGAAAATATTTTTTTCGAAACGATCAGAAAATTACACGAATGTTTCATATTTTAACATTGTAAATCAGACCATTTGTTGCTGATAAATCGACATAAGAAAATGGTGGGATGTTTGGGTGAGACTTGGAAAACATCAATTTTCTTGTTGTTAAACCTTTGCATGGCAATATCTCAGCAACTAAGAGTCGTATCAACTAAGTCCGAAAAAGCAAAATATAGAGAATTTTCTCAGTTTTTCAAAAATATTTTTTTCAAGAGTAGGCAAACAATAACTGCGACTATTTTGAAAAAAGTTACATAAAAATGGCTATTCTTTATGTAAACTAATGTCAAAAACATAAACAATGACTTTTAAAACCCGCCGTTTGACATGCATGATTTTTAAAACCCGCCAAACAAATCGCAGCAAACTGGTGGTTGCTCAGGGAAAATGTCCTTGTCAAAAATTTTATGTCTGGAGCAACATTTGAAAAGGGCGCATAAGCATTTTGACAGCCAGCACTATTTTGCAAATTCTGAGCCAAAAGTAAAATATTTGACAAAACACGAAGTGTTGGAGGTAGCTGGGAAGGCCAGCTATTGATTTACATTTCGAGTTTTGTAAAAAAGTTACCTGTTGGCTCGGAATTTGCAAAATTGTTCATGCCGTCAAAATGCTTATCCGCCCTTTTCTCGTGTTGCTCCAGATGTTTTCCTTCGAAACCGTTTTGGTTTGTTTAGGTCCTGGTTTTAAATCAGACTGGATCGCACCGAAGTCAGGAAAAGTGGACAGTTTATTTCAGGAATCCGGATCTCACACTTTCATCACAAGGGAATGATGGAAAGAGAGGAATCACAAAACAGTATAAATAGTTTCAAGATTTTTCAGGTGTAAACGGAAAACGCGATCAAAAATTAAAATGCAAGAATAAGGCTTTTAATTGTTTATTTAATTGTCGGTGTACAGGACGCCGCACTGTTTAATCCAGGGGTGACCAAAGTATGGCCCGCGGGCCAAACGTGGCCCGCGGGGTGATATTTTGTGGCCCGCGAACCCTTTTTGAATGATCAAGTAAAATGGCCCGTTGGCCATCTGTAAAATGATTTTAAACTTTTTCAAAATTAAACCTTATTTTAAACTTTAAGTGCTGATCCGTTTTTGTTTTTTGTTATTATTAAACTAATGATTTATTCTTTTTTATCCTTATTTTACAAGACAAACATGTTGGTCAAAAATCTTTCTAATTGAAACTTTTTTCACACGTTTCAATGTGAGTGAAACTCGTGGTGAAACTAGTAAAAATTGTTAAAATATTTATCAAATATTTTTGGAAATGTGAATGACAAGTTCAAATTTGACTTAGGTATAAAACTGGGAGGGTTACTTCCAAATCAATAACTTCCAATAACCTTCGGACGCCTTGAAATGAGCAGAAACTTGCAACAGAGCTCACAAAAGACCCGAGGGTCGTTAAAGTGGTTTGCTTTGCTTTTTTTATTAATTTAAAAGTCATTATGACCATTTCAATAAACTGAGCTTCAAACTTACTTTGCACTTAAAAACATTCCACTTCGGGATTCAAACTCATGACAGTTGGATATCAAAACTGATTGACTACCATCTGCCAAAAAATCAAATCAAGACAGAAAAATATTTTAAATCGGAGGAATAAGGCGGTTGCAAATATTTTTCAAAGCTTTTGTTATTTAAGTGCAATCAGCTGAAATCCATTTAAAATGCATTCCTCTGCGTTTAGAATCATTTTGGGCATGCTCGGGTTTATTTAAAAATAATTTGAATTTTAGTGAACTTTCGATTAACAGCCAAAAGGTTTTTTTTTCGCAAAAATGTAGTTTTTTCGTCGAATCTTATATATTTTGAAAATTATGATTGCGAATCTAAGCGTGTTTTTTTAACATTTTCCAACATTTTTTTCATTGAAATGTTGAATATTCTGGCTTGTATTTTAAATTTTCATAATTCTTTAAATATTTTTGCCTTCCCTCGACCATGATTTAGATTTATTTTTTAGTCTTTTACATTTATGTAACGTAATTTCTTTATATAAATAACCAATTTTATACATAAGGCCCGCAAGCTCATTTAAGCTTCAAAATTGGCCCGGCATCCAAAAGCTTTGAGCACCCCTGGTTTAATCATTTTCTGACGTACATTCAATTTTGCAGTCCAAACCCAGTCATTGAATTGGAAATAAAAAATTATTTTTCTAAGTTTCTTTTCTTGATTTGTGTGCACCTACGTCGAAGACCAAGATTGTTTACTTTTTGCTCTTTGGTCTGACAGTCTTGGTCTGACAGATTTGGTCTGTCAGTTTTATCATGGATTTTGGTCTGGTCTAGGCGAGGGATAGGACACAGCACCTTCCTGTTTCATCACGGTAGTCCCACCAAAATGGAATTGTGTGGTTCCGGATGTTGAACAGATGATGGAAGGTGAAGTCGTCCCCCTGATCGCTTCTGGTGCTTCGGTGTGAAAATCGAAAAAAAGTTCTCTAAGTCAAAGTGAATCTGAAGTAGAAGAATGATCATATATTATTACTAGATTATGTGTTATTGAAATTTTAAACAAGGTGAAATACAAACCTTTTTAGAAAAAAGGGGAGGGGTGTTTGTGTGTTGTGTTGTTTAAGATCAAAATCATCAATAACAATTATTTCGAAATTGATTGAATTCTTTTCAAACTGTCACTCTTGGCAAATTATTATTTTTGAATTAAAAAATGGCTCGAAGATTAAAGTTGAAATGGAACCAAATGCAATTATTGTTTTTTTCATCTTCCTTAGAATGTTCAAGGCACTATACTTTTTTTTGTTTTTTTTTTCAATTATTTTTTGCCTCAGACAAGACAGTGAGCAAATAAAAATTCAGAATCTTTCTGTTTCCTTTGCATTGCGACTGGAGCAAGAATTGCATGAAGCAAACAATATCTGAGGTTTCTGATTCTGATTTGCTTTCCGGCGTGAATTTGAGCTTTTCTGCCAGCTAAAAGCCCAAAACCAAAAACATTCATGAAACATATTGAAATCTGTTCAGTAGTGCCGTTATATTTTCTTATGAAACGGTGTGCAAACGGATGACGAGGATATCAATTTAACAAAAAAATCGTATTTAAGAACCTCCTCCATTTATCGCGTTTTATATCAAGAAAAACTAAGCCCTTTTTCAATAAAAATCAATCTAGAGAAACAGGAAACTAAAAACGACTGTGCCACCGAAAAATCACCACCGTTTCAAAGGAAAACAGAAATTGTTTGACAAGGATTTTCCCTGAGCAACCACCAGTTTGCTGCGATTTGTTTGGCGGGTTTTAAAAATCATGCATGTCAAACGGCGGGTTTTAAAAGTCATTGTTTATGTTTTTGACATTAGTTTACATAAAGAATTCTTTATGTAAACTTATGTCAAAAACCAAAACAATGACTTTTATATCCCGCCGTTTGACTTTTGGGTTGGGGTCATCCCGCCAAACAAATCCTAGTAAACTAGGGTTGCGATGGCCAAAACATATTTGTCAAATATTTTCTGTTTTTGTGTTAGGTAAACCACACGGTTTTCACTCTGGCGTACAAAGTTACAATTAATCCTGTTAATTTTCCAGCATCAAGGTCGCTGTTCTTGAAGCCCGGCTCATCCCGGCATGGCTCCAGACGAGGACAGATCGCCCATTATCCGCAATAGCGGAATGAGAAGTTAATAGGCGTAACCTTAGACGTAGCTCACTACTGATGCCGCACGAGCATGGCCACGAGGATCATGATATCGAGAAATCCCATTTCTTTGATTATTTAGATTTGCTGTGTCTTTCTGTGATTCATAATAGAGATTTCTTAAAAGATCACGGTGTTTTTCATCTTTTATGACATGACATCATGTGCAAACCAAAAAAACCCGCGCCATGTCCAGTAAAATCATGAAAATAAAAAAATCCATCATTGAAGTAGAAAAACCAGCAATCCTCTGTTTTAAACATAAATATTTTACGAAATATAAATGGCTAATTCTTATTTCCTTCAACTGGCTGGATTTTTCCAGTCCTATTCAAACAATAAACTTGAAACTTTTTTTATTTTTTTTTAACATAATTTTTTTTTTGGATTTAATTGGAAATTATTGAATGGATTATTGCAACTGAAAAAAATAACATTTTAAAATTGTTGCCATTTCGATTGGAGCAATGATAACCCACATGGGCGACTTTTTGCGAAACTTGTGTCCGTTACGGCCATTATTCCAGATCCGCTGGTCCGACCTTGGATGGTTGGATAGCTTGCGTTTTCTCATTCCGATGGAAGTCTTATTGTAGCCCTATCCAATGGTGGCCATCTCCTGCAACAAGGGCAGTTGCTCAAAGAATAGTTCGATCGTTCCGGCCAACCAGGTTCGTTTTCCTGTGCAAATCTTCCATGTTCCGGCTAGTAGACAACCTGTCTTTTTCCACTAGTTCTGCCTACCACATGCTAGGATGACCTGGACATCATGAACGTTGACGCTGAAAAAAAAACAGGATTAATCTGAATTTTGTTCGGCGAGGTGAGAACCTTGTGGCTCAACACAAAAACAGAAAATATTTGACAAGTACTTTTTGGCCATCGCAACTCCAGTTTACTAGGATTTGTTTGGCGGGATGACCCCAACCCAAAAGTCAAACGGCGGGATATAAAAGTCATTGTTTTGGTTTTTGACATTAGTTTACATAAAGAATAATGGCCTATCTACAATCACTTAGCTTAAAAAATTTCACTTAGCTTAGGAATTTGAATCAATGGAAATGAATCTGAGTTTCTACAATGGAAAAGTAATTAAATTAGAAACTGACGTTTGGTTTGGAAAATTTCAAAATCTACGGTAAGTTGACGTTTCCATATCAAAGGTAAACAAACAACTGCATAGCAACGTATATCAGCCCAGCAAGTTTTCTAAGTTGATTGTGGATGACGAACGTAAGTTGCAGACTTTCCTAAGTAACTACTTTACTTAGATGTTCTAAGCTAAGTGATTGTAGATAGGCCATAACTTGAAAACGATGCACTTTATCAAAATTTCACTAAGGTTTTTTTTATTGCAAATTCAATTTTACATCAAAAAATTAACTTAAAAAATTTTGCGGCCAATATTCCATTTTTTGAAAAAATCTATATTGATTCAAAAAATCATAACTCGGTCAAAGATTTTTTGCCCATTTTGAAAATTTCTGAAAAGTTGGCATTTTATGTCCTCTAAAACATATCAAAAAATAAAAAAAAAATAAAAATAGTGTTTTTTGTAAATAAAATTTTAGTGACAAAATATTAAATAAAAAATCACCAAATTTGTTTTTACCGTGTATCATTTTTTTTTTCAGTGTAGTCCATATCCATTCCTACAACTTTGCCGAAGACACAACATCGATCAAAAAATTCCTTCAAAAGGAAATCCTTCAAATTTTTGTATGGACAGCTGCCAAAATTGTATGGAAAATTATATGGACAAACTAATGATGCAAAATGGCTTCTTTGGGCATACCGAAGGCACCAAAAAAGTTTCAGCCGGATTAAAAAATACAAAAATTAAAATTAAAGAAAATAGACCGATTCCGTAGAGAACTGCTCATAAAGGATTAATAGCAGTTTATGTTATCATAACAAAATGTGTTATTGGTCTGATATTGGTTGAAAGCCAAAACAACTTTGGAATAACATTTTTTGTTATGGAAGAATACCTCCAACTGTTATTGGGATGATTGAATTAGTTGTTAAAATAACAAAGACGTTTTACAATAACAATCCAATACAAAAATCCCAGGTTATTTCCGTCTGCTCGGGATGTGTTGTTCTAAGTGAAACTGAAACCCTGGCTAAAATTGCCTGTATTTTTATTTACGATTAGGGGTGTCTTAGCCGATTTAGAGTGGTCAAAAAAGCTGCGTCTTTCGACGATTTTCACAATTTTTGATTTGTCGATGAGCTCAAATAATGACGTCAAAAATGCTCTTAAAAGTTCTGGAAATATCTTATCCGGCAAATATAACTCTAAAGATTGAGAATGTTCGTTTGGTGAAGAAGATATTAGATTAAGACAAACAAAAAAACAAACTCGCACTTTTTTACTGTTTGGCAGTTTACAAACTGTCAAACACGAAAAGTGCGAGTTTGTTTGTTTGTCACAGTCTAATACCTCCTTGATTAAACAGGCAGTCAACCACTCAAATTTGGCTTATACGAATAATCATGGCTCGAATTTGATGTTAAAAATGAGAAAACAACTAAAACAGATAATCGATCTGGAATGAATTAGAATTTCAACAATAATCCTTTTCCCTTTCCCTCCCGCAACAGCTCCTCAGCGTCCACCCTGGGGCCCGCATCAGCAGCCAGCGCGAGCTCCAGCAGACCAAGTTTCTGCGCTCGATGAGCTTCGAGCACGTGCTGGCCAAAAAGACCAACCCGCCGTTCAAACCCTCCAAGGATCACCTCAACTGCGACCCCAGCCTGGAGCTGGAAGAGATGATCATCGAGACGAAGCCGCTGCACAAAAAGAAGAAACGGCTCGCCAAGCAGCGCTCGATCCACCGGGACAACTCCAACCAGGACCAGCTCAGCCAGCTGGACGCCCAGCTGCTGAAGCAGTTCCTCGTGTACAACCGCTTCAAGGAGCAGAAGCGAAAAGCCATGGAGAAGAAGGAATCGGACTGGCAGCAGGAGCTGGACGAGGCGATGGCCAGCTCGGAGGTGGTGTCGCGGTCCGAGTCCAACGGGGCACGGTTGGCCACGATCAGCGAGGGGGCGCCACCGGTGGAGCAGCTGCCGCAGGACACGAATGGGGCGACCAAGACACCGAATGGCGACAGTAGCAGCGGGGAAGCGAATGGGCGGACCAAGTCACCATCGCAGCAGGCCCAGCAGGACAGCTTGGACTACATCGATCGGACGCCTTCGCCCAAACCGAGCATCTAGTAGTCGTGGTGTTAGTGTAGTGTGACGTCATCGTAGAAGTAGTTGTTGTTCGCGCGTGTGAGGAAGCGAATTGTGATAAATTTGAGAAGAGTTTACTTTGATGGAGAGGAAAACTGTCAAACGATTTTTCCAGGATGTGCACCGTTTGATAGTTTTCCTGCGTCAATTGGTATTTTTGGATTGAGATGTCTTTTCTCTAGTCATAGTGTTCCTTACGGTATGACATTTTAAATATGTTTTGATGACATAAGATAAGACAATTTCAGCATAAACTGAATTTCAACTTTTGTTTTCCTTTTAGACTTTCAGGTAAAGAATCATATTCATTCTGGAATACATTTTTTCATATTTTTTTTTATAAATCTTAAAATTAAAAAACTTAAAATCTTAAGATCTGGAAATCTAAAAATATAAAAATCTAAAAATCTAAAGATCTAAAAATCTAAAAATCTAAAAATCAAAAAATCAAAAAATCTAAAAATCTAAAAATCTAAAAATCTAAAAATCTAAAAATCTAAAAATCTAAAAATCTAAAAATCCTAAAAATCCTAAAAATCTAAAAATCTAAAAATCTAAAAATCTAAAAATCTAAAAATCTAAAAATCTAAAAATCTAAAAATCTAAAAATCTAAAAATCTAAAAATCTAAAAATCTAAAAATCTAAAAATCTAAAAATCTAAAAATCTAAAAATCTAAAAATCTAAAAATCTAAAAATCTAAAAATCTGAAAATCTAAAAATCTAAAAATCTAAAAATCTAAAAATCTAAAAATCTAAAAATCTAAAAATCTAAAAATCTAAAAATCTAAAAATCTAAAAATCTAAAAATCTAAAAATCTAAAAATCTAAAAATCTAAAAATCTAAAAATCTAAAAATCTAAAAATCTAAAAATCTAAAAATCAAAAAATCTAAAAATCTAAAAATCTAAAAATCTAAAAATCTAAAAATCTAAAAATCTAAAAATCTAAAAATATAAAAATATAAAAATATAAAAATCTAAAAATCTAAAAATTTTAAAATCTACATACATTAAACATTAAACATTAAACATTAAACATTAAACATTAAACATTAAACATTAAACATTAAACATTAAACATTAAACATTAAACATTAAACATTAAACATTAAACATTAAACATTAAACATTAAACATTAAACATTAAACATTAAACATTAAACATTAAACATTAAACATTAAACATTAAACATTAAACATTAAACATTAAACATTAAACATTAAACATTAAACATTAAACATTAAACATTAAACATTAAACATTAAACATTAAACATTAAACATTAAACATTAAACATTAAACATTAAACATTAAACATTAAACATTAAACATTAAACATTAAACATTAAACATTAAACATTAAACATTAAACATTAAACATTAAACATTAAACATTAAACATTAAACATTAAACATTAAACATTAAACATTAAACATTAAACATTAAACATTAAACATTAAACATTAAACATTAAACATTAAACATTAAACATTAAACATTAAACATTAAACATTAAACATTAAACATTAAACATTAAACATTAAACATTAAACATTAAACATTAAACATTAAACATTAAACATTAAACATTAAACATTAAACATTAAACATTAAACATTAAACATTAAACATTAAACATTAAACATTAAACATTAAACATTAAACATTAAACATTAAACATTAAACATTAAACATTAAACATTAAACATTAAACATTAAACATTAAACATTAAACATTAAACATTAAACATTAAACATTAAACATTAAACATTAAACATTAAACATTAAACATTAAACATTAAACATTAAACATTAAACATTAAACATTAAACATTAAACATTAAACATTAAACATTAAACATTAAACATTAAACATTAAACATTAAACATTAAACATTAAACATTAAACATTAAACATTAAACATTAAACATTAAACATTAAACATTAAACATTAAACATTAAACATTAAACATTAAACATTAAACATTAAACATTAAACATTAAACATTAAACATTAAACATTAAACATTAAACATTAAACATTAAACATTAAACATTAAACATTAAACATTAAACATTAAACATTAAACATTAAACATTAAACATTAAACATTAAACATTAAACATTAAACATTAAACATTAAACATTAAACATTAAACATTAAACATTAAACATTAAACATTCGTGAACTAAATGAAAATTAATTTGTTTTACATCGCATTTTCAAACAATGTTTTAATACACACTTATTGAGATTTATGCGAAATCAATACGAAAAGTTCAAAAACTAAATTTTGATGAATTTTTTTGTTTGAGAATTCACACCAACTTAATTTAGAACATTTGTTCTGAAATTGTTGACATGATTTATATTTTAAGTAAAAATAAAAATGAAATTGTTATAAAACTGAATTATTTGAATAAGAAAACAAGAGCATTACCATATGTTATTCCATTAAAGTATTTATGTAATCTAGACTGATGGCTTCACAAGTATAAAAAAAAACGTGTAGGCAAAATATTCCACCTAATTTCCGGAAAGCTCTCTTCTATGCTTTTCTAAATAAAATTCAGCATTACCACCGCACAATTGAACTAAATTTCCACTGGCAAACAAACCAGCCTAACTAAAAAGGTTCAACAATGTACCATTAAAACAATCATCTGCTGGAAAGCACCCTTTAGAAAAAGAAAGCGATTAGCACCACCACCGCCTCAGCAAAGTCAGCATGCTAGAGCATTTAGAATCACTTTAGGTATACTGAAATTATGTGAAACTATATTAAAATAGGTCTTAAAATCAATAGTGAGATCACGTAGTGCAGTGAAAATACATAGAACTAGCTGTAAAATAATGTAGCACAAAAGTGGAAAGATATAATATTCCAAAAACACACACAAAAAAAAAGAAGAATGCTGTCAATTTTTGCGATGAAAAGAAAACCTGGTTCAAAATAAATCCCGTCAGAGAAAGAACTTGGCACGGTTGAATGAACATTTTGAAAGAAAGCCTTGCTTCGTAGAAAATGCACATAAATCGATGCATATTTTCCGCTCTACTGCGTGCATTTCGAATGCATGAGTTGCTTCATCCTTAAGTTATGCATTTCTCCTTCCCAGGAGATGCCGTCAACGTAACAGCTTCGAATAACAGCATTATTTTACTTCTGCGAACTACGACACCAACCAGGATTTTACTTATCATCCCCCCCGGAAGAAGATGAACGTTCTTTCAGTAAACAGATTATTTCACCGGAAAGTCTCCTCCCGTCCCTCTCCCTCACCGGGTTATGCCGGAAACAGTTACTAGCAAAAGGTGAGTAGTAATGAAATTGAGCGAGCAAAGTTTCCGGGAAGTTCTAAGCCCAACCAGCTCAGCAGCGGCGGCAGCAGTCATTCGCAATATTGCTTGCTCGCTGGCTGGCTGGCTTGTCCAAAGTTTATTAGAGTGGAGCGAAATAGCTTGGACTTGTAGCGAAAACTCGCGCAGTCAACACCACCCCCGCCACTTGGCTTGGCAGGTGGTAAATTAATTTTGCGCGAGCCACTGCTTCTGCAGCCGGGAAGGGGCTTCCACTTGACTTGCGGGAGGAAGGCATTTGAAGGTTAGTTTGGTTAGATAATTAATAGCCCGGGTCAAAAAAAATAAAGTTGCTCAAATCAAAAATTATATGAGATTGCCCGAAAGAGTACTCAAAATGGAGGCTCAGGCCAAAATTTCAGCCCATTTGGTTGAAAACTGGCTTGCCTTGAGCAGGAACAAGTTTAAATGGGAATTAACCCGTAAAACTGGAGCATTTAGGGAAATTGCTCTGTACAAGTCAGCCGTTAACAAATGACGACTATTGCATACCATGGGGTTCTAGGGGATGGTCTAGGGAACAATTCCTCCGAAGGGTGCAAGACGATCTGAGGCCCCTGGTCTTGCCTTGAACCGGATTCATTCCGGCGTCGCAGAAATTCTCATGGTCCCAGCTAAATGTATAGGGAAAAATCAAAGCACACTAAGAAGGCTGCCTCGATCAGAGGACGCCTCATGGCAATCAGCCACCACGTGGCAGGAGGGTATAATCATTTTTTGCTTTTAAAGTGGTTTTGTTATTTCTAGGACACTTTATTCAACCAGATATTTGATCAAAAACACCTTAACAACGCTAAATGTAATTTTGAAGCCGAATTTGAAGTTATTTTACTGCCACGTGATGGCTGATTGTCATGAGGCGTCCTCTGATCGAGGCAGCCTTCTTAGTGTGCTTTGATTTTTCCCTGTACATTTAGCTGGGACCATGAGAATTTCTGCGACGCCGGAATGAATCCGGTTCAAGGCAAGACCAGGGGCCTCAGATCGTCTTGCACCCTTCGGAGGAATTGTTCCCTAGACCATCCCCTAGAACCCCATGGTATGCAATAGTCGTCATTTGTTAACGGCTGACTTGTACAGAGCAATTTCCCTAAATGCTCCAGTTTTACGTGTTAATTCCCATTTAAACTTGTTCCTGCTCAAGGCAAGCCAGTTTTCAACCAAATGGGCTGAAATTTTGGCCTGAGCCTCCATTTTGAGTACTCTTTCGGGCAATCTCATATAATTTTTGATTTGAGCAACTTTATTTTTTTTGACCCGGGCTAATAATTAATTTCTCTTGTTTTGGGTTGTGTCTATTCTTAATTAGAAAATTGCAAGATTTTTTTATTTTCATTTTTTCATAACTATATTATTTATAAAATAATAATAATATTTTCATATTCTGTCTTGAAGAATGAACCAGCTTCTCAACACAATGACAACCGTCCATTGCAGGCCGCTCCCTTTTCCACCATACACCAGGGGATAAGGATAGGGGACTTGGAAAACGAGAATTGTTGATGCTTCTCTTTTTAAAAAGGATAAGGGAATTTTCCCTCGGTATCCTGAAGTAAGTTTTACTTAGAGTTAGTGGGTTTGCAATAATTTGGGAATTTTAATAAGTCCAGAACTATCTCGTTGGGATATGGGATCAATTCCAGGACGATTCGCTAACAAAAAATTAAAAAATATAAAACTTTACTAATCCAAACACGATCATCACTATTTCAATGAGCATATTTAAACTACCTCAGTGATCGATGCCTTTCTCAAAAAAGCACTTGCAACAGTTTCCTTTTTGCATTTGATTGTGCCTGAATTCATGCAGCATGCATATAAAAAAAGCATGATTTAAAAAAAATCCACCCTTTTTGTGTCAAATTTGTAATGTTTGAAGGAATGTCTTGATCGATTTGATGTCTTCGGCAAAGTTATATGTATTGGTGAAAACCATTCAGAAAAAATAGAACACAGGAATTTTTTGCTTATTTTTATACTATATTTTTTCAAACAAAAATCAATTTCCTAAAATCCGCATTTTTTTATGTTTGAACATGTTTTATAAATATGTTTTTGGGGCAAAAAACTGCAACTACAAAAAAAAGTATGGACAATTTTTTTTTTGTTGAAAATCCAAGCAACATGGACACTATTTTTCAGATACAATTAAACTTAAAGTGAGTATATCTTGAAAACAGTGCACTTTATCTAAAAATCTGTGAAGTACTTTTCCGATTTCAAATTTGATTTCACATTTAAAACTGAAGTTAAAAAAATCAAGTCAAATTTATATTATAAACAAATTGCCTTTTTTATTCCCTAAATCATACAAAAAAAAATTGAAATATTTAAAATATAGTTAAATAAGAATATTTTCCGTGTTTTTTTTCTAAATCAAGCAAAACATTGTAATATGGCTGAAGCCGAAGTGTAAACATAGAGTCTATTCTGCTCGTTCCTAATGTAAACATCTACTGACGTGAGCAAAATAGACTCTTTGTTTACACTTCGGCTTAGTCCATATTAATAACTGCAACTTGGCCGAAAGCACCAAACCGATCAGAAAATTCAGGGGGCAAAAAAAATCTAAACTTTAAAATTTCCATAAAGATTAAAGATTAATCTACTGGAAACTATTAAAAATGCATTTTCCTGCGTTGATAATCACATTTAGCATGTTGGGCTCCTTAAAAATAATTTGAATTTTTGTAAAATCTCGAATCGATTGAAAAGAGCAGAAAATTTCACACAATTTTATAGTTTCATATTGAGCTGGAAAATTAGTTCCTGACAGCACTGAAATAAAGAATACATCCTGATTTTTTTATCGAAAATATTTTTGCTAAAAACGAGCATGCACACACTAATAAGAAATAAAAATTTGTCTTAAAAAAGTTAAATAAAACTTCCTATTTCTTCAAAACAGTGCACTTTATTATAATTTACTTAGTTTTTTGTTTTTTTTTATTATAAAAAAACATTTATAATAAGACACATTAGAGCAGGCCAGCCCAACGTCCGGCCTGTCGTGACGGTCCTTAAGGCTGTTCATGGAATATGAGAAAAAAGTTTAACATATTATAATAACATTCTTCAAGTTTGAACTAAATTCTTATAATTTTTATATTGATAGAAATCAAAATTATCCATTTCGTAAAATTGTGAAATTTATGAAAAAAAAAACTTGGATTGCTGTTTAAAAATGTACAAAAAGACAAAAAATTTAAATTTCTTTCAGTTTAAACTATGTTTAATTCAAATTGAAGTTTTTTTCTGGATTCTCTTTTAAAGTAAATTAGTAAGCAAAAACTAATGTATTTTTGTAAGTTATTTAAAATAAAAGCTTTTAAAAGTCAATTATTGATACTGAAAATAGATCGCTGCATATATTTTTAAAATATTAAAATATGTCCCAAAATAATTTATGAAATAAGGGAACAATATATCATATTTTCATAAACTTTGAATTTTGAACAATAACGAACTGAAAATGATTTAATATATATTTTTTACACTTTTTAAATTTTGTTTGTTTTTAAAACCTTTTAAAAATATATGAATAAAGGTGCACAACAACGCAAACAGTTTTTTTGTAAAGGATATTCGAATCCACATTTCGTTTGAATAAATTTTATCATATCTCATTGATTTTATTTATATTGTAGTGTTGAGGAAATTAAAGATAAAAAAAATGCAACGATCGTTGAAATTTTAATGTTTTTTTTTATAAAAAAAACCCAAATTACAATAAGTCAAATAAACACATTTTTGAAAGCTATCTTTAATTTTAATTTGTAATATTTTTTAATATACAAATCTTATTTGCAACACTAATTTATTTATTTATGGACTTTTAAAGAACCCAATCATAAAAAAAAATAAAAAAAATTACTTGTTCAACTTTTATCAAATATCAGTTCCGGCCCGCCACACCTTCAGAAAAATCAGATCTGGCCCACAGGGCCAAAAGGTTGGGCACCCCTGCGTTAGAGTAATTTTGATTGGGATAATATTGACAACTGCATTGAATCGTAAAGGGCACGAATTCAAGGTCCATTTTTTTATATCTCGTGACGGAGGGGCGGTAAGATCCCTTTCATTTTTGAACATGCAAACAAAGAGGGTTTTTTCAATAATTTGCAGCCACATTGACCTAGAAGGGTCGTTTTTTCATTTTAAAATTTCGTCTTTTTTCTTACTTTGCGGGTTTTTTTAGAGTGTAACAATGTTCTAGAAAGTTGTAGAGCAGACAATTACAATAATTTTGATATATAGACATTAGGGATTTGCTTATTAACATCACGAGTTATCGCGATTCTACGAAAAAAAGTTTTGAAAAAGTTACTTTTTTCGTTTCTCTTTATTTCGTCGTCCGACTCTGTCACGGGTGACCATGAACGACCATGATAAACGACGACCAAATTTTTCAGAACTTTTTTTCGTAAAATCACGATAACTCGAATAAACAAATCACTTATGTTTATTTTATTTTTTTGTAATTGTCTGCTCTACAACTTTGTAGAGCATTGTTACACTCTAATAAATAAGTTTAAAAAACACGAAATTTTAAAATGAAAATTTATGTTCTTACACCCAACGGATAAATATATCTCAAAATCTGCAACAGTGTTGCTGCAGAAAATGTCACATTTTATAACATTTTTTGCAGCAAGCCCGTAGATCATTTTTGCCCGCGTGTAAACATTTTAGCGATCTGCAGTTCTCACCCACACATATAATGCTGGCCCGTCCCCGATCAACACTCCAAAGAGAAGAATATGTTGGTGCTCTTTCACTCACATTTTATCAAGCGTCCATGGCGCGGTAGTAGTGTGTCGGATCAATAACCAAGAGGTTGATGGTTCAATACTCGTTCTGTTATGGTTTTTTTTTGTGAATTACAACCAAAAAGCCGTCGGTAATGTCGATAATTGTCGGTAACGGGCAAAAATGTCATACCCCTATATCGCAAAAAATGCATGAGGACAGTTTTCATGCAGATTCTGATATACTTTCATGCCGCCATGCATCACAATCATGCGACCACCGTTTGGGTGTAGTGAAAAATTACCTTTATGGGTTACTGTAGATTCGAAAAGCACATTAAATTTCCCTTAAAATGACATGTTCCAAAAAAAAATTACAGTTGAGTAACGGAAAATGGCAAAGTTTTTAAAACTTTTTAAATATTTTTTTGAGTGAAAAATACGTTTTTTGTAATTCTGAGTACACCATCAAATCGGGCGTCCAATTTTACTAAAAGTCTTTTTGACACCAAATTTCTATCTCACCACCGTTTCAGGCTGCATATTATAGAAAAACACCTCTTTTTTCGCATGTAAAAAATTAAATGGGTCGTACCGCCCCTCCGTCACGAGATATCAAAAAACAGACCTCAGATTCGTGATCAGGGACAAAAATTACCTCTCAGGACAAAGTTCCACGCAAATCGAAGAGGGGTCGGGGCAACTGATGTGTGAGTTGGTAGAGAATTACCCAATAATAATAATTGGGATTGTAACAATTTGGACAAATCGTCATGATACTAATATTTTAAAATTTATAATCGCAGATAATTTGACGAACCCCGTTCTCGTCCATTATTTTCTTCAAATTCAATATTATAAACATTCATAAAAGCCCCGATTAAAACAGACTCTAATTATTTGTCTGAGAACCAAGACTCGTTTCGTTTTATGAAAGAAACACTAATTAGCTTAAACGTCCATTTCACCCTCTCCTTGGTAGCTTCAAGTAGCTTCACCTTATTATGTTGGCCATCCACAGCAAAACCAGCCCAGCCAGCCCTTTGTCTTTGTCATAAAGCTAAACATTACGAGAGAGAGAGAGAGCAATAAACCGCTTTTCCAAAGCGCGAAAAAGTGAAATAACGTGGAAAATTCGTCGAGCAAGGCTCCGCCATTAATCTCCCGACGCGAGCGGATGGCAAATTTGCTTCATTCGTTTAATTTAATTTTCCCCCAATTAGCCAAAAATCATTTTCAAGCTGTGTTCTCGCTCGTCAATTGCCGCCGGTTCGTTTGCAGTTCCAGGCTGGAAAAAAAGAACTTTTTTTTCGTTTGATTTCTGCACTTTTGAGCCTTGATTTATTCATAAATTCGTATTGGAGCGCTGCAAAAAAAAACACTCGAAGCAGAATCGAAATATAACGTTTCACGAAACGCACGCATTATAAATCAGTCATTTTGATGATAATTATTTCATCGTTGTTTAAGGGGTTGCACCCCTTTTCCAACATAATTCAAGTTTGAATTTCAAAATAGGTGACCCCAACACGATAGACTTATTTGGTCAGGACAGCGACAAGCTGACGAACTGAATAAAGCGACAATAAATCACTGATTGACAGGTTTGCCGAATTGGATGACCGTGATACCAACACAATATATATGTGGATGATTCCGATAATAACTGGCTTTTCTGGTGACAAAAATTTCGGTGCTGATTTGATTTATTGGGTGATATCTCCCACAAAATCGAACAAATTTGCTGACGGATTCGTGAAACAGATTGCATTTAAATTGGCTCGGATTTGTTGCAGACTTCTGGATATACTTAAAGTGAATCACGCCAATTCAATTATTTTTCAAACTTTGAAGGATACAATTTTTTAATCAAATTTTTCAAAAATAATAAAATAAATAAAATCATTTTCACGGTTCACGGTTCACAATTAGGGTGATTTTCAAAATAAAACTTTTCAAGAATATTTATGGGATTTTTTCTGTCTTCTAGAAAGTTGTTGGGCTTTCCAATCCAAGCAACTTGGTCGAAGACTTAAAAAAAAAATATCTCGCAATCTACGGCTTCTACGACCAAATTTGGAGATTGTGGCGCTTAAAATTTGGCCTGCGCTTTTCGAGATATTTATGCTTTAAATTTGCATCTTTTTTACCTCAAAATGGCTGTAACTTTTGACCCTAAAGTCCAAATTGGCATGTCAAATAATTTAAAAAAAAAACTGTGTTGAGCTCTAAAAGTGCACCTGACATCACTTTTGTTTAGAATTTTACCCTGAATTGCGACGTAATTAAACTGATTTTCTCTTAGATGCTTTCTCTTAATTTGGTCGTAGAAGGCGTAGATTGTGAGTTAAAATTATAATGTCTTCGCCAAAGTTGCTTGGATTGGCTAGCTCAACAACTTTCTAGAAGACAGAAAAAATGTCAAAGAAAATCCTAAAAAGTTAGATTTTGAAAATCACCCTAATCGTGAACCACTCTAATATTCAACCATACCAAAAGTTTCCCCTTTCCATAAGCTACAACTCTAATCAAGGCATCACAGCTCTAAAACATCACCATTTTTAGGAAAATCCATTTTTAAATCTGGATCTTTTTCGATCTGGACCACTGTGCAATGATGACTTCAAGCAAAATTATTTGGTTCCAGGGCTGTGGAGTCGGAGTCGGAGTCGGAGCCGGACTCGGTGGAGTCGGGTCTTTTTAGGAAGCCTGGAGTCGGAGTCGTAAAAACTCCAACAGCTGGAGTCGGAGTCGGAGCCGGAGTCGGCTAAATTTTATTAGCTGGAGTCGGAGTCGGAGCCGAAAATTTCTGATTAATCGGAGTTATCTTAAATTCAACAAAAAATATGTTTATTTTTTTAATTTTTAGTATTTGCTATAAAACAGATTAATTTACAAAACTTGACCAAATTTAATCTAGTTCTTTCTGAAAAAAGTACACACACAGTCATCTTATACCCCGATAGCGAATGTCTTGGTGGTTTTAAGTAAATCAATGTTCATGAAAAAAGTTAAGAGCTACATCAAAAAATATAAATAATAATCACTATTTATGAAAATCGAAAAAATAAAAAATTATCGTTGAACAAATCTCAAGATTTCAGGATAGGACAGGATTTCGAGATAAAAAAATATCCGTGACCTAGAAAATATTTATCCTGTGGATTTTTATTTTTTATCCAATTCAAAGTTTTTTCATATATTTTCATAAGGCGCACGACCATAATACAGCTTTGTTTTAGGTGAAGATGCAAGAAGTATCGCGCGTCTCCTTTTAAATATATAAAAAAATTAAAAAATCAAATAAATCCAAAATTCCGAGGTAACATTTTTTCTAGGTCACGGATATTTGAAAAGGACCCCTTAAGCGTCCTTACCACGAAGATTTTTTTAGATACATTGATTTGTAATAATAAACTTCTTCAGCCATGGCGTGATGTCCATGTACTTCTTAAAAATGTCAATGGAGCTTTAAAAAAAAGTTTCGTATAAAATAGTTGTTTGTTTGTTGTTTGAATACAAGGTGACTATGATAGTCACTGTGCTTCTTATAAATGTCAACTTAAAAGTGAGCTAATTCAATTTGCGAAATCAATCATAAAGGCCAGCTTTCTTTTGATGAGCATTAAAAAATAACAATTTAATATTTTAGCTTTTAATCAATCTAATGAAAATTTGAGGTTAAGTAAATAAATCCATCTTACCAAACTGAAAATGCCTTCAAAACTGGCGTTTTTATTTCTGTTTCAATAACGTCTAAAACTTGTAAAACTAGAAACTTAAAGAGTTTTTAAATAATCCTATTTATCAATGCTTTCGAAATAATAGTAAACAAACTTTTGAAATATTTAAAAATATGTGGAGTCGAATTCGGAGTCGGAGCCAAACATTTTTTGAAAGCTGGAGTCGGAGTCGGCTAGAGTTGGTGGGCCGGAGCTCGAGTCGGAGTCGGAGTCGGTTGGATCTGAAAGCCGGAGCCGGAGTCGGAGTCGGAGTCGGCTTATCCCAGAAAGCCGGAGTCGGAGTCGCTTGAAATATGACCCGACTCCGCAGCCATGTTTGATTCTAACATTTTTTCAAAAAAAAAAAAACGAATAGGTGGAAATAAAATATTGTTCAGAAAACCATTTCTCGAAATAGATTAAAGTTAAATCGGTTAAGGTTTAGGGATCATTGAATATCCAAAATTTTCATTTTTTCTTTTCATTCTAATGGACAGCTGTCAAGCTTGTTTGAAGATTTATATGGACGAACTAATGTTGCAAATCAGCAACTTACCAAATTGCAGCCAAATCAAACATGCTAATAATAATCTTCCTTAGAATCCACACAGAAAAAAAAATATATTAAAAATATCGATACGGGTTTAAAGATTTTAAACTAAATATTTTACTATGTTTTGTTACTCTTTGGCAACTAACTTTGAAAAGGCACACAACTCAACTCTCGCGAAATTGCGTCACACCGCGGCAATAATATAAATAAAAGGTAAAGTGTCACAGAATTGAGCAGCCATCCAGGAAGGCGGCGTCTGCAACCGAAATCCGCACCACAATTTCCATTTCCTACTGTTACTTTTCCCACCGTATGTAACGCTGTTTGGTTGGCATCGCAGAGCTCACTTCAATCTTTGACACTTACGCCGATGACGATTGAGGTGAGGTGTGCGGGTTTCGCACACGTATATGATCGTTGACGTTGTGATACCTTGCCGCAAGTTGATTTTGAACAGTCTAAATCTAAGACATTTGGAGGATTCAATTTGTCACATGTCAAAAGTGCTTTTCTTGAATACATAGAAAAACGTAATTGCGACAAGGTTGTAAAATGTTGACACTTGTTTCTACAATCGTGTGTGCGCCTGTTACCGTTTTCCAACGATGTCGTAAAACAATGTAGAAATGGGACTCCCACCAACACAGCATTGTTACTTTTTTTGCTGTGTGTTTTCGGTGGCGTCGAAACTAGTCGTTTTACAATAAAATTGAGCAAAGAAACACACTTTACTGAGGGGTTTACAGATCAGTAGAATTATTTTACCTTCAATGACTTTATTTTTTTTTTCAATTCGTCGACGTGCCATCCAAGCTATGATGCTATTGAAAAGGTTGAAAAAGACAACATGTGAAAACAAGTAAGTTCGTTTTTTTGAAACACAATACTCACCACCAATATACGGTACCTTCTGCGGCTTCATTTGGAATCTTCCTAACCCAAAGGACTCACCCAAGCGTTCCACCCAAGGTGGTGAGGAATATGCGGTAAAATGCGACGAAATGTTCCATTTCTGAACACCTCTCTCACGGCACCAGCATCAAACCCTCACTTGTTCCTCCTCTCGTTGCCACTTCCTGTCCTGCAACGAAAATGGCGTTGAAGTCAGTGTACACCGAGGACCGGGGACAAACCGCTTTCCAGGGTAATTGGATTGCTCTAGTTTCTTCCGGTCCGTTACTTTGGCTGACTGATGTTTCCGCTTAAGCTTCTATTTTTTCTTCTTCTTGGTGAGGAGAGTTGAGAGGGTGGACCACAGAGGTTTTCGGTGCCAGGTGATATAATGATGAGGCGGCTTCTCTCCCTCGGGAACTGCCTCCCATTTCTCCGTACCGGATGGGCTCCCCTTCCGTTTCCGGAAGTTTGTCAGTGGGGGCACACGGAAGATAGTGGGAAATGGTGTGTACGGAGGAATCCTATTAGAGGTAAAATGAGGCATCGTAAAAAGACAATCATTTTGGATTGAGGAAATCAAGCTTTGGAAGTCAGCGACTGTTTGGACATTTATTATTTTCATATTTAGTTCTTTTTTGGGGAACTAACCCATAGCCAGCAAATCCACAGAAATTATTGGCTCTGGTTCAGTGCCGATCCCCCAAAAGCGCAGCCTTCAATCAAATAAATCAGACCTCAACAGCCGTGACCATCCCACCTGCCAGTTCAGAGGAAACTGCTGGGAACATCCGATTCGATGGTTTCCACCCACCCCAGCCGTGGTTTGAATTAATTGAATACATTTTGTAACTGGAGCGATCCGCGTCACCGGGATCACCAGATAGCCGGTGTGTGGACACTAGCGGCTCCCCGTGTGTGTGTGTGTACACAGCTGCGCGGGTAGCCGTGGTTGCCCCATCCTTGGTCGTGGTCCCTGCAGGTGATAATCAAGAGTGGTCCGGAAGTTATGGTGGTCCTAAGTGAATAAATTTAGAAAATATACATAAAGTTGGATTCGATTTTTAATTGCTTTTAAAGCTTAAAAAATATATATGAAAAATCCTTGAAAACTTTGGATTTTTTTTCAAGATGGATCAACCCTATCGAAGCAAGAACATGCTTTGGAAACATATTTGTTTAGGACTGGTCATTGTTAGGATGATGGGTTTTTTATTCGATTTACAAGAAGTTTTGAATAAAACACTAGAAACGATAATGCCATATATTCATTGAGATCTTACAAAGCAACTAAAATGCGATTTGAAGATTTGAAGATTTGAAGATTTGAAGATTTGAAGATTTGAAGATTTGAAGATTTGAAGATTTGAAGATTTGAAGATTTGAAGATTTGAAGATTTGAAGATTTGAAGATTTGAAGATTTGAAGATTTGAAGATTTGAAGATTTGAAGATTTGAAGATTTGAGGATTTGAAGATTTGAAGATTTGAAGATTTGAAGATTTGAAGATTTGAAGATTTGAAGATTTGAAGATTTGAAGATTTGAAGATTTGAGGATTTGAAGATTTGAAGATTTGAAGATTTGAAGATTTGAAGATTTGAAGATTTGAAGATGGAAAAATCAATCATTTTAGGTAGCGAAATTCGCTAATATTTAAAGAAACAATCTGAGTATACAGTATGTAAAAAAAGTTTTTACACCCCTTGGGCACAATACACATTTTGTGATGAAACATGTTAACAATTTAAAGTTTGACAGAAACCTAGTTGACATTTAGTTAAATCAAAAGTTTGCAAAATTCAGTTTGGATAAGTTTTACAGTCGACTCTCTGGCTGTCGATCTTTTCGATATCAATAATTCTCCATCTATCGATGAATTCTTCAGTCCCTTCAATCTGCATACTTCAATTATCTTCATTCCTCGATATTTTCCCTTGCTTGGAGTATCTCTTCCTCGACGGTCCCTTGGATTCTGTTTGCTTTAAAAATCTCTTCCGGTTGTCAATAATTTCACTTTCTCATGGCTTGCATAGACATTTTTCTTGGCGAAACGAAGCTTTGAAGGGTGTTTGACATTAGTTTGTTTTTGTTTGATGGACGTTGCCATGATTCTCTCCCATAGCTGGGTATCAAGAAAAAAATATTGTCAATCGAGTCTTCACTTTGCATCATTCTGTAAACTGATGATTCTCTTGCTCGACGGTCCCTTGGATATTGACAACCAGAGAGTCGACTGTATATAGAATTTCCATAGTTTTATAAACTTTTATACTAAGCAGTAAGTAAACTTTATATTCAATCCAAATTATTTTTTTAATCAGTCAAGGATGCCTATTTGGAGTTGGGAGACTGGATTTATGGTAATTTGTCAACAAATAACTTTATTTATGTAAATTTTTCGAAAGGTGTACAAACATTTTTTGCACCTTTTTTGATTTTTGTAATAGTCTTTGTTATATAACATTTTATAGACATAATCTTTAATCTAGTACTAGGTTTCTGTCAAACTTTAAATTGTTAACATGTTTCATCACAAAATGTGCATTGTGCCCAAGGGGTGTAAATACTTTTTTTACATACTGTACATACTTTTAGGATTTTTTTTAATATAGGCAAATAAAAAAATACTTTTCATGGCAAAACCACTTCTTCCTATTTTTGTAAATGTTTAAATCCATGCACCAACCCAAAAACTTAAAATTTAAATCAATTTGTCAAATTGTGCAAATAATTTAAATAATGTTGCAATGAACCAAGGTTGCTAATCGATAGAGTTATCGTCGATAATATTATCGTCTAACGATAACGATAATGGTTATCGTTATCGTCGGGACGATATTTATATCGTTATTCCGATAATTCTATCGGCGATAATTTTATCGACGATAACTTATATTTAATATATTTCTAAAATTGACTAAAACCAACCAAATCATGTTGAAGTTTCAAGACTCCTCTTAGTAAGTATTTTTTTGATAATACGGTAGTTTTCAATGCATAAATACAACAAAAAATCACAAAATAACGAACTTTTTGAAATTTTTTATATAATTTGCAATTTGTGTATCAAACGATTCGAAATTTTGTATGCATTTTCACTGTTTTAGAGTTTTTTGAATAAAATGCTCAAATTTTCACAAAATACCGTATCTTCTCGAAAATACTTAATTTTTTATAATTCGCAATACGGGTATCAAACGATTTAAAATTTTGCATGTATTTTAACTATGTTTGAGTTTTTTGAATGAAACACTTCACAAAATACCATCTTTTCTCGAAAAAAACTCTATTTTTTAAATTCGCAATATGGGTATCAAACGATTCAAAATTTTGCATGCATTTTCACTGTTTTAGAGTTTTTTGAATGAAATACTAAAATTTTCACACAAAAAAAAACGTTTTTTTTTTTTTAAAGTACAGTACAGACTCGACTATCCGAAGGCCTTGGCAAAATTTCATTTCTGGTAATCGAATCAGGAAAAAAATTGTTTTCGTTGTCTAATTTTTTATTGCTGACCTTAAGTATGATCCCTAAACTACTCTAAAGTGACTTATAATTTTTTTAATCCAAGATGGCGGTCATATGGCCGGTGATGAAATCTTGAATAGGGGAAGGTGGGGCAAGACGACCATATGGGGCAAGAGGAACAATCGCTCGTACGGCCGTAATTTTTACAATTTTGATTATTTCCAGTATAAGGAATTGTTGCTAGCAATGCAATTAGCTGATTCTACTACCACATAATCGCCAAAACGACGTAAACGCCACGGGGCATAAGATTTAATGAAGTTTTTTTCAAAACCTTTGTTTTCTTATAATATTTGGAAAGTACAAAATAAGGCTTAGGGTTCGTTTTAAGGCCATTTTATCAAAATGCTATTTTTCCTAGATCAGTAGTGTCACTACCAATGACATGAACCTATTACAAAGTATGATTTAACTTTTGTTTATTTTTGTTGAGAGCTATTAAAAAATCTTGTTCAGGTGGGGCAAGTGTACCATATGGATTTTTAGTATGGAAAAAAAATACGAATTGCTGCAACAACATATTTTATTGGGAAATAAATACATGAAAGTACTTAAAAACTGAAAAAACAATTGTTAAAAAAATTGTCCATACAAAATAAAGCGATATTATGAAAATTTACTACTTATCATCTAAGTAATATTTCTTTTTGTAAAAACGTTAAAATTTTTAGCAAAACATTATTATTTAATCTAAAAATGGGAGAAACCTTTCAAATACATTCTAATCTGATGTATCTAAGTAATAACAGTTCAATTGTTAGCAAATTAACATGCTTTTTCATGCATTGTTCCTCTTGCCCCAACGGGTTGTTCGTCTTGCCCCACTAGTTGAGTAGAACTCACGGAAAATCAAAATTTTTAAAATCAATTTTTTACATTATAAAACAGGATTTTTTTAAAAACTTGCTCTGACAAAGTCTTAGTTAAGACCTAGAATAAGATGTTTATGATAAAATCCGATGGATTTTTTAACTTTTTAATGGGTTATAACGAGCATTTCCTTAGCTTGTTACACTTGCCCCACTTTCCCCTAAATGCATTTTTTAATTTTATAGGCAATCAACCATTCAAATTTGACTAAAATGGGGTCGTAAAATTCGAAAATATAATAGCAAAAAAAAAATTTTGTTCGTGAATCAATTATCCCATACAAACCTTCGGATAATCGAGTCTAGACTGTACTCCAATTTTCATGATTTGCAATATGGGTATCAAACGAAGCGAAATTTTACCTGCTTTTCTTCTTTTGATACCCATATTGCGAATTGTAAAATTTAGTATTTTCTAGAAAATACGGTATTTTGTGAAAATGTTTTTATTAAAAAAAAACTCTAAAACAGTTTGTAGTGTCCCTCGGATGGTATAAAAGTATTGCCAGCCTCAATTAAATAGGTAGCATTATTTTGTAAATTATGGCATCAGTCTAGGTGCACACAGTTGAACAATTGTCATTCCCTTTCGTCTTCCGATCGTCGTCCGGAACAGACGTCCTAAGCCGGTCTTAATAAAGTGTTGAACAGAAGTCTAACGCGTGTTTTCCTAACTTCAAATCACAACACTTCACAGTTAAAAAAAAGCAAAATTTCGAAACATATTGCGTATAGCAAATTAAAAAAAATTGAGTATTTTCGAGAAAATACGGAATCTTGTTTAAATTTGAGTACAGTTAAACCCCGCATAGTGTGCAGGCATGACACTTTCTATTTTTTCGATAACTCTAAAACTGCAAAATAATTTTGCTATCTTTTTGAAGTTAATTGTAGATTGGAACAAGACGAATTAATTGCTTCAAAAAGATTGCAAAAATATTATGCCGTGTTTGAGAAATCGACGAAATACAAAGCATAACGCTTGCGCACTATGCGGGGTTAATTGTATTTTATTTAAAAAAAACTCTTTAACAGTGAAAATGCATGCACAATTTAGAATTGTTTGATACCCATATTGCAAATTAGAAAAAAATTAATACTTTAAAAAAATACGGTATGTTGTGATTTTTTTAGTATTTTTACTGTAAAACTTAGCATATTACAAATAAAAATATGAAAAAATTTAACATAATTTGATTGGTTTTATTCAATTTAAGAAACATAATAAATATAGTCAATTTAAGAAACATATTAAATATAAGTTATCGTCCGTTATCGTCGATAAAATGATCGCCGATAGAATATCGTTCTATCGTTCTATCGTTATCGTTATCGAACCTCGATAATTTTATCGTTAATAACCTTGCAAAGAACCAACATTCTTACATTATTAAACGTGCAAACAGCAAATCTGAATATTGAAATAATAAATCTTGAAAAATAAATGTTATAAAAAAACGCAAATAAAAAAGGTAACTTTCATAAGAATCTACACAGAATAAAAATGTTTTTTTCTCACGACATAAAACAGTCAAATGAATAAGTAACTTAGCTCATGTAAAGTTGTTTTGAATGAAATGTTATTTTTCGTATAATTTGATTCAAATTTCCATTTAACTTGGTTTATCATTTGCATGATTTATTATAAGATCAATTGGTCAATGATTTATCATGATAATAATTTTTATTGCAAATCATTCAAATACGTTAATTTAATTTTCAATTTTCATTTAACGTTCGAAAAATAACACCCTAATCTCTCATCCCGTAGTTGAAAACAGCTGCGCCGTGAAAACTCATCACTTTGTACCTCATTTCTAGGGAAGCCCCGTGTTCACTACGTCGCATTTCCCAGGAAAGTGAAAATTACACTGACTGGACCCGCAACGCATCATCTCCCCTGGTGAGCACGTGTTGTTGTTGTTGTGTTGATGTTTGCACGTGGATGTGACAATGTGTGTGTTTGTGTGCGCGGCGGTGCCTTTAATCGTATTAAAATTACAGTTTTCGGGTTCACACTGGGAAATGAACACCACCACCACGTGTGTGTTTGCTCACCGGGTGGTCCCCACGTGTGTTGGGAGTTTACTATTATCAGCCCACGACTGTGGTGGGCGCCAAACACCGAAATTGTAAATTAATTCGTGGGGGAGCAAAATGTGCGGTTTCGCTGATATTTATGGAATTCTATTTATATCTAGAGTGGATGAACATTCTGATGAATTCATGATATCATTTATGAGGAATTTAAAATTTGTTTCAAATTGATATTTAAAAGCACATAATAATTAAACGAAGAATCAATCAAAAACCATCCAAACAGGTAAATTCTGTTATTACCAATTTAAATCTCATTATCGTAACCATCGCTTGCGCCAACCTTCCGTTGAATCCAGTAATAAACGAAACCTGAACCCCTTTCATTTCGGGCTTGACTGAATCGTCAGAAACCCCAAAAAGGGAAGGCACCACCATCAACCAGCCGAAACATCTTCCTAAATGGTACGCATAAAAAATTAAACACTCGCTTGGGCGACGTAAAAATAACAAACAAAAAACTCTGAAATTACCTGCACCATTTTTTCCCCTCCATTTTGGCGGAAAAAAGGCAAATGAAATAAAAACAAATGAGTAGCAGTAAAAAAAGAGGGGGGTGGCAGTCACGTCCCCCCAACGTGACCAGGGTACACTTGGCAGTCCGCGAGAAAAAAAAAATGGTGGCGAGAATCGAGGAAAAGCGGTTTTGGTCCATCATTCAACTTGTTAAGGATGATGGATACTTTTTTTCTGGTGTTGAAATTTTTAAGTATCCGCGCCACGCCACGCAGTCATTAAGAGCGCACTTTTTATTCAATTGGCGTGAATTTTTTTTAAGGAATGCTTTTATATTTCATCAAGTGTACTGCAGTTGCCGATAAGCGTGACGAAGTCATCAAGTGATGAACGTATTTTTTTTTTTGTAAATTGATGATTTGGCACTTATTTTCATCAAATTTACCAATTTTCGGTTTCACCAGACTCGATTATCCGAAGGTCTTGGAAAAAGTTCGCATCGCATAATCGAATTTTTGGATAATCGAACTTTTTTTTATTTATTTTTTTCGCTATCATTTTTTTAGTGTCGAGCCCTAATATGACCCCAATACTAATCTAAAGTGATTTGGATTTTTTGAATACAAGATGGCGGCCAAAATGGCGTTGATTAAATGTTAGAAAATGTATTTTTTTAATTTTATTCACAATCAACCACCTCGCGGATAATCGAAACTTCAGATAATCGAGTCTGGACTGTAATTCAGAATTACTCGTTGGGAATGCTTGCTTTTTCCTTTACTTATAATGTATTACTAAATATTGGAAGAGTAAATTAAATCGGAAAGCTAGGTTAGTTCTACTATTAAAATAATAACATTACGTTGCTCTTATATTTAAAAAGAAACATTAATTACTCTAATTCATAACATTAATAATTGTTATGATTCACAAAAATATGCGCAAAAAATTAGGTGAAATGTATCCAAAAATGGGAATAAAAAGGACTTGTATTTGAATGCTCGTAAAAATTACCAATTGAGCCAGTCTCTACGAAATCGGTATTTTTTCTTAATTTAGTTTTTGTATTTTCAATCCGAATAAAATTTTTTTGGTGCTTTCGGTATGTCCAAAGGAGCCATTTTGCACCATAAGTTTGTCCCTTTAATTTTCCATACAAATTTGACAGCAAATTATCTATGAAAATTCAAAAATCTGTATCTTTTGGAGAAATTTTTTGATCGATTTGGTGTCTGCGGTAAAAATTGTAGGTATGGATAAGGACGACACTGAAAAAAAATGATACACGGTAAAAACAATTTTGGCGATTTTTAATTTAACTTTTTGGCACTAAAACTTGATTTGCAAAAAAAAACACTATTTTTATTTTTTTCATTTTCTGATATGTTTTATGATTTTTTGAATAATACCGATTTTTCAAAAAATCGAAATACTGGTCGCAAAAATTTTTCAACTTCATTATTCCATGTAAAATCGCATTTGCAATCAAAAAGTACTTAAGGGAATTTTGATAAAGTGTACCGTTTTCATGTTGTATCCATTTTTTGGTATTTTTTTAAATAGCCGAAGTTATTTATTTTTTTAAAATAAGTGCCCGTGTTTGCCCACCCTTTTGGAAAGCTGAAAAAATATTTCCAACAATTTTATTGAATCATTTTTTTATCAAGACTAACATATCAAAAAGGCATAATTTTGAATGTTTGGCCCTATTGAAATGTTAGTCCTAATTCAAAGAAATTGAAAAGATTTTTTTCAAAAAGATCAGAAAATTTCACGAATGTTCCATATTTTAAAATTGGAAATCGGACCATTAGTTGCTGAGATATCGACATTAGAAAATTGTGATTTTTTGGGTAAGACCTAGAAAACATAAATTTTCCTGTTTTTTTAATCTTTGCATGGCAATATCTCAACTGCTAAGAGGGTCGTATCAACAATGTTCAAAATAGCAAAATATAGAAAAAAAAATTCTCAGCCTTTCAAAAATTTTTTTTTTCTGGGGTGGGCAAACATGAGCACTTATTTTAAAACATGAAGGACTGCGACTATTTTCAAAAAAGTTACCTAAAAAAGGCTATAACTTGAAAACTTTGCACTTTATCAAAAATGTACTTTTTGATTGCAGTTCAATTTTACATCGAAAAATGAAGCTGGAAAAATTTTGAGACCAGTATTTCGATTTAAAAAACTAACTTAATCCACCTATGTGGTTGGAGCCTTCCTCACAACAATGGCTGTACACAAGTGTCATCTATTTTTTAGATCCAGCTTCAAAAAAGTACATAAATATCACTTAAGTGGCCATATCTCGAGACAGGGTTGCCAGATCTTCAATGTTTTAGACTCGTTGATGTCTAACATCATCCGACCCATCGTTGGTTAGGTTATCAAAAGATCTTTCCAACGAGCCTAAATGATTGAAGATCTGGCAACCCTGTCTCGAGATATGCCCACTTAAGTGATATTGATGTACTTTTTTACTCCGGATCTAAAAAAGACATGACATTTTTGTGTCCGGGTACTTAGCCGAATGGTTAAGCGATCTGCCTTTCAAGCAGACGATCAGGGATCGAATCCCCCACGGTCACCTCGCCACCGATTTTTCGGTGGCAACTTGAACCCCCTGCTCCCTCTGGGAGCATCAGATACACGGTAATTAATTACCACACACACACACACATGCCGCTCCCCCCACTACAACAACTAGTGGGGAATGGACGGGAAGATGACCAACCAACCACACCGCAACGAGTGAAGGAAGGAAGGAAGACTCTTCCAACAAGACCCCCAGGAGATCATCAACATCCATCAAGACGAAGAACAATAGATCTCGGATCTATAAATAGACGCACGGCTCCGTGATGGCAAGGCCGATTGAGCCAGTTAGGGTATAGGTTAAGATAGAGGACAAAGAATTAAAAAAAATGAAATTTTTGTACAATTCCATCATATCAGCCATTGTTGGCAATAAGTGAGGAAGGCTCCAACCACATAGGTGGATTAAGTTAGTTTTTTTTTGTAGAATTGATCAGTTTTCAAACGATTGGCATTTAAGGTAGAGTTCACCAGATGTCTCCTCCTATTTTGACAAATTTTGTTGCGACTTTAGAGCTAATGGTATAAGTTTATAAAAAAAATGAGAAAAAAACACTTAAGAGAGTCTGCGATCAGCAGAGAAGCAAGTCAGACGTGCGTCCCTCACAAACCAAAAAAAGTGCTAAAAAGTGCAAAAAATGCCTCACGGCAAGAAAAAGAGGCGGTCCTCACCAGTAGGATCGGCAGATTTGAAGAAGCTAAAGAATGCCGAAGCGCTACCTGCAAAGCCAGGCAGTTTGAGCAAGGACGCTCAAAAATTTTCTGGAAACCAGTTCGCTACCCTCCCTGTGGACGTGAGCGAGAAGGAAGAATTTGAACGACGGGAAAAGTTGCCACCCATTTTTGTGAAAACATCGTCATCGGATTCGGTGCGAAAGTGGCTGTCCGGGTTTATCAAATCTGGTGCTTTACGAGCTTCCATTCGCTTGTGTGCTGATGGACTCAAAATTCTGCTACCTACCAGAAATGATTACAACTACGTTCGGGATTTCCTGAACAACACAAAGATTGAATACTACAGCCATGACGATCCAGGTAAAAGCCCCATGAAACAGGTCCTCCGAGGCCTGTATGACATGGATGTGAGTGTGCTGAAAGAAGAGCTCAAAACTCTTAAGTTGAACGTGATCGAAGTCTTCAAGTTGACGAGACACAACAAGGACATCAAGTATCGTGATCAACTGTACCTGGTTCATCTCGAGAAAGGATCGACAACGCCGTCTGAGCTGAAAGCAGTTCGGGCAATTCTCAACATCATCGTGACTTGGGAACGTTATCGTCCAGTGCACCGTGACGTGACACAGTGTTCGAACTGCTTGCAGTTTGGACATGGTGGAAGGAACTGTTTCATCAAGAGTCGTTGTGCAACCTGCGGAGGTGAGCACAAAACTCAAGCTTGCGAAACAATCAACGAAAACATCGAAGCGAAATGCTTCAATTGCGGCGGCGACCATTCGACCAAGAATCGAAGCTGCCCAAAACGTGCTGAGTTTGTGAAAATTCGGCAGCAAGCGACGACGAGGCACCAACCAAATCGTCGCAAAACACCATCAACTTTCACGGACGTGGATTTTCCTGCTTTGGTGTCACTTGGAGCAGGATCTGTTCGAATGGTTCCAAATCTGCAGCCATTGCCGTTGAATCAGCGGCAAAAAGTTGCAGAGAATACAACACCTCCTGGCTTCAGTCAGCAACCGAGGGAAAACCAACCAGCATCAACGGATGAAGGCAGTAGTGACCTGTTTTCACCACAAGAACTTCTGAACATTTTCATCGAGATGACAACAACACTGCGTGGTTGCAAAACTCGTGCGGAACAAGTAAGAACACTTGGAGGATTTATCTTAAAATACAGTTCGTAGTTTACTCGTTCTAATGATTTTGAATATTTCAATGAATTTGCTTTTTTAGTTTTAAGTTAGGATTAGTTGTTTAAGTGATTTTTTTTTTCTTTTTTACCCAAATGTATTCGATTCAATGCAAAAATGTAAAACAATTTGAAGTAAATAAATTAATGTGAACAGTTAATAAGAAAACGAAAAATATAACAAAGATGAAGAGCATGTAGCCATACCACTTAGAATGTAAATGAAATGTAATTATTATAAGAAAGTTCAAAAAAGACATATTTAATTTAAAAAAAAAACACTTAAGATATCTCAAAAGTTATGAAAACAGCAAATAGGCAAACGTTACGTAAAACTGTAAATATAAATAAAAAAACATTAAAAAACATTAAACAAGGGAAGTAAAGTTTAAAAAAATGCTCAAAACGAATGTAAGAAAAAAATGAAACAAAATGCATTACATAATTAATTTCACAGTTATTGAAAAATCATCAAAAAATTAACAATTTTCTAGAGAATAGTTCTACTCAATACCTGCAACTTTGTCGAAGACGCCACATTAAAAAGGAAATGGCTTGCCAAAATTAAGATTTACAAATAAGTATGTGAATGTATTTTATTAATATTTGTTATTTATTCGCTAAAATTAAAAATTCTTTTAACTAAATCTAGATTTTTTAAAAAAGGTCCTATGAGCTATTGGAAAAAACAAAGAATATCAATGTGACAATATCAAATGAAAAAAACTAAATCCACCTATGTAGTTGGTGCCTTCCTCACTCTTTACAAACAGTGTGTGACATGATGGGACACAAACATTTGAACACAAATTTCATCTATTTTTTTAGATCCGGAATAAAAAATATCACTAAAGTGGCCATAACTTGAGACAGGGTTGCCAGATCATCAATGTTTTGGACAGATGGGTCAGTTGATAGATCCGGACATAGTTTATATATGGTTCTCTATAGAATTAAATTTATTTTAAAGTGGAAAAAAATCCTACAGGAAATCGGCACAGATCCAACCTCGGATGATGCATTCCCATCACCACCCATCTCGTCCACAACTGCTCTCCATCAAAGCGGCATCAGCAGCCGCCCCGTCGCAATGTGTAAAATATGAGTGTCATGAAGAGATGTCATTCCGGCCATATTACTGCCATATTTCATCACTTCCGGCCCGCATCCCAGCCAGCCCATCTCAGCAGCGCGCACCGTAACACTAATGGAATTGCTTGTCCTTAGTCCTTATCGCTATCGCGACTGATCCTGCCTTCTAACGTTGAATTAATTCACGACGCGCCGTTTGAAGAAACTTTTCCTCTCTCGTCTCGCGAAAACTATGGCACGCGCGCGACCTCGATTTAAATTTTAGTCCTCATTAGTATTCATGGGAAACCACCAGCACTAGCGCCAGAAGCCCCCATAACACATGTGATGACGAGCAGATTGAATGGAATAATGGCGGGGACGTTTCAATTCAGCGAAGCGCACTTTAAACTGCATAATGATGCTTAGATGAATGGTAACAGGAGGTTTGAAAAGGTTAAAGGTGTCTGAAGGTGTACCCGAGCAGACGGAAATAACTTGGGAAGGTCAGTTTTTGATATTGTGAGAAGATCGAAATATGTTATTGGGATGATCGGATTAGTTGTTAAAATAACAAAAATCAATAACAAAGATTTTTACGAAGAATAACTTAAATTGTTATTATGTTGTTATTGCAATAACAAACCAATAACACAGAAGGAATCATGAAAGAATAACATGATTTGTTATTTTGTGCGGAGAGGTGGAGCAGCATAATAACAAAAAATGTTATTGAACTGGTATGTCTCCATAACAAAAAAAGTTATTGTTTTGGTTTATTTGTAATTTGCAAATAAACCTGCAGTTGCCATAACTCCTCTATACTAGTCAGGGCTGCAGAGTCGGGTACCTCCAAGCGACTTTGAATCCATACTTTGAAGACAACTCCGACTCTGGGTGCAGGATATGACGTCAACGACGACTTTAGCTCTCCAAAAATACCCGACTTCAGAGATTCCGACTCCAAGTAAAAGTTGCTGAAAATTTGCTGAATCCGATGCAGTCTCCGAGGTCTCACTCCAGCTCGAGCTTCAACGTCAGCTCCGACTTCCTGGCTCTGTGAAAATAATAACAGTTTTTGTTATTCACACTTCAAAAATTCTCAATAAATAAATCAATTCCGTTAGGGAATATAACAAAATTAAAAAAAAAATGAACTCTCAAAAGTTAATTTTATCGGATTAATTTTAGCTTGAAACCCCATTTCATGGTGAAATAAATGACCCCGATGAAATTGGTCAAAATTATTTCATAGTTTTAGCCAATTTTAGTAAAATCCCTTAGGGGGTATATCAAATAATTAAAAAAAATCAACTTTCAAAATTTCAACTTTTTAGAATAATTTTAGCTTAAGGACCCCATTTCATGGCCAAAATAATGATCCCAACGAAATTGGTCAAAATTATCACATAGTTCTAGCCAAATTTAGCAAAGTCCCTTAGGGGGTATATCAAATAATAAAAAAAAATCAACTTTCAAAATTTCAACTTTTTAGAATAATTTTAGCTTAAGGACCCCATTTCATGGTCAAAATAATGACCCTGACGAAATTGGTCATAATTATCCCCAAGATCTAAACATATTTGACAAAAGAAAAAATAATAACAGATTGTGTTATGGACACTTAGAAACTTTTTTATTTGTGCGATTTATGGTAATTTTATTTATAAGTCAGTATACCGAACGAATAACAAATTTTGTTATTAGGAGAGTTTTTGAAATGTATAACATTTCCTCTTATTAGCGTGTTATCAAACATTATCA
The DNA here is from genome assembly GCF_016801865.2 of Culex pipiens pallens. NCBI lineage: Eukaryota > Metazoa > Arthropoda > Insecta > Diptera > Culicidae > Culex > Culex pipiens. Next base: position 26,926,742 of record NC_068937.1, read on the forward strand.
ATATAATATCACTTCAGTACCAAATTTTGTTATTTTATCAGAAACTGTTATTATTTTTTCTTCTTGAAGTTGAACTTCAGGATAAAATAATAACACTTTTTGTTATTTTAACAGGATTTGTTATTGAAATATTATTAATTTTGTTATTACCGTCTGCCCGGGTAGAACGACTTGACGGCTTGACGACTTGACGACTTGACGACATGACGACTTGACGACTTGACGACTTGACGACTTGACGACTTGGCGACTTGACGACTTGACGACTTGACGACTTGACGACTTGACGACTTGATCGACTTGACGACTTGACGACTTGACGACTTGACGACTTGACGACTTGGCGAAATTTTAATTTTGAAGTGTTCAGAAAATTCTCGAAGAAAATATGAGCAAATTTAGGCTCGATTTGAGGTGAGCGACTGACACGTGGCGCGCAATGTTGTTTAAAAACATCGGAATAATTTTAACGACCTTGCTAACAAAACAGCTGATTGATTTATTATTATTTAGCCCCGCTGCTCGGTGTCCCTGTTCCGGAATATATTTACATTCAATTATGGCCCCGGTTTCGGACGAACGTGCCCCGTTCGACCTTCCTTGGGATATTTCGGTGTGCGGAACAACTTTTCGCGCCGAGTCTGAAAAATGTTTTCCGCGGAGTGAAAAGTTTTTCACTAGTGCTCCTGTAGTATTTTTTTTTCTTTCGACACTGGATTCACTCTGTGTATTACCTTTTTATGCGAGTTTTGAACTGGAGAACTTGAACTGATTGGGGAAGTAACTTTGGGAGAATTTTTGCAATTCAAAAATTGCTCCACCGGAAATTAATTGCATTTGTTCGTTGTTTATTTGCATTTCGAGCAGAAATTTCCTGAAAGTTGTTGAAATTGATTATTCCCGGGCAGACGGTAATAACAAAATTCATGCCATTTCAATCACAAGTTCTGTTGAAATAACAAAAAGTGTTATGGAATCTTCTTGAAAAATCTATGTTTGCATAAGAGTTTCATAACAGTTTATGTTATCATAACAAAATTTGTTATTGGTCTGGTATTGGTTGAAAGCCAAAACAACATTGGAATAACATTTTTTGTTATGGAAGAATACCTCCAACTGTTATTGGGATGATCAGATTAGTTGTTAAAATAACAAAGATGTGTTCGAAGAATAACTAAAAATGTTATTAGTCTGTTATAACAATAACAATCCAATAACAAAAAATTATAGCGAAGAATAACAAATCTTGTTATAAATAACACAAAATGTTATTGACTTGGAATTTCTGAAGATCAAAAAATGATATTCCCAAGTTATTTCCGTTTGCTCGGGTTTGGAATACCCGAGCAGACGGAAATAACTTGGGAAGGTCAGTTTTTGATATTGTGAGAAGATCGAAATGTGTTGTTGAGATGATCGGATTAGTTGTTAAAATAACAAAAATCAATAACAAAGATTTGTTCGAAGAATAACTTAAACTGTTATTATGTTGTTATTGCAATAACACAGAAGGAATCATGAAGGAATAACACAAATTCTCAATATATAAATCAATTCCCAAACTATAACAAACTTTACAAAAAAAAGCTTTCAAAAGTTAGTTTTATCACATTAAATTAAGCTTAAGGACCCCATTTCATGGTCAAATAAAATTACCACGAGTAAATTGGTCAAAATTATTCCATAGTTCTAGCCAATTTTAGTAAAGTCACCTAGGGTGTACATTCAATAATTTAAAAAAACAACTTTCAAAATTTCAACTTTTTAGAATAATTTTAGCTTAAGGACCCCATTTCATGGCCAAAATAATGACCCCGACGAAATTGGACAAAAATATCCCATAGTTCTAGCCAATTTTAGCAAAGTCCTTTAGGGGATATATCGAATAATAAAAAAAATCAACTTTCAAATTTTCAACTTTTTAGAATAATTTTAGCTTAACCCGAGCAGACGGTAATAACTTAGGAATAACATTTTCTGATATTTGAGAATACTAGGCCAATAACATTTTATGTTATTTATAACAAGATTTGTTATTCGTCGTTATGATTTTATTGTTATTTTAATAACAGACTAATCACATTTTTAGTTATTCTTCGAACAAATCTTTGTTATTATTTTTTGTTATTTTAACAACTAATCCGATCATCTCAATAACAGTTGGAGGTATTCTTCCATAACAAAAAATGTTATTGCAAAGTTGTTTTGGCAGTCTACCAATATCAGGCCAATAACAAATTTTGTTATGATAATATTAACTGTTATTAAATCCTTATGGAAAAATGGATTTTTTAAGAAGAATCCATAACATTTTTGTTATTTTAACAGTATTTGTTATTGAAATGGCATGAATTTTGTTATTACCGTCTGCCCGGGAAGGACCTCACTTCATAGTCAAATTAATAACCCTGACGAAATTGGTCAAAATTAACACATAGTATTAGACATTTTAAACAAAGTCCCTTAGGGGGTATATCAAATAATTAAAAACAAACAACTCTCAAAATTTCAACTTTTTTGAATAATTTTAACTTAATCCCATTGCATGGCCAAAATGATGACCCCGACGAAATTAGACAAAAATATACCAAAAATCTAAACTTATTTAAGAAAAGAAAAAATAATAACAGATTGTGTTTTGGACACTTAGAAACTTTTCCATTTGTGCGGTTTATGGTAATTTTATTTCTAAGTCAGAATACAAAACGAATAACAAATCTTGTTATTAGGAGAGTTTTTGAAATGTATAACATTTCCTCTTATTAGCGTGTTATTAAACATTTTCAGTATAATATCAACTCAATACCAAATCTTGTTATTTTATCAGAAACTGTTATTATTTTTTCTTCTTGGAGTTAAAGTTCAGGATAAAATAATAACACTTTTTGTTATTTTAACAGGATTTGTTATTGAAATATTATTAATTTTGTTATTACCGTCTGCCCGGGTAACTAAAATCATGGAATAGCAGTCAGTTTTAAATTCAAGAATAGCCGTGAATTTATCCTCTTAAATACTATTTGTATCAAGATATCCATCCATGACTTCATTGAAAACAAACATCATGTTTTTTAAAGCACCAAACTATCCCTACAAACTACTCACCCTGAAGTGTCAATGATCGATACTGACCCTTGAACGAACGACCATGAACGTCCACTCGACATATAAAGTTTCACACAAGAATGTCAATTGCGTCAACTTTATAGTGCTCAGCACTTTTTTCACCCTTTCAGATGAAATATCAGAGCTCTTCTGGGTCAGCAGTGCAGTGTCCGGGGCACCATCTGGCAATGGACTAGAGGGTTTTTTTTTCTTTCTAAAGCTCACGGAAAACATAAAGTAGATTGGAGAGGAAAATAGGACAGGAAAAAGCAGGCCACCACAACATGCTAGAGTCATGAATCGTTCGGATGTGTTTGATTTTTCATTTTCTACTTCTGTCCTGGGGTGAGATTTATTGGTGTACCTACTTGTTGTGAAAGGGAGTAAGGGAAACACTTTTCAATTTTATTGTTAGTTGTTTTTTACTCAAATGTTTTGTTTGTAATTTTCCTAGATTATTTTAAACATAATTTGAGCTCTCTCCAAAAACCAATGATGCTTAATTTTTCAAGAAAAATGTGTCCCACACGTCCACCTCCAACAAAAAAAAACCAAAGCAGCAAATATACAGCTTTCACACCCAATGGAACTCTACGGAAGACAATCACTCCCACGAGGACCATAGGAATCCACCCAATCCCCCCCCAGTGGAGGCTTCCACCCTATCGTTTATCCTCTTTCATTGCGTTGTCAGCGCGCTTGTTGACTAATGTCTGGCCAGGCTGAATCATTGATTCCGATGCGGATTTATCAATCCATAAGGCACACGATTGATTAATGAGAAATGATTTCTATTTCTTTCTTTTTTATAACGCCTTCCTCATTTTGTTGTTGTTTTTTGCTTTTCTTGTTTTTCTCTTGGTGGAATCCGGATTCGATTATTTAGCTATCTGTCGGGTACGCTTTACGTGCGACAGATGTCATCACCGATATTGTTCTATTTCAGGCAGAAATATTGAGTGAGTTTTTGTCAGAGTTTTGTTAGATCCCTTTCCCAATACCGGAAAGCTTATTTTCCTCTAAGTATCTATTAGCTATTTCGAAGGTTATATTGTAACTTTTTTCCTTCAGTAGATTTACTCGATTCCTTAAGCACCCGCAAACTCTGTTCCCAACTTTGAATTCATCAGATGTTGAAAGGTAGTCCAAAGGTCCTGATTGCTCCAAAAAGACTCAGTCACTCGCGAGCACAAATCTAGAGCGACGAAAAATTGCTCTGATGTATTCCTACCGTTTGCCTCTTCCATGCCAATCGCTACTGAACACTCTCTCTCTCTCTTTGCTCTCCCTCTCACTCCAATCGAGTAGTACAGCGAACGGTTCAGAGAGACCGATTTCGTTAAGTCGCTCAAAGCTGACTGAGAATAGTTTGCGATCGGCTTTGCTTTGATCATTTAAGAAATTGCTTAAAATCAATGATAACAATAATATTTTGCATTTTTTGTTGTTTACAGAACATCAAAGACACATTTGGTAGCAATTTCCACCATACCAAATTCTAATTGGCGGCACTGTTGTAATGCAGGCCAAGTGAGCGCCTCGCTAGTATTTTATTTGGCCCTCTCCTCTCTGTGCATAACTCGGGTTGACGGACGAAGTAGGTAAAGAAACTCACGATGTATTTGTTTCGCTGAGTGAAGGGATTGCGCGAGCCGCTGGTTGCCAGCCTGTCATGTTCGCTCGCGAATGGTTGCGCGGAGCGGTCGGCGAAGATTCGTTCGGTGATGAGTGAGTGATTTCTGATCTTTCCACATGTAATGCTTAAACAACGAAATAAATTAAATGAAATGAAAAAAGAGACACTGTCTCAAAACAGAACAGTTATCAAATGTGCTGTTAAATAATAACCAGTAGTTGATTTATTTCTAATGAATCCGAATCCTCTTCCAGATTTGGTCAAGATGGTCTAAATATTGAGCTACTCCCTTTTGAAGCTAAGTATGGAGATTGGAAGGAACGCTGTCAAAAATGTTGCGCATTCTTTTCGTGACCCTAAATTCCTAAATTCTTAAATACTTAAACTCTTAATTTCTTAATTTTTTGAGTTGCTGAATTCTTGAATTTCACTGCAAAAGTCATATATTTTGGGAGCCATAACCTTCCATAAAAACATTTAAAATGATTTAAATTAAAATATTCATTTTTTAACTAAATTGTTCTGAACTCTTCAAATTTGAAATTTTCGGATTTTTAATCGTTTTATTCCTTCATTTCTGATTTTTTTAATTTTTAATATTTGTTTTTTTTTTAATTTTGAATAATTTTGATATCAAATTTTTATATTTTGGAACATAACATTTTGAATTTTGACTCATTTTTACATATTTTTTTTTTATTTTTGAATTTTACTTTTTGGAATTTCAGATTTTTTAATTTTTACTTCTGTGAAATTTGGAGTTTTTGACCAAACATTCAATATTACAACCTTTTTAAATGTTAGTCTTGGTTTAAAAATTTTGAAAATATTTTTTTCGAAAAGATCTCAAAATTTCACGAATGATTCATATTTTAACATTGAAAATCGGACCATTCATTGCTGAGATATCGACATTAGAAAATGGCAAACATGTGCACTAATTAAAAAAAAAATAAAAACTGCGACTATTTTCAAAAAAGTCACCTAAAAATGAATTTAGCTTGAAAACTAAGCACTTATTCAAAATTTCACTAGAGTACTTTTTGATTGCAAATTTGATTTAACATAAAAAAATGAAGTTGAAATTATTTTTTCGATTTTTTGAAAAAATCAGTATTGGTAAAAAAGCATACCCTGACCTTTGAGACATATGCTTGCTACATCGTCTAATTAGTAGGCCTTGCTTCTGAATTCTGAGAAATTTTGAAAATTGGCACTTTTTTCTCACTAAAACTCAAATATCTCGGCTCTGGAGTGCCGAAATTGCATTTTCTCAGAGGGAAAAATGTTCGACATGAAATTTCACTAGGAAAAATAGGCTACCGTAAACCGGGGTGACTTTGATAGGATTTCAATTTATTTTTGGAATATTTTCCAACTGGTAAGGCTTGTCTTGAGATTATTATTTTTAAAACATGTACTGGGGTAGCCCACATATGGTCCATATACCATTTTTGAAAAAAAAGTTTTTTCAATAGTGTTTTTAAAAATAGTTACGTTAAAAATTCTTATTTTGAATTCCGGGGTGACTTTGATAGTCATAGTTTTTCTTGTTAAAATCAGATTTAAGGTGTTCAAACTTTATTTTTACGTCAAATGTAACATTACTAAGGTTGCTAATTTAGTTTTCTAGGAAAAAATCAATGTTTATATTTAGTTAACTAAGTTTATAAGCTTTTTAACAAAATACATATAAATTTCAGGTAAAATTGTTCAAAAGTCAGAATTTTGCCTGAAATTCGTTAAAACTTGATATGTTTATAAAATTATCGATTAATATTGCATTTAAAACTGAATTAGAAGCAAAAATCAAAAGTTTTCACATTTTATATGAAATTTGTTCAACTGAAAATGCCTATGAAACAAGAGATTTTTATTTATTTATGTTTAAAAAAACATAATATTTATTATTTACAAACTTATTCAACCTTCTCCTAGTGGAAAATTGTCCAAAGAATCCGAAAATGCATTCCGTTTTCCGATTCAAAATTATGTTCGTTGAGAAAAACATGACACTTTGAGAAGATTTAAATAATGTTTTTCATCAACATTTTCTTAATTATAGTTAACTAACTTTTTAAACTTTTCAAAATTTTATGAAAAGTTTTTCTTAAGGTACTTTGAACACTTCTCTACCACGGTCAGTATGATTCAATACCATTCCGTACGTATTTTAGTTGTACACTTCATTTTTCGGAAAAATCTCAAACCTATCAAAGTCACCCCGTCTATCAAAGTCACCCCGTTTTACGGTACCCTAAATTAAATGAACATTTCTGAAAAAAACCGATTTTTTCGACACAAATCCGCCTGGGAGAGTCCAAAAACTTAAATTTTGGTCCAATATTGATAGTGCATCTTAATCTATGGACAAAAACCTATCGTTTGAAGATAATACACACCTGATCGAAACAGTTTTTGTATTGATTCCAAGCGATTTAGAAAATTTGTTCAAAAAAAGTGACTTTTTTCAGTAAATCGACTCGGGGGTGCGAGAAAGTATTTTATTATTTTTTTTATTAGACAAAGAAAAATTTTTTTTTTCGTGATTCGATTATCCGAAGTGAAATTTTTCCGAGGCCTTCAGATAATCGAGACTGGGCTGTATTTGATTTTTTACATCAGAACATATTGCAAACAAACACCGCGCGGAGAAAAGTTATCACTTTCCGTTTCTTTTCAGCTGCGTACCGTTTAAGAAAAATCTTTTCATGTCCCTTTTTTATCGTTTGCGATTTGTTTGCGATCAATGCTCAAAAGGATTGATGATCGTCATTTCAAAGAGTCCGTCAGTAAACGAACATGAAGTTTAAGCGAAAGAATGCCGAGCTCGACACTCAAGCAGCCCCAAGATACGACGGCATATGCTCTTTCTCTTTGTTTCTTTTTTCTCTCTTTTTGCTTGAGCGATGTTGCGTGCGGTGACAGCAATCATTTGAATGCAGTCGTGGGGAAGGTGATTGGTACTTTGGTAGAATTTAACCAAACGAGCTCTGCATGATTTATTTGTTATTGAATTTTTATTGTAATAACAGACTAATAATATTTTAATTTATTCTTCGAACAAATCTTTGTTATTATTTTTTGTTATTTTAACAACTAATCCGATCATTCCAATAACAGTTGGCGGTATTCTTCAATAACTAAAAATTTTATTCCCAAGTTATTTTGGCCATCAACCAATATCAGACCAATAACAAATTTTGTTATGATAACATAAACTGTTCTTAAACCCTTATGCAAAAATTGATTTTTCAAGAAGATTCCATAACACTTTCTGTTATTTTAACAGTATTTGTTATTGAAATGGCATGAATTTTGTTATTACTGTCTACCCGGATCTTGATTGGCAGTGATTTCCAATCTTTAAGCCTAGGGTTCGCTCTGAAAATTTCCGAAATTTTTAGTGATTTCAGTTGAAAATCCCATTTCCGGGACAAGTTAACGCTCTATTAATATTATCGCTCGAAATAATGCTCAAAAGCTGCCGTGAATAGTTTAAAAAAAAGCATTGTACTAAATATGCCTTCACCCCAAAAACATGTTGTCTATTTTAGGTCAGCTTCTGTTTCCGATCGGCAGAACAGAGCAGCTTTGTTTCATTTTTAATCCACACACCCTAATTGGGACATAATAGCCACCCAACCGAATGGTGCTATATTTTCCCGGAAAATTCATCGTGTCCATCCTTCCATTTGAATGGACCATTAGGAAATTCCCAAAGCTGGTAGGCTCCCCTCTTCCGAATTGATGAATGGTGAGTTTGTGTGGCTGGTCCATGGGAAAACGCCAGATTTGCACGTCCCCGAAATTGGCGCGATCCGGGAAGTGATTTGTTGCTCTTACAAGTCCGGTATTTATGGGCGATCCCTTACGGAATGTGTGCGGGGGCCTGCAAGTGAATTCAATTGATGGTCATCATTCAACTGGGTTTGCATATCGATGGAATGCTGGTGGCGTTTGCTGTTATTTATGGAGCCTTTTTTGGGCTTTTGGATATCAGTAAACGTTAACATCGCAATATTTTTTCGGGGAATCATCTCTGCGGGTGTGATTCTTGTGCATATTATTTACACTCAATTACATTCGAATAACAGGGGTTTGATTTTTATGGTGCCAATTTACGATACAGGGATTAAATTTATCTTTTTTATCAATCTGATATACATTCCCATCCATCACTCAACTATTCCGTCAAGCAATAAACACTGAAGATTAAAATTATTTAAAAATATGTAGCTGTGTAAAATCCTTTTTAAAATCGATTCACTTCCCCCAGAAGTTCCAGCACCATTTTCGACTACATCCCGAGCACTTTTCTAACCCGCCGAACGGCACCACACTCCATCAAAATGAACGACATTGGCAGGGCCATTTCCCCGGGTGGCCTTACGGAACCTCTCTCGGCCCTGCCGATCAAAATGAAGATTGACGATGTGGCCAAATTTGAACAGCAGCAGCAGTTTGCCTTTTCCTTTGCAGCAAAGATCGACGGCCTGCGGGCTCGTTGAGGCAAGATGAGTCCCGTTTTGGTGAAAAATTTAGAACATGGTAAAATGTGGTGTCACACAAGCAGTGATAAATATTAATAAAAAATCAAGAAAAATGTTGAAATTCTGCAGACCACCCCTCTTAATCCCACTTTGCCACCGATTTTCAGGAGTTTGAAGCGAAAAATCTGCTCCCCGGAAAATGAAAAGAGATTGGAGGAGGGGAAAGGAAAAATAACGACTTGGGCCGGAGCCAACATAATCCGGAATCCCCTGTCACGTTCACGTCCCGGACCTGACCAAAACAATTTGCCTGCCTGGCTTGAGACACGCTAATCTTTTATTCTGGCTGGCAGGCTTCTTGGGGGACCTTTGGAGCGTGTCGAACTTTAGGGATGAGAAGTGCAATTTCGAGTGGGCCGGCGACGAAAAACGTCAATTTTTGAACGTTCGATCCAAAATAGAACCTGTTCTGTCACGTGCTGCCTTTGATTTTTCTTTTTTAACAAAATTGGAATAGACGCTGACCTTGGATGCGGATCAAGGGATTTCGGTAATCAATTGTGTTCCAATTTTAAAGGTGCTTTAATCGGATTTTGCGGGTAGGGAATTTCCCTAGTAGGGAATTTCCCTACGTCAAAATAAAGCCATCCCGGGCAGACGGTAATAACAAAATTCTTGCCATTTTAATAACAAATACTGTTAAAATAACAGAAAGTTTTATGAAATCTTCTTGAAAAATCAATTTTTGCATAAGGGTTTAATAATAGATTAGGTTATCATAACAAAATTTGTTATTGTTCTGATATTGGTTGAAAGCCAAAACAACTCGGGAATAACATTTTTTGCTATGGAAGAATACCTCCAACTGTTATTGGGATGATCGGATTAGTAGTTAAAATAACAAAAAATAATAACAAATATTTGTTCGAAGAATAACTAAACATGTTATAAGTCTGTTATTACAATAACAATCAAAAACAAAAAAATCATAACGACGAATAACATATCTTGTTATCAATAACACAAAATGTTATTGGCCTAGTTTTTTCAAATATCAAAAAATGTTATTCCCAACCAGAGCAGACGGAAATAACTTTGGAATAACATTTTATGTTATTTGAAAATACTATGCCAATAACACTTTTTGTTATTTATAACACGTTTCGTTATTCGCCGTTATGATTTTTTTGTTATTGGATTGTTATTGAAATAACAAACTAATCACATTTTTAGTTATTCTTCGAACAAATCTTTGTTATTATTTTTTGTTATTTTAACAACTAATCCGATCATCCTAATAACGTTTGAAGTTATTCTTCCATAACAAAAAAATGTTATTCTCAAGTTGTTTTTGCTGTCAATCAATATCAGACCAATAACAATTTTTGTTATGATAACATAAACTGTTATTCAACTCTTATGTAGAGGGTGACGAGCGGGAATTCCCGGGAAATCGGCAATTTTTGGACCTCTCGATTCCCGGGAAATTTGGTCGAGACTCCCGGGAAATTTTTAACTTATAAATATCGAAGCAAAATTATATTAACTAATCAGAAATTATTTTTTTTTAATCTAAATTGTTTAGAACATTGGATGTTCAATATTCTTTCGAATAAACCAATGCTTCCAAATATTCTTATAAAGAACGTGTAAATTTTAACTTATCAAAAATTCTACTATAATTGAGAGAACCCAAAATAATGTGGTCTCAAAAAATTACTTAAAAGCATACTTAGCAGTTACACCCAAGAAATGAAATCATTTTTTTTCAAATTATCATTTTCATTTATTTTTATATATTCTTAGATGGAAAACACTTTTGAACTTTAAATTGATTTTTTGATCATATTGCAAGATTCCCGATACTGGAAAATTATATATAAGCCATGTTTTTTGCTTCACAAAAACCTAGCAACAAGTTCATGCAACAAGTTTGTGCTTCTTTTGAAAAATGACTTAGTGTGAATTAAGATTCGTAAACATTTTAACCTACCGTTTTGAGTCCTAAAAAGCTCAAGAAACGTTCTTGTATTTGCAGATTTAGAAGAAAATTCAAAGGTAGACATAGTTCCCGAAAATAATGAGGCTACTAATTATCGTTTTATCGAAAAAGTATGAATTAATTGCAACTGACTTCATTGAAAGAAACACATTTATTACTTTTCTTTATAAATTATTGACACTATTGGCATGGTTAAAAAAAACTCCCGGGTCCCGGGAAAAAACGAAACTATTGGCACTACGCCCCCCGGGGCATGGCCTTCCTCTAACGTGGGATTTCTGCTCCAGCGCCTCTGACGAGACAGGAGAAACCGGGACCGACGTTTTACTTCACCATCCGATAGAAGCTCAGTGGATAAGGCGGGAATCGAACCCGCGTCTCATAGCATCATCGGGATCGGCAGCCGAAGCCGCTACCCCTGCGCCACGAGACCCACCCCGGGTCCCGGGAATTCCCGGGAAATTGCTAAATTCAACTCTCGATTCCCGGGAAATTGAAAATCTCGAGAATCGTCACCTTCTACTCTTATGCAAAAACGGATCTTTCAATAATATTCCATAACCCTTTTTGTTATTTTAACAGTATTTGTTATTAAAATTACATGAATTTTGTTATTACCGTCTGCTCGGGATTTGCATCCTTTGTTATTCCATACAAGGCTCCATACGATATTGTGGGCTGGTCAAACAAAATGGGCACATGAATATTCGAAAATCTGAATCTAGATTAGGGATCTTCTGATCGATTTGGTGTATTCGGCAAAGTTTGAGGTTATGATTAGGACTTTAAAAAAGAGGAACATGTAAAAATATTACCAGTTTTTTTGTATATGACGTTTTATTACATAAAAAGATATATAAAAATATAAGAAACAAAGAAATAAAGAAATTTCTTCGCAAAAGTTTAAAACAGTGCAAAATCTGGTATCAAAGGCATGACTTTTTGGAAAAAAAAGTCGAAAAAAATTAAGCAAAATCAAAAATGACTTCACACATTTTTCGATAGAGTGGCATTTTTGGTAGAAATTGTTCGATAGAAAACATTTTCCAGCTTACCTTAATCTTTTTAGACTCTGTTGATTAAGGCTAAAGTACAGCCTGTTAAAGTTAACATTTTGCAAAAAGAGTTTTTCTCGGCTCTCGTTTTTCAACTTGCGATAATCTCGGAAACTAACTGTGATAAAGAATTAAACTTGTATGATTTTTTTGCTCTTTTCTATTTATGATTATTTTGAAACCAAAAAATTTAAAATGTTCCAAATAAATATATTAAGCCCTTTCAAAAAGATATTCTTGATTCTAAAATTTCGAAACTTTTAATATCAGAGCAATTCTCTGAGATTTCGGTCATTCGATTTTTTCTGTATTTTTTATCCGGCTGAAACTTTTTTGGTGCCTTCGATATGCCTAAAGAAGCCATTTTGCATCATTAGTTTGTCCACATAATTTTCCATACAAATTTGGCAGCTGTCCATACAAAAATGATATGTGAAAATTCAAAAATCTGTATCTTTTGAAGGAATTTTTTGATTGATTTGGTGTCTTAGGCAAAGATGGATATGGATATGGACTACACTGAAAAAAGAATGATACACGGTAAAAACAATTTTGGTGATTTTTTATTTCACTTTATATCACTAAAACTTGATTTGCAAAAAACACCATTTTTAATTTTTTTTTATTTTTTGATATGTTTTAGAGGACATCGAATGCCAACTTTTCAGAAATTTCCAGAATGGCAAAAAAAACTTTGACCGAGTTATGATTTTTTGAATCAATACAGATTTTTTCAAAAATTCGAAATATTGGTCGCAAAAATTTTTCAACTTCATTTTTCGATTTAAAATCAAATTTGCAATCAAAAAGTGTTTTAGTGAATGTTTGATAAAGTGCACCGTTTTCAAGTTATAACCATTTTTATGTAACTTTTTTGAAAATAGTCGCAGTTTTTCATTTTTTTAAATAAGTGCCCATGTTTGCCCACCTTTGAAAAAACTAATTTTGAAAAGCTGAGAAAATTCTCTATATTTTGCCTTTTTCTTGAAAATATTTTTTTCGAAAAGATCGGAAAATTTTACGAATGTTTCATATTTTAACATTGGAAATCGGACCATTAGTTGCTGAGATATCGACATTAGAAACCGGTGTGTTGTTTGGGTGAGACTTAGAAAACATCAATTTTCCTGTTTTTTAACCTTTGCATGGCAATATCTCAGCAACTATGGGTCGTATCAAAAAAGTCCGAAAAAGCAAAATATAGAGAATTTTCTCAGCATTTCAAAATTATTTTTTTTCAAAGGTGGGCAAACATGGGCACTTATTTAAAAAAATGAAAAACTGCGAGTATTTTCAAAAAAGTTACATAAAAATGGTTATAACTTGAAAACGGTGCACTTTATCAAAAATTCACTAAAACACTTTTTGATTGCAAATTCGATTTTACATCGAAAAATGAAGTTGAAAAAATTTTGCGACCAATATTTCGAATTTTTGAAAAAATCTGTATTGATTCAAAAAATCATAACTCGGTCAAAGATTTTTTGCCCATTCTGGAAATTTCTGAAAAGTTGGCATTCGATGTCCTCTAAAACATATCAAAAAATAAAAAAAATTAAAAAAAGTGTTTTTTTGCAAATCAAGTTTTAGTGACAAAAAGTGAAATAAAAAATCACCAAATTTTTTTACAGTGTATCATTTTTTTTCAGTGTAGTCCATATCCATACCTACAACTTTGCCGAAGACACCAAATCGATCAAAAAATTCCTTCAAAAGATACAGATTTTTGAATTTTCACATATCATTTTTGTATGGACAGCTGCCAAATTTGTATGGAAAATTATGTGGACAAACTAATGATGCAAAATGGCTTCTTTGGGCATACCGAAGGCACCAAAAAAGTTTCAGCCGGATTAAAAAACACAAAAATTAAAATTAAAGAAAAAAGACCGATTCCGTAGAGAACTGCTCATCAATAGATCAAAAGGCAGAAAATTTCACCAAAGTTTCATTTTCTAACATTGAAAATTGCACTGTGAAAAAACATATTTTACACCAAATTTAAACTTTAAGAGGCAGTATCTAAGCAATCAGCAGTACGACTAACTAATTTAAAAACATAAAATTTCTGGAAGTTTTTTCAGCTTTTCGAAATAGTAGTTTATGCAACAAGTTGCAAAAAGAGGATTTTTTCAGCACGAGTCGTACATTTATCCAACGAGGTTCACCGAGTTGGATAAATACCAAGAGTGTTGAAAAAATCAAGTTTTGCAACGAGTTCCATCGACATTTTTTGCAATTCCAAAAAACACACACTGAGTGAAATTTTATGTCAAATTTTCATGTATTTTGTCAATAAATCGTTTAAATCAAAAAAATGTTGAAAAGTGTTACTTTTCGAAACACGTGCTGAAAAGTTCAACTTTTCAGCACCCATTTGAGTGCTGAAAAGTAGAACTTTTCAGCATTTATTTTGAAAAGTGTTGCTATTTGATTCTGTTATTTTTGGTACAGAAAATTAGGCTATTTCGTCGTTCAAGAATGACAGGAAAAGTAAGTAGTTTCACGACGGAATTGCAAAAAGATTTTTTTCTCATGAAGTCAATTTCGAATTTGTACTTTTTTGTGTACAGTTGCGGTGAAATGATCTTTGTAAAACTTTTGCAATTGTATATAAAACTTATCTGAAAATTATTCAACAAACTTTTTGAATCATTTCTGACGATTTTTTTTCGAATGTTTTAGAATGTTTACGTAATATGTCCAAAAAATTAATAACAGTTCAAGATATGATGTATTTAAATTATCCATCGAATATGAGTATATCATCAAACTTAAACTACCAAGCTTCTCCATAGAAAAATGACGTGTTTTAACTAATACCTATGTATTCACATTCATTGTTGCGACTTAAAAGCAAATGGTTCAAGTGTAGGTAAATCATTGAAAAATACTCAAAAAATAAAAAAAAACTGAAATATGGCAAAAAACAACAACAAATAGGTAGGAGCATGTGAAAAAACTAAAACTTAATTAAGAAAAACATAAACTAAGAATATTTTTGAAAAATATTCCTGAACACGGGTTATGGGAAAAGAATTTAAACTGACAGAAGAACTCTACGAGCTTTGGCAACCCCAACGGACGTGAAAATGCCACACAATTTGAATGATGAAAATTGTGTCGTCTGCGGGGACATTAACCCAACCCAACCCCTTTGGAAAATGTTCAGCTCAGCCACAACAAAGCAAAAGGGGAAAAAAATACCCCAAACTCTCCAAGGCGCCAGAGCAGCCAACCATCAAGTGTCATAAAATAATAATCCTTATTAGAAAGTGTGGTAGAACGCTGGGTTGGCTGGGACGGGACGGGGGTCGAAATTTACAGTTCTCTCCTGAGCCATAATGCGACGACATATCGTTGCGGGACCCACCTCCAGAGGGTTGCTTTATTGATGTTACAAACGACGACACTTTTTGGGGAGTTGCTTGACGTTTTATGGCGCCAAGGACTGGCTTTAAACTGACTTGTGTCATGAAAAGTTTTGAAAGCAGGTCGGAAATTTTAATATTACTTTTATCAACAAGCTAAAGTCTCTTGAGAAAAATTTTCTGAGACAATCCTCTGCACTAGAAAGCACTACACTTGCAAACTACAAACATAATCTGCACATCATCCCTGGAAATCCCTAATGAGCAGTTCTTCGACAGCATTGTCTGAGGGAAAAGCCTCTCGACACTAAAGAAGTCTCTAGTTTTAATGATGCTTTCAAAAATGTCTACCAAAACACCCCCCCACCTCAGCATTCCTTCCCAACAAAGCCCATGCTAATGATACCCCTTTGTGTAAAACAACCACAGCAATAAAGCAGCAGACAATTTCTATGCCTTCTTTTTGGACTTTCTGCAAGCTCAAAGCTTTTATAGGGCGTTTTTTTCCCACCCCTCATAACAACAAGAAATGGGGTGAGCTTTTAACGAGTCATTCGAAACTCGTTTGAAGTGAAATTTGGGGTGCTTTTGTTTTGTTTGGGTGTATGTGCTAATAAATTAATTGTGAGTGGGTATTGTTCTTGGACCGAAACAATAGTTCTTATATGAATAACCTAATTGTGGAGGGATTGAAAGAAAAACGCATACCGTCTTGTTTCTTGTTTCTTGTTTCTTGTTTCTTGTTTCTTGTTTCTTGTTTCTTGTTTCTTGTTTCTTGTTTCTTGTTTCTTGTTTCTTGTTTCTTGTTTCTTGTTTCTTGTTTCTTGTTTCTTGTTTCTTGTTTCTTGTTTCTTGTTTCTTGTTTCTTGTTTCTTGTTTCTTGTTTCTTGTTTCTTGTTTCTTGTTTCTTGTTTCTTGTTTCTTGTTTCTTGTTTCTTGTTTCTTGTTTCTTGTTTCTTGTTTCTTGTTTCTTGTTTCTTGTTTCTTGTTTCTTGTTTCTTGTTTCTTGTTTCTTGTTTCTTGTTTCTTGTTTCTTGTTTCTTGTTTCTTGTTTCTTGTTTCTTGTTTCTTGTTTCTTGTTTCTTGCTTCTTTTTTCTATTATTTCTTGTAAATATTACCCGAAGCAAAGACAACATAAATTTTGAGGCAATATTTTCACACATTAAAAAATTATGCCATTTAATCATACATTTCAATGATTTGAAAGATAGCGAATTGAAGTATAAAAAAGTATTTTTAATTATCAGAAATCGAAAAAAAGAAAAAAAAAAGATTTGAAATGAGAACTTTTGTTTAAAAATTTGAAAATTAAATGACATGAAAATAAAAAAAATATATTTTCGATAAGTTTCAGATCGGAGCAAAAAGTAATCAAATAGAAAAAGAAATAAAATAATCAATTAACTATACAAGTTTATTTTAGAAAAAATCATTCAAAAAAAACATTCTAGGAAATTTTGTTCTTTTGTTCTTTTGTTCTTTTGTTCTTTTGTTCTTTTATTCTTTTGTTCTTTTGTTCTTTTGTTCTTTTGTTCTTTTGTTCTTTTATTCTTTTGTTCTTTTGTTCTTTTGTTCTTTTGTTCTTTTGTTCTTTTGTTCTTTTGTTCTTTTGTTCTTTTGTTCTTTTGTTCTTTTGTTCTTTTGTTCTTTTGTTCTTTTGTTCTTTTGTTCTTTTGTTCTTTTGTTCTTTTGTTCTTTTGTTCTTTTGTTCTTTTGTTCTTTTGTTCTTTTGTTCTTTTGTTCTTTTGTTCTTTTGTTCTTTTGTTCTTTTGTTCTTTTGTTCTTTTGTTCTTTTGTTCTTTTGTTCTTTTGTTCTTTTGTTCTTTTGTTCTTTTGTTCTTTTGTTCTTTTGTTCTTTTGTTCTTTTGTTCTTTTGTTCTTTTGTTCTTTTGTTCTTTTGTTCTTTTGTTCTTTTGTTCTTTTGTTCTTTTGTTCTTTTGTTCTTTTGTTCTTTTGTTCTTTTGTTCTTTTGTTCTTTTGTTCTTTTGTTCTTTTGTTCTTTTGTTCTTTTGTTCTTTTGTTCTTTTGTTCTTTTGTTCTTTTGTTCTTTTGTTCTTTTGTTCTTTTGTTCTTTTGTTCTTTTGTTCTTTTGTTCTTTTGTTCTTTTGTTCTTTTGTTCTTTTGTTCTTTTGTTCTTTTGTTCTTTTGTTCTTTTGTTCTTTTGTTCTTTTGTTCTTTTGTTCTTTTGTTCTTTTGTTCTTTTGTTCTTTTGTTCTTTTGTTCTTTTGTTCTTTTGTTCTTTTGTTCTTTTGTTCTTTTGTTCTTTTGTTCTTTTGTTCTTTTGTTCTTTTGTTCTTTTGTTCTTTTGTTCTTTTGTTCTTTTGTTCTTTTGTTCTTTTGTTCTTTTGTTCTTTTGTTCTTTTGTTCTTTTGTTCTTTTGTTCTTTTGTTCTTTAAATTGTATTCAGTTTTTTGTAAAAATTAAATTGCATTCAAGTTTAAAACATTAAAGCGAAATAATGAAAAAAATAAAGAATTTAATAGAACACTTTGATGGTGATTTAAATTTCTACGATTATTTTTAGGCAAATTCAATTTAAGCCATTATTATAGTTCCATTTGCTTCAGCATTTTCTCCATATAAAAGCCTTTTTCTCGTCGAAGCTGACGTTACATCCCAACTCCCTTCACACAAAAAAATTGCAAAAGTGGCAGAGGTGCAAAATAAATTTTAATGGAATCACGTTCGCACGTGCTACAAATTCCTGGAGCCTCCCGGGCGTCCCGTGGCGTTGTCTCTCGCCAACATCAGAATGTATGCTTTCCAAAAGAAGCAGCAAAAAAAAAAGTAACGGGAAAGGCGATCATTAGAGAGACGCCATCGTCCTGTCTTCGCCGTGAGGGAGCTTTTGTGCTTTCCCTTTCCTTTGAACTCATTTTTCATGGTTTTCTTCTGCTGTCAGCACAAAGCGAACTTTTCATCACACCAAAAGCTCTCTCTTCCCATTTTGCAACTAACCAACCGGGGCCTGAAAAATTACCACACCCACACAATAACGAGCAAGTGACGGTTTGTATAAATATTGAAAGCAAGAGTCATTTGTTGTAAAGAGGAAAAAAACGGGGAAAACAAACAGAAACACAGCAAATTAAAGTCCAGCAGGAGAGCAAAAGTTTTTCTTTTTCTCGAAAAGTAACTTGATGACAAATTCTGTCTCGTGCTTTCGTGATACAATTTCGGAATGAGATGACATTTTTCCCAGTGCTCGTTTGACGGACGAGAAATTTTCGGAGTGGGAAACAGACCGTGGAAAATTAAAATTTGCGTCTTTTCGAATTATTCATAGCTTTCAAATGCTCATGAAATGCAATTTGCTTCTTCATAAACAAATAAAGAAGGAATATTGAACATCTGGCAACACTGACTAAAGTTAAGAGCGCCTTCAATTACAGGATATTCCAGCAAACATTTCAATCAAACCCAGATTAACCGTAAATCCCAACATAAAGCCGATATCAGCTATAATACTACATCAAACACAGCACACAACCCTCAAGTGCCCCGCTCTTCAAACAGATACGAGTTATTTTGTAAATCATTAAAAGCCAATGAATGCAAACAACCACTGTCGGGTTTGCCCAGGAGGAGGTGGATGAGGACCCACACTTGGGACAACACAGGATCCAGAAGCTCGACTGGCTGGCCAGTCCTCATCTGGAGAGACATGACTCATTAATTCCAATTATCAACCGGATTTCTGCTGCTTCCGGGATGCAGGAATCGTTCCATTTGTCTAGCCATCCTTGCACAGTTTGTCCTGTGAGGGAGCAATTGGAATTTGATTGTTTACTTTTCTGTTCTGATTTTCCATTTCCATTCTCTTCTCTTCTCTTCTCTTCTCTTCTCTTCTCTTCTCTTCTCTTCTCTTCTCTTCTCTTCTCTTCTCTTCTCTTCTCTTCTCTTCTCTTCTCTTCTCTTCTCTTCTCTTCTCTTCTCTTCTCTTCTCTTCTCTTCTCTTCTCTTCTCTTCTCTTCTCTTCTCTTCTCTTCTCTTCTCTTCTCTTCTCTTCTCTTCTCTTCTCTTCTCTTCTCTTCTCTTCTCTTCTCTTCTCTTCTCTTCTCTTCTCTTCTCTTCTCTTCTCTTCTCTTCTCTTCTCTTCTCTTCTCTTCTCTTCTCTTCTCTTCTCTTCTCTTCTCTTCTCTTCTCTTCTCTTCTCTTCTCTTCTCTTCTCTTCTCTTCTCTTCTCTTCTCTTCTCTTCTCTTCTCTTCTCTTCTCTTCTCTTCTCTTCTCTTCTCTTCTCTTCTCTTCTCTTCTCTTCTCTTCTCTTCTCTTCTCTTCTCTTCTCTTCTCTTCTCTTCTCTTCTCTTCTCTTCTCTTCTCTTCTCTTCTCTTCTCTTCTCTTCTCTTCTCTTCTCTTCTCTTCTCTTCTCTTCTCTTCTCTTCTCTTCTCTTCTCTTCTCTTCTCTTCTCTTCACACGCGAAAAAAGGTAGCTATTGCGTTGTGTTTACCGCAAGTAGGATTCTGATAACGGATCACATTTCACAAAATCTTAAGAGGAGGTCGGTTGCGTGGACATACCGTACCAAACGCCGTAAGACACTTTTGCGTGCATTAATAAATTTCAAAATAGAAACTTCCTCAAACGTCCTTTCTGATGCTCCCATCAATCCTATTCGTATTCAGATTGCATCAGGACATGACCGGTGTGTGGCGTTCGTGGTCGGAAATAGATCCTTGGTTTTCCTTCCTAAATGGCTTCCTCACCTCGTCCATTCGAGATCCCGAGATGCACACCGCACAAACCTCAACAAAGCTGATGCTGTTTGTGACAGCTATCTTGGGCGAGCTGTTCCAAGCTGGACGGAAAACTAAAACCATCTACGATGAAAAGTCTGAGGAGATTCCCGGGAAAGACCATTGGACATTACACAGTGGTTCAACTTAACCCTGAAAACACAATTTTTTGAAGGTTTAGGCGAGATGGATTGGCAAGCCCAACAACTTTCTACAAGAAGTAAAAATAGAAAAAAATATTCATTAAAAGAAAGATGTTTGAAACACCCTAATCGTGAAACACCTTAATTTTTAACTCTTCAGAAGACGTCAAATCAATTTTCCACTTAATTTTGCGACCTGGACCACTGTGCATTGCTGCGTGTAAATTGTCAACCCCCAACGTCATACAAAAAAGAGACAGAGAGAGAGATGCCACTAATGAATTTCATAGGAGGCAAAAAAGAGGAAAACTGAAACGTGCCGCCAATCGATGCACGTCGTCATCAGTCAATTAAGCTGCTCCATTTGTCGGAATGGGGTTTCCTCTTTCACCAATAGTTTCCGTTTATTTTCAATTTATTTTCATTCGCCAGAACAAGTTTTCTCGAATGACCGCGCGGAGCTTTACTTTCTCTGGAGAGAGTTGATGTCAAAAATAAGATGAACTCACAATTGATAACTTGTATACACTATTTCGTTTGTGTTACTATTTCATCTTTTTTTTTTAATACTGTTAAATCAATCCTACACCCAAAGTTAAAGACCATGCGGATAGTCATTTCGAAAAGAAACGAGAAGAAGGTAGTATAGACCTCTTGCGCTTAGAACAACATCAAATTGTGTTCATTCGTTCATTGTTTCAAGTACATCCCATTGAGTGGCTTATATGGACAAATGACCTCCACTTAATCACCGATCCATGGTGGCCGACACGGCAAAGGCGTGGGTTCAATATGCCGAACGTCTCGGGTTCGAGTCTCGGTATCGACACATTTTTTTGAAGGGTGATTTTTTTGTACGAGTAAAGTACTCCCGGTAATTTCGGTCCGTTCACAGTGCCATTTTACTATCGAGCAATGCTCTTTATCCTCTCGTATACCGATACCCAGTTCTGGGTGTAAAAACAAAATTGTCAATTTATGCTTTTTGGTGCCTTTAGAATCGCCTTGAGTCAAAGATATTTAAAAACAACCAAAGAGCTAAAAATAGAAAAAAAAATGTAAATAGAACCCTTTCAATAAAAATAACTCCAGAACTTGTCTTTCTGTCATTTTTGAAATGTTTCTCAAGATATTTCAAGATCTAGTGCAGGGATGGAATAATCGCAAAATAAAATCAGCTTTCTTCACCCGCGAAAGAGAGAGGAGGCAAATCAAGCAAAATAAAATCGCTACCGAATTCCGCTAAAAAATCATTCTGTTGATGATTTTTTGTGAATTTCCTTCTTAGCACCACATGAAATTATTTATTTCACTTTGTTTACACACATTGTCCATCTACAAATAGTGACAGGTCATTTTTCGAGGTGTGACGTTACAATTGCAAGTGTAGTAGTGAAAAAGATGTTCCGCCGAATAATCAAGATGATGTTTTTTTTAGATTCCTTTTACCGATTATTCGTGCGCGATAGAAAAGAGCCATGTTCCCTTCGGATTTTTTCTCTTGATGAACGGTCAAACATTTTCATTGCCGAGACATCGTCAGATATTATTAAATCAAGGATAAAAAATGGAAAACCCTTAGCAAATTTAATTTTTTTTTGTGAACAATTAAATCACACTTTATTGGCTTTATTGACAACTATTTGTCTGATTTTCTTTTTTTTTGTAAAAAGAAAAAATAAAGACAATTTTCTCAGCTATTTCAAAATAAATATCTAGAGTTTTCCTATAATCTATAGTGTGTTTCATATGTTTATAGGACCAAATCAAAAAAATCTAGATAGGTTCATTAGACAATACCTGGTTAATTTTATAAAAAATTAAAAAAATCTTTTTTTGACATGGATTATACCATCAAATGCATATAACTTGAAATCATGTTTTTTCACAAAAATCATATCTCTGTGGTAAAAAATATCAATTTTTTCTGTGGTTAAAAAGTAGTTTTATTGGTTCTATAAAATAAAACATAAAAAAATTAATCAAAATACTGTTTTCACGAATTTCACTTTTAAGAAATAATTAAGGTAATTTAAAAAATGGGGTTTCTTTAGGAATTGTGTTTATTTTCTAAATTGTTCGCATTATAAGCTAAAACATTCCTGAAGGTACATATTTTCAGATATGTAAATACCCTTTTTGCAATTTCGTCGTGAAATTACTTACTTTTCCTGTCATTCTTGAACGACGAAATAGCCTACTTTTCTGTACCAAAAATAACAGAATCGAATAGCAACACTTTTCAAAATAAATGGGTGCTGAAAAGTTGAACTTTTCAGCACTTGTTTCGAAAAGTAACACTTTTCAACATTTTTTTGATTTAAACGATTTATTGACAAAATACATGAAAATTTGACATAAAATTTCACTCAGTGTGTGTTTTTTGGAATTGCAAAAAATGTTGTATGGAACTCGTTGCAAAACTTGATTTTTTCAGCACTCTTCGTATTTATCCAACTCGGTGAACCTCGTTGGATAAATGTACGACTCATGCTGAAAAAATCCTCTTTTTGCAACTTGTTGCATAAACTACTATTTTGCAAGACTGTAAAATGTCTTTTTTGATCATAAAAAAGCCTCGCAAATAGTTTCGACCAAATCAAGAAATATTTTAAAATTGACATCTCAAGAAATCAACTGATTTTGAAGAGAATTGCTTTTAACATATTATATTTCAAAAAAAACCATCTTTAGGTGGTTGGTGCCTTCGTCACATTCATAAAGTCAATACATTCAGTAAAAATAGCAACATTCCCCCTTAACATGTTTAACAAATCAATTTTATTAAACATTTCTTTTGATAGGGTTCGCAGACCTTTAATATTGCTGGCTCATGTATAAATAACACTTAAGTGCTAATAACTTTTGATAGGGTTGTCAGATCTTCAATGTTTTCGGCACATTGGAAAGGTCTTTTTAATACCTTTCCGAAAATGTTGATGATAGGTTTTCTTGCAAAAAACACCCTTTTTACAATCTTCCGGACATATGCCAAAATCGTTTTTTTAGCATAACTTTTGAAGTGCTTAACTAAACTTGCTGATTTTAAATAGAGACCTATGGGACCCCAAGACGGATCAAATGAGACTAATACGGTCAAAATCCGTTCATCCAGTCCGGAGATAATCGAGTGACAATTTTTTTGTCCACCCACCTACACACATCCACCCAAACATTTGCTCAGAACATGATTCTGAGTCGATATGTATACGTGAAGGTGGGTCTACGAGGTCAAATTAATATGTTCATTTTTTGAGTGATTTTATAGCCTTTCCTCAGTAAGATGAGGAAGGCAAAAAGGTTCTAAAGTTATAGAAAATTTCAATTGAATTTTTTTTAAAGCAATAATAAAATGCATATAAACGCAGATTTTTTTACATTTTACAAGAAAAATTTTCAAAAGCCTGAAAAATTAAATGCTAATAAAAGTACATTTTCCATTTTACAAATTCAAACTATTTTTAATCATCTAATATTGAATGATTACTTTTCGAAAAGTGAAAAATACGTATACAACTGGGTAATTACACGCAGAAAAAAGTTTTGTAGAATCAGCCTGTACGAGGTTTGAATCAACAAATTTTTTGTTGAATATAATCAACGCCGATTTTGCGTTGAAACAAATCTTGATTTTATCGATTCCACAAAAGTCTTTTGTTGTTTTGAAAAAGCTGCTTTGACGTTTAGCGTTGATTCAACAAAAAAATTGATTTTCAAATCAACAAAACGTTTTGTTGATTCAAATATGCCTTATTTTTCTGCGTGTATCTACCAACTCACACGAAATCGGGAAAAGTTGGCCCCGACCCCTCATCGATTTGCGTGAAACTTTGTCCTGAGAGGCAACTTTTGGCCCTGATCACGATTCCGAGGTCCGTTTTTTGATATCTCGTGACGGAGGGGCGGTACGACCCCTTACATTTTTTAACATGCCAAAAAGAGGTGTTTTTCAATAATTTGCAGCCTGAAATGGTGATGAGATGGACTTTTATGTAAAGTTGTACGCCCGATTTGATGGCGTACTCAGAATTCCGGAAAAACGTATATTTCATCAAAAAAAATCACTAAAAAAGTTTTAAAAACTCTGCCATTTTCCGTTACTCGACTGTAAAAAATTTAAAGGAAATTTAATGTACTTTTCGAATCTACATTGACCCAGAAGGGCATTTTTTCATTTATAACAAAAAAAAATAATTTTAAAAATTCGTGTTTTTTTCTAACTTTGCAGGGTTAGATCTGTACAGTTAAAAAATAGCATTATTTCAATGGAAAAAGCCAAAGTTCAAATATACTCGTACATATAAACTTGTTCAACACTGTACTAGATGTGGATATCTATTGATTCGATTGAGTTGAATTGCACTGTTCAACACTTGAGTGGACGTAAGCAGCAAAATAAAAAAAAAAGAACCAAGAAAAACCGTTTCCATGGCATTCAGACGATTTCGACGTAGTTTTTTCGTCCCATTTATATCTAACAAAACACTACCGAGATTCAAGCTCCTTCCTTGAGAAAACTTACTTCTCAGCAATAAAAAAAACCCCTGGCGAATGCTCTGATTCAATTGAAAGCTTCCCCAACACATCAAGGAGGATAAATGTCCATTATACGGGTTTGCTTTCAAGTGCGTTTTCTTGAGTGGAGGTTCACTTAAGGGAAAATCACTTGTGAAAGCTTAAGATCAGTTGAGAAACGGTTCAATTGAAAAGTGATTTTTTCCTTCAAACGTTTCATTTCTTATTTTTTTAAAATGAATTATCTTGTCACTTTAGTCAAAAGATGAACATTTTTAAAAGAAAGAAGAATGGCAAAAATGTGTGCAAAATTGTGCAAACGATTTCTTCTTTGTAGTCTCGTCTTAGGTCAAAGAAAGAACGCAAAGTGGGGGGTCGTTATCCATTTTGCTTCCTCTCCCAAGAAGACTTTCCCGCTTTGGGACTTTCCTCGCCCGAGATCGTGTCCGAAATATGATGGATGTAGGTCATATGTATTTTCCACACCAGGAAGAGAACACAAGTTGGGGGTGACAGGGAGGTGGAAATCTCTGCATATCTCCTCGTCACATATATCCATGACAGCGCATTCAGCAACACCATTTTGAGGTCAACCAACGTCAAAACCACTGCCATTAGTGTGGTAAATTGGATCATAATACCCAACTGGGAACAGTGTTCCACTTACTGGGTACGGTGCAGCTTCGATGGTTTGACAGCCGAAAGTTGTAAAACGCGGAAATCATGTTATTTGAAAATAAAAAAAGTGACACATGTTGGACAGCGGTTGCAGTTATACATTGTTCAACCTCGCTTCAGTTGAACAACGGTTGAACTATGCAACATGTTTGCAAGAAAATTAGTGTTTGCGAGAACGCACTGAAAAGTGACAGTTGACGTTGTGTCAAACTACGAGAAGCCAAACAATTGGCGTTTCCCGGTAACCTCCAGTTTTGATGCTGGAAAGTGACAGCTTGCAAAAGTTCGCACCCCCGCACCACCCTACCCTTTCTTGGCGTAGCAGTTAGTAGTGTTGTCGCAGGTCGGGTTTAATCCTTATGGGAACTTGTGGATGGTGTGGTGGAATTAAGAGGATGTCGTTATGTTTTTTTTCGGGTGTGGTTTTTGGGGGGGATTTTAAAGTGGTCCCACATACATACAAACACACAAATGACGGGGGACCCATGTAGATGTTTATTTTAATTGCGTTGGATTACGGTTATTGAGCTTATAATGCCCCCCCGGAAGTGGCACCGGATTAAGTTGTTCCGTAAAATCTACCTCGCTGACGACCCGGTGTTTGGTTTGGTTGGCTGGGAAACATTTATGCGAGTGGGGTGTTTGTCACAGAAAATTGGAGGATTAAGGAATGCTAATTGGATGTTCATACACATGGGGATTGTGTTGTGGTTTCAATTCAATGCAGCGAAATAAGCCTATTACCGATGGACGTCAACCGGATCGGAAAATTGATAACTGTTGAGGCAGTTATAGCTCAAATTAAATCATACGATTAAAAGTCATGCATAATAACTGAGTTTACCTGCATTGAAATTTCCAGTTTTATTACTGAAGCAAAAATCGCATCCCTACAGGGGAGTCGCGATGCGTGGACATTCCATACCAAGCGCTCAAAATATAAAACATTTCCTAGCAGGGATTGCACAATTGCAATCAAAATGATATTGTAAAGATGACGAAATAAATCAGCGGAAATATTAAAAGTAAATTTTATAAAATGGTATAGAATCAGCCGATTTCGACCAAATTTATTTTATGTAATTTTTGATTTAGCTCAAACTTTGCGGGAAGCCATTTTTTGTCATTGGGTCACCCATGCAAATCTCCAATCAATTTTGGCAGATGTCTATACAAAAATGGTACGTAGGGGAAATATACTCATTTTAAGCCTGAAAAGCGGTCGTGTTTGAATGATGCTGGATAATCCGGAGTTTTCTTTGAAATTTACTAAAACCAAGTACACCAACGAGTAGAGCAACTTTTTGTGAACATTTCAGTTTATTTTCACTTTTACTAAAAGTTATTCTATTCCTTTTACAAGTATTTAAAAAAAATCCCAAATGTATTCTAATCAGACGAGAATGCATTGGGCGCTCTTTTTTTCTATTTTCAGCTTAGTTCTTTTTTCTTCCAGTGCTCTTGCGGGTCTGCCTAGTGCTACCAATTGTGACGAAATTTTAAGCGAACACTCACGATCAACGATGCCAGATTATTTTATGACAGATCTGTATTTTCTTGAAAATAAATCTGTATTTTGTCTGTATCATGTCGAGTTCGAAGCCATAAAAGATATTTTTATATTTTTAACAGTAGATTTAAGCTATTCAATCATACCAAAGCATAATTCAATCACTAAATTGTTGAAATTATTAAGTATAATCATTTTATTATCTGTATATATAGATTTTTGTGATTTTTGGAATCGAAAAATCTGTCAAATACAGATTTATCTGTATATCTGGCATGGCTGCTCACGATAAGTGGCATTTATAGAGAAAGTTTCCTGGCAACACTGGCAACTTAATCAGGCGCTGCTGGTGGTGTTGGCGGTTACCTTTTGTTCTTTATTTGCCTTCGATTCTCGCTCGGGTTTCTACAGCCTTCGATTGGGATGGGTCGTCAAAAGTCAAACGTCAAAAGACCAGGCGCGTTTGTTTTTTTTGATGGCGCTTGCTAATTAATTACATGTTTCGGGATTATTTTTCAAGTGAGTGACTAACTAATGCTCAAAAGAACATGTTGCCGGTAGTTGGAAGCAATTTCATATCTTAAGCGCTTTGAAAACGTTAGCGCAAGTGGAAAGATATTGATGGCTACTTTCGTTAAGCGGTTTAGGTCTCATCTTGCGTGTGGATGTGTGTGCCAACAAAATGATGAGAAATGGTCTCGCAAAATAGAAATTATGATCAAAAGTGCATTAAACTTGTTCTTTTTGGCCAGAAAGTGGCATACATTTGCGTGCTTACTCGAGGCGGTGCTGTTGCTGGTAAGTTTATAGCCTAAACAGTATTTTTGGAGCTTTAATCGAGCATCAAACTCTCCATATGGCGAAGAAAGGTGTTTGATTAGAAAGAGTAAAGTTCCCCTAAATATTCAAAAATCTGTTACTTTTAACGGTGCACGTCAACCAGAACTTTTGCACACAGACTTTTTAGTATCTTCAAAATGACGGGTACTATCAAAATATAGTTTTTTTGAACCGCAAAATCGTGACATATACAAACCCGGCGCAGTCGTGAGTGCCCTAGCTCACTGAGCAGCTGCACTGTGTAGCAGTAGTCGACCAACGCTCATTCGACGTTGCACGCACACACATAAAGAAACAAGTTTTTACACAAAACGTTCTTATTTATGAAATAAGTTATCGTTGTTTTAAGTGTTTTGCACAGTCTGCAACCATTCAATTGTTTGAAAATAGTCAAAATAGTATTGAAAGATTTTACGAGTCAGTCATATGGCACGAATTGAGTGAGTGCAGCTCATTTTTTCACGTCTCTCATTCTCCAGCAGCCGACCGGCACAAGTCAGGCGGCAGTGGTTGAATAGACACATTTTGGTTTGCTTCATGTGTACGCTGGGTTGGAAACTTTTTGCAGGCCTGATGAAGACTACTACAGGTACACAAACAAATGTATGTTGCCGATTAATAAATTTAACTCTTTTTCACAGAAATTAAATTTTCCATAATCCGTACTTTGATTATATTAATATGTTTTAGAGGACAAATAACCGCAACTTTTGAGCCATAGAGAAAAATGGAAAAAATTGACGCTGGGTATGATTTTTTAAGAAAAGGTTTGATTTATTTAGGAAAAAATATAAAATTTAGTCGAATAAATGTATGACTTGAATTTTTAATGTAAAATCAAATTGGCTATCGAAAAGTACCATCCCGTAGATATTTTGAAAATTTTGGAATCATTCAATATTACGTTCACTTGAAATACGAATTTTGAAAAAAATTTACATGTTTTTTGATGCATTTTAAACATTGTCAAACGACTCAGTCGCCAGCCAGCGACAAGTTAAGACGTGTTTTGCTCGTGTTGTCATCTCGCGTGCTTGGAAGTTTTTGACAGATGGAGGTGGAGAAATCCTCCGAGGAGGAAGATTTTCGTCCCGTCCGCGGGAATCGGAAGCGGAAGAAGTCCAGCGAGGTCAATGGAATCGGCATCGAAGGAGAAAAAGTTGAGAAGACCCTGCTCAACAACAACAAGTTCAGCCCGCTAGCGGATAACAAAAACAACAACAATGCCAGCCCAGCAGGAGGAGGGGACGCCCCGGCGGTTCCACCACCCGGCCAGTCGGCAGGTAAACAAAAGCAACCACCTTTGGTGGTGAAGAACACCACGGATTTTTACAAGCTCGTGGCGATAGTGGAAAGTTGTAAATTAGGTTTCAAACCGATTTACAAACTATTCCGATTTGGAACCAAGGTGACCTGCTTCTCTGTCAAAGATTTTGACAAGTTGCAAGAGCTACTCAAGAAGAAGAAAGTGGAATTCTACACCCACGATCGGCGGAGCGAACGAAATCATCGGGTGGTTCTTCGTGGTTTTCCTGATGAACTGAAACCGGACGAGGTCAAGTACCTTCTGAAGAGGGATCTCAAGCTGGACGCGCTGGAGGTGCATATCATCAAGCGGAAGGAAAAGTCCACCGTGGACGAAACTCCGTACATTGTGGTCTTCCCCAAGGGATACACCAATCTGAAGAAGCTCTCTGCAATGAAAGTTGTGGCAAGCACTATCATCCGGTGGGAGGCCTACCGGAACAAGCGGCCGAACGTGACCCAGTGCAGGAACTGCTTGCAGCTGGGTCATGGAACCAGGAACTGTCACCTGAAAGGCAGGTGCAACAACTGTGGGGGTCCCCACAAGACGGACGAGTGCAAAGTCCAAGAAGCCGAGCCGAAGCGGTGTGCCAACTGCTCTGGAGCCCACGAAGCCACGGACCGCAGCTGCCCTAAGCGTGCGGACTTCATCCGGAGGCGCCAGCAGGCGTCGAAACCGAAACCGCCGGCAAGGAAGGCGGAGAAGCAGAGTCCAGCAGTTCCGGCGTTTACGCCGGCGGAGTTCCCTCCGCTGCCGGGCGCAGTTCCGGACGGAAAATCCAAGGATCGCCCTCGTCCCGCAGGAAGCAGCCAAGGTGGCCCCCGAGACGGTGGAGCCACGGAGAAGGAAGCCGGGGAGGTACTCTACAGTTCGGCTGAGCTGTGGGGGATTTTCTCCGAGTACATCGGCAGGTTCAAGACCTGCAAGACCCGCTTGGACCAAGTAACCCTCGTCAGTTACATGATCTCCAAGTATGGAATTTAAGGAGTTTTTTTTTTGTTATTATATATTGTTTTACTGATCCTCGGTCCCAACCTGGTCACAGCACCTAAAAGGACCTAATAAAAATAAGTTAAAAATAAAAAAAAAAACATTGTCAAACAAAATTTCAGAAATCAAAATGGCTTTACAGTTTTTTTTTATAAAGTGCAACGTTTTCAAGTTAAAGTCATTGTAAACTGAAATTATACGAAAAATGCGCATGCGTTTTTTTTAACAATTTACCTACTAAGGAAACGATCCACTGTTGAAAAGTTGAGAAAATTTCTTACGCCATTCTTTTTTTTAATTAATTCATCTGACTGCTGGTTGCTGAGAGTCTATGAAGTTTAAATTTTGTGAAAAATGTGTTTTCTCAGTGTCATCTTATTTGCCCGTCACGATATCTCGAAAACTATTGGTTCGATTTTAAATGCTGAAAATTGAAACTTCAGTGAAATTGTCTGCTCTTTTGTTTAAAAATAATGTCTGAGTGTAGAAACAAAATCTTTAATAATTGTTTTAGCCCTTTTTAAATGTAACTATTCATTCTAAATGTTTGAAATTATTTTGATAGAAAAGAGCAATAACATCACTAATGATTTATTTTTCAAAATTCAAAATCGAATCTATATACACTCAACCCCCGGTGATTGGTCATTTTTTCGAGTTTGTACCCCGTTGGTTGGTCAAAGTCAAACTAAAAAGTGACGAACTGTCACTTTTTACACGGCGCTCACGCACACTATCAAAACACACGTTTGGTAGTGTGTGTGAACTCCGTGTAAAAGGGGTGTCAAACTAAAAAGTAGCCCCGTTCGTTTGACAACAGTTGGCGTCAAACCATCGGGGTTTGAGTGTACAAATTTACTTTATCAAAAAAATGTGAAAAATTACTCCTCGATTTCAAATTTGATTTTTGGATGATTTATGAAATTCAATTTGATTATATTTAATATGGATACATGGATTTTACAACTTTCTGCTACCTTTGAAACGGTGATAACACTTCAAAAATTCTATCTCGTATTTTTTTAAGAAAGCAACTATCTGTCTGAATGTCGATCGCTCTCTACCACGATGAAAATCAGCAACAGATTTCTGATTTCACCGCATGGAGCAGCAACTTTAGCCGAGAACATCCCCCAGAAATGATTCATCTTCCCCGGTGGAGAATATTAATTCCGTTCGCTCGTTGGTGCACCGGATGAAGCCCCTCATCTGAATCGATTCCCCAAGAGAGTGAGAGACGTACTATCATCATCAGTCTTTGGTGGAAGCAAGCAATTGGGAAAAAAAATCCTCCCCATTTTCATCGCTTTTCCATCGCGTACACTTTCAGCCGCACCGTTTCCACAGTTCGTTTGATCGCATCATTTTCCCACCAAGCGAGGATTTTCTCGTGGGGCTAGAAAAACTAGCGCGGGTTTCTCCATGGTGAGCTTCACCAGAGCAATCGATTCGTGTTTTTTAGATGAAAGAAACTTCATTATTGGGATTTATTTGCGATCGTTGGCAATCGATTTCTAGTTTGGTAACAGAAAAAAAGCTATTTATGTTATCAATTTAATGCATTTTACACGAAAACTATAAATCTGACATCAAATCCATCAATCAACAATTGGATCCTAAAGTTAAGCTTAAATTGCTGATAAACTCAAACCCCGATGGTTTGACGCCAACTGTTGTCAAACCAACGGGGTCACTTTTTAGTTTGACACCCCTTTTACACGGAGCTCACACACACACTACCAAACGATTGTTGTGATAGTGTGCGTGAGCGCTCTGTAACAAGTGACAGTTCGTCACTTTTTAGATGGACTTTTTACAACCACCGGGGGTTGAGTGTATTATTGTCCACAAAGGTAAAGCTTGTATTTTTGAGTACTATGACCTTTTGTACAACCACAAATGGTTTAAAATGGATTTTTAAATCAATAAAAAATCAGCTCTTCTTGACAGAAAAGGTCCTACTTGACAGCTTTTATCAAGAGGACCATAGTACATTCATCGTAAAATGTTGACTTGTCAATATTTATTTGCATTTAATTTAAAAAGAATCAGAAATTGTGTTTTTAAGCATGTTTTTTACCGTTGTGCGTAAAAATTGACATAGGGCTTTAGAACTCTATTAACGGTCAATTTGAATAATCAGAAACTTACCACGGCAATATAATATTCACCACATCTCATTTATACGCCTTTGACAGTTCGTCGTGATTGTGCTAGCTTGTCACACGTCGATTCTGGACCAAATTGAGTTAAGGGCGCTACTTTGTCCTGC
The DNA here is from genome assembly GCF_016801865.2 of Culex pipiens pallens. NCBI lineage: Eukaryota > Metazoa > Arthropoda > Insecta > Diptera > Culicidae > Culex > Culex pipiens. Next base: position 26,959,395 of record NC_068937.1, read on the forward strand.
TTGGAATACCTCACCTTTTGACCTTGACAGATCCCCAAAATCACGTCAAACCAACGCTATTCAACAAAAACTGTAAATAATGAAAGAATTTTTGATCTGATCGTGCTTTCTTGACACACCCTGCAATAGCTGCAAATCAATGTCAGCACTGTTGGTTTGGGTGTTTGATTGCATTTCCTTCAATTCCTCTCAGCTCTAAAATAAATCCGAAATTCAACAGCTTTTCTGCCTGAAAATAGCTCCAAAAGCTTCAAAATCAATATGTCCCTTGTTGTGTCCTCCCCCGTTGTCACACTCCAGTCAATCGAAAAGCGATCCCGATAATGCGCTTCCAAATCACATCTCCTCCATATTCATGAGCCCTGTCTGTGTGTGTGTCTGTAGCATTATGTGATAATGATTATGGCTTATCGAATCTCGACGGATTGTGCCGGCAGGGCGCATAAAACGAAAGCGAAAAAGAAGAAGAAAAATCAGGAGTACAACAAAAAAAAGAACAAACAAGATCTGACACTTCGCAACTAGGACCGCGCGTCAGGACGCTCTAGAACGACGTCTTGTGCATGATTCCCCAGAGGGAATGGAGGACGGTTCTGCTTCCAGAACAGCCGGGCCAACCGGAACACCTTGGAACTGGGAGTGCAAGAGTGCTCAGTTGTCGCATCAACATTTTGACAATTTGATCAAAAGAAACATGAATTAAACTTAAGGAATGCAATGTATGAAATGTGGCAATTGTGCCTTTCTTGACTTGTTTTAGTGTCTCTAGAAAATCAGGTTGACACTTGTCTTAAAAATTTAGAAACAATGTCACACAAAAGTGTGTACTTTTTGTATGATAAGTGGCAAGTACATCTCTTCAATTGTTTGTATGACATTTGGCAAACTGTGAATTCCTGGAGAATCTAATGGAAACCAAAAAATGCGCAATTTGCCACATGGCATACAACTATTCTGAAATTTGCAATATTGCCACTTACCATACAAAAAAAAACAAGTTTCTGCAATTTATTTCAAAATTTCAGAAGAGTTAAGTCAAGAGAGCACAACGTTAAGGCCTACCGACTTATCCAACGATGCTGATGCGATGGTGTGGGAGCATTTCGGAATTAATTAACCGTAAATAAATCCGATCCAAACACCAGCATCGATTCTCGGCCGTGGACGGATGTGGCAATTGATCTTTTTGGCTCGATTAGCTGGACAGTATCGTGCCAGCACAGCGTATTTGTGTGTGGATTTATGGGGGATTGCTCATGGGGGTGGCGAGGAGAAGGTGCCATGAATATTGAGATTTAATTGACAAATTGAAGGCGCGAAATGATGGATGATTTTTCCACCCCCAAGCAAATTGTTTTGTGTGGTTCTGGCGAGCGCGTGATTTATTGGGGTCATTACAAGCAGATTTCTTTTGCTTCAAATTCTGGTAAATGTTGTGGAATAAATCATGATTGGAAGCAAATTATCGTAAATTAAATTACCTTTTTCCCAGATTTAAATGGTTCATCATAAAAAACAATCTTTCAATCAAATAACCACCTCTAAATTTCCATGAAAAAAAACCTTCTTCAAACAGGATCCATTATGACGAAGGAACCTTCCTGGGCGAGCACCGGACCCCCCCATTAAATGAAAATGTTTTGACAGCGGAAATGAGTTTCTGTTCCTGTTTCATTGCTGTTTTATGGGCCCATCACCTGCTGAAAGCAACAGAGGGACTGTCGTCGTTGGGGCCACATCACATCAGGTAGCAGCAGTTATTATGGGTGAAAAAGATGGTTTTCAAAACGGGTTGGGAATTGAACGTCATGAAGTCCTTTGGTTTATACTCTGTCTTTATAAAAATACATTTGTTTTGAAGAAATTACAACTGTTTTCAACTCCATCCTTTTCCGGCCGCTCCCATCTTCACCGCGCACCGAGGGTAAGAAAAACGATTTGAAAGACGGGAAACGTTGATGCTTCACTTTTTTTTAAGGGGACAAGGGAAATTCTCCAAATGAGTTTCGCTTGGAGTTGGATGGTTTTTTGAAGGTAAAAAATTTCGATATTTTGCATGAAATTCAAAAAAATTCACTCAACGTGTTTACCGCTGAAGGCTTACTCCTAGAGTAGATTTAAAATGACAAACGAAGCATATTAAAAATTCAATCTCCCTGATGAACAGCACTTATCTTCCCCGAATGAGCTCAGCAAAGAACGATAAATTAAAATTTACGACAGATGAAGAGATTAAAACGTCAATTCCGTTGAACTTTATAAACGAATTTTTGTTCCTTTTCCAGCCCTTCACCCCTACCCCTACGCCCCAACTCGATCCAAACTGGCCTAATCAGTTTAGTCACGCTCGCTGCCTCGAGCACGAAACGGGCGACAACTCCGAGTCTCCCAAAAATGTTTAAGCCCACAGATACTTAGCTAATGAAGCGAAAATTTCCGAATTTCGCTCGCCAACCGTTTTGCCGGCGCTCTCAACCCAATAAATTACTCCGCCACGCGAGGAAAATCTCATTAATTACAACTTTGCTCGCGTCTTTTCCCGGTTCGTTTTTCAGCGATTTTTCCACATCGGGTGGTTGGTCGCTCTTGAAACCATTTTCCATGAATATTGATGAGGGTTGAAGATCTCCTCATTGAGGAGAGGATTTTTGCCCTGTCTCGTGTGATTGTTCCAGTTTGGGGATCGATGCCACTTTGTGCAGTTTTGCCACCACAGACAAACAGACGAAGTGAAATGCGGAGGATCGACAAACATGATCGAGACAAATGACTTGAGAACAATGTAACCGATTTGAGAAAAAACTAAAGACCTACTCAATACAATACAAACACGGCGTGAATTAGGGTGTCCAATTATACCGAGTTAATATACAGATACCGCCTTTGAAGAAAGTGGAAACCCTCTACACGGCTTTTTCGTGGCGATCAGACCCGGCCATTTGAGGTTATGTTGAAAATCACCCTTTTTTGTAGTCGTCTAAATAGCTTTTCTATCATAAATTTTAAACGACTAAATGAAACTGTACAATTTTCAATACCAAGCTGTAAGACCTGAAAGTGAACCGAGTGGACCACATCCGGACAAAATTTGTTCAGCCAAAGCCGAGAAAATCGAGTGCATATTTTTAATCAACATCCCCACAGACGCACAGACATTTGTTCAGAATTTGATTCGTCGATGTCGATTAGTATAAATCTTGGGTGAGTTTTCAAAAAACTGTAAGAGCCACCGTGACCTCAGACACTAATTCTTGTTTTTCTCCAAATTGAAACAAAATTTAATTTATTTTCCATTTAGAGTTCTTGAAGGCCATGGAGATGAACAACCTCAAACATTTTTGAAATTGGTTTGTTGCAAGTAGGGGAAATCTACCCTTTCCAATCAAACACCTATCTTCGTCATATGGAGAGTTTGATGCTCGATTAAAGCTCCAAAAATACTATTTGGGCTATAAACTTACCAGCAACAGCACCGCCTCGAGTAAGCACGCAAATGTATGCCACTTACTGGCCAAAAAGATCACATTTAAAGCACTTTTGATCATAATTTGTATTTTGCGAGACCACTTCTCATGATTTTGTTGGCACACACAGTGACACACACGAGAATCCCTCAAACGCTTAAATTAACTTTTCACTTTCGCTTACTTTTTCACGGCGCTTAAGATATGAAATTGCTTCCAACTACCGGCAACATGTTCTTTTGATCATTAGTAAGGCACTCACTTGAAGAATAATCCCGAAAAATGTAATAAATTAGCAAGCGCCATCAAAAAAACAAACGCGCCAAGTCGTTTGACGTTTCAATTTTCACTTTGCATTCCAATCGAAGGCTGAAGAAAACCGAGCGAGAGACGAAGGCAAAAAAGAACAAAGGCTGGCCGTCAACACCACCAGCAGCACAGCCAGCGATGCCAGGAAACTTTCCCTATAAATGCCACTTTTCGTGAGTGTTCGTTTGAACTGTCAGCGCAAATGGCAACACTCGACAGAGTGTTGGAAGAAAAAAGAACTAAGCCGATATTAGAAAAATGGGCGTGGCCCAATGCATTCGCCTCGATTAGAATACCCTTGGGAATTTTTTTTTGTTAAATGCTTGGTAAAGAAATAGAATAACTTTTAGTGAAAGTGAAAATAAACAGAAATGTTTACAAAAACTTGCTCTACTCGTTGGTGTACTTGGTTTTAGTAAAATTCAAGGGAGACTCTAGATTATCCAGCATCATTCAAACACGACCGCTTATTAGGATTAAAATGGGTAGATTTCCCCTAGGTCGAATACCAAAGCAAAAAGTTATTTGTTTACCAATGACTCTTTCGTCCTATTCAAAACAAATCAGAGAAATGAAGGTGGGTCTGGGAGGTCAAATTAAAAAGTTCATTTTCCGTGTGATTTTATAGCCTTTCCTCAGTGAGGAAGGCAAAAAGTTTGATTGAAAAAAAAATTAAATTTAGTGCAGCTTTGCTCAGCATTTGGGCAACAAATGCTGTAACAGTACTATCTCAATGTTTGTTTTACTCAACTCAAGCGTTAGAGAGTATAGATCACGTCTTTCGACTGAAAAAAAAATTACATGGGTAATTCTCCGCCAATTCACACAACAGTAGCCCCGACCCCTCTTCGATTTGCGTGAAACATTTATCTCGTGACGAAGGGGCGGTACGACCCCTTCAATTTTTGAAGATGCGAAAAAAGAGGTGTTTTTCAATAATTTGCAGTCTGAAACGGTGATGAGATAGAAATTTGGTGCCAAAGGGACTTTTATGTAAAATTAGACGCCCGATTTAATGGCGTACTCAGAATTCCGAAAAAACGTATTTTTCATCGAAAAAAACACTAATTTTTTTTTAAGAATTCTCCCATTTTCCGTTAATTGACTGTAAATTTTTTTGGAACATTTCATTTTAAGGGAAATTTCATGTACTTTTCAAATCTACATTGAGCCGGAAGGGTATTTTTTTCATTTAGAACTAAATTTTTCATTTTAAAATAACGTGTTTTTTCTAACTTTGCAGAGTTATTTTTTTAGAGTGTAACAATGTTCTACAGAGTTGTAAAGCAGACAATCACAACAATTTTGATATATAAATTTAAGGGGTTTGCTTGTAAACATCACGAGTTATCGCGATTTTACGAAAAAAAGTTTTGAAAAAGTTGGTAGTCGTCGATCATGGCCGTTCATCGCCACCCGCGACAGACACGGACGACGAAACAAAGAGAAACTATATCAAAACTTATTTTCGTAAAATCGCAATAACTCGTGTGATGTTTTTAAGCAAACCCCTTATATTTATATATCAAACATTTTGTTGTTGTCTGCTCTACAACTTTGTAGAACATTGTTACACTCTAAAAAAATAACCCTGCAAAGTTAGAAAAAACACGAAATTTTAAAATGAAAAATTTAGTTCTAAATGAAAAAATTACCCTTCCGGCTCAATGTAGATTTGAAAAGTACATGAAATTTCCCTTAAAATGAAATGTTCCAAAAAATGTTACAGTCAATTAACGGAAAATGGGAGAATTCTTTAAAAAAATAGTGTTTTTTTCGATGAAAAAACCGTTTTTTCGGAATTCTGAGTACGCCATTAAATCGGGCGTCTAATTTTACATAAAAATCCCTTTGGCACCAAATTTCTATCTCATCACCGTTTCAGACTGCCAATTCTTGAAAAACACCACTTTTTTCACATGTTCAAAAATTGAAGGGGTCGTACCGCCCCTTCGTCACGAGATATCCAAAAATTGACCTCGGGTTCGTGATTAGGGACAAAAGTTACCCCTTAGGACAAAATTTCACGCAAATCGAAGAGGGGTCGGGGCAACTGCTGTGTGAGTTGGCGGATAATTACCCAAATGACATTTAGTCAAAGTTAAATTTCATATGAGTTTAATATTGGAATTTTGAAAAAAAAAAAAACATTTCAAGAATCTTTTACATAATAACATGTCTGTCGATGGCGTTCCGCTGCTGCTGTTTGGTTCACAAAGGTTTCCGCGTCAGCTTTGCTTTGCGTCCTAGACTCATCAGCACCACCGCGGTGCACCGTACCCACCAAAGTGTTTGTTTGCATTTGGAACTTAGGCGTACTCGGTTACACGAGAACGTCAAAATGAAAGAAATTATACAGTCGTATTAAGAGTTAAGACTTTGAAATCAGTTAGTAAGGAGATTTCAAAAAAAAATTACCAATCAAAGTTTTCATTTTGAACACAAGAAAAAAACTTTCCCTCGAGCAAATTTTAGCAACTTTTTAAATCAAAAATAAGTTACTTTTGTCATTACAGAACAATTCCAGCCCAAAACAGGATTTTTTTTGGTACTTTTTTGTCGACCTTCTCCGATTTCAATGAAACTTTGTAGACATGTTATCCTACGCTTATATAAGCCATTTTTGTGTATATGAAGCCAGTTACACTCGATAATGACATTTGAGAAGGGCGTAAGTGTTTTAAATATTTTTGTATTTCGTAATTTAAATATTGCTGTATCTCAAAGCCGTTGCATCGTATCAAAAAGTGATCAAAGACAAACTTATAGGAAATTTGACGGGCTTTCCGAAAATAATACACTGAAAGAAAAAAACACTCCACTTTTATGGGATTTTTCGATTTTAAACTTTAAAAGTCAAATTTGTGGGTGAGCCCACGATTTTTTTTCGTTCAAAATTTTTGTGAAAATAGCCTAAGATGTTACAAAAAGACTCACGAAAAATGCAGGATGGAGCAACGCACCTAAAAAATACAAAAATCATTTACTGAAACTGTTTTTTTCAAAAGTGCTCTAAACATCAAAATTTTCAAAATCCGAACACGAGAGTCGATTCTCTAGACAATTTTACATAAAAGTCTCCATATTGACCATTGTCCTAAGTCCAATCCTTGTGAAGTTACAGTGATTTTAAAAATATTTTTTTTGAAAAAATAGGTTTTTTGATGGTTTTTCGCAATTTCTATATGACAGACTTGATTTTTCAGTCTCGAAAATATTTTTATCGGAAAGCTCGTCTAATTTCCCATAAGTTTGCCTTTGACCACATTTCAATTGGATGTATGGGCTTACAGATATAAGCTAATTTACTATCCAGGTTACTATACTACACTGAAAAAAATTATGTTTTCAGTTATGAGCAATGTAATAAACTTATATCTGTAAGCCCATACATCCAATTGAAATGTGGTCAAAGGCAAACTTATGGGAAATTAGACGAGCTTTCCGATAAAAATATTTTCGAGACTGAAAAATCAAGTCTGTCATATAGAAATTGCGAATAACCTTTAAAAAACCTATTTTTTCAAAAAAAATATTTTTAAAATCACTGTAACTTCAAAAAAGATCACGTTCATCGACTGAAAACAAATTAAATTTACATAAAAGATCTTTGTGGATAATGTTTGTTATTGTGGATTTAGCTGGTAGCTGGATTTTCTGGCAACTTCTCACGGTCATTGGAAACGGGCGTGGATAGATCTAAGAGTTCCCAATTGGAGTGAAAAAGTTCAATTTATAGAAAAAGTTTGGATTAAAATTTTTAGTTTTAATCACTTCTCCGACATAAGGAATAATTGTTTGAACATGCTCGCAATATTGTTATTCAGTCGGATAAATATTACTTTCCTTGAAAAAAGATTCGAATTCTGGCTCGATGCCGCCATCATGCGACATCGTGCTCCGTTTGTTTGTCAACAAAGCTGCAGCTGGATGGTGAGACGAATTGAGGGGCGGAGAGGTTGTGACACTTTTTTTTCTTGCATCTGGTCGCCGCCTATTTCGTCGGTCTTTGAGCTGACGGTCGTTTCCAACGACCGAGTCCAGCAAGGTACTGATCGTACAATATTTGATTCGAGAACATTTGTGAATTTCACAGAATTTCATGCTGGCCATGAAATCGTAAGAATTTACTGCTATAATAATCTTTAATAATATTTAATATGTTTGGGCACATTTAAAAATATTATGATTTTTCACCGCAAAAAAAAAAAATCTCGCGAAACAAAATTCTCGGCAATATTTTTTTAGATATTTTGGAAACGTATGATTGCAAAACAACAGGACAGTTGTCGGTTGAATAATTCTTTTTAGTATACATTTTTCGTTGAAATGTTGAAACTGTGGCTTGTAATTTTTTTTAACTATTGTTTTTTTTTGCTCCTGTTTTGTTAATTTAAATCAGAGGGCAAATATAATGTTTTGCTAAAATTTGTAATTTTCGTTGAAAAAAGTTATTCAATTGATTAGAGACTTTTAGAGCAAATGCTATTACGTTTATTTTTGTGTTCTATTCTTACCGGAAGCGGGAAATCAATCCCAGTGTTCACTTTATCATAACAAAAACATCGAAATACACAATTTCTCTGAATACCCAACAAAAGGGCCATACAACGGTTGCGCAAAACTTTTGCAATTAAAATTAAGTTCTGCGAAAATTGCATCCAGAAACAGCAGCAGCACAACACGCGTCGGTTACGGGAACCATAAATAACATTGTTCTGTGTTCAGCACTCTCGCAAACTCGATACTCGAAGTCTGGCAGGGGGAAAAAAGGGTTTTCCAAATAAGTGTGCGGCAAGCAATCGAAATTAATCATGTCCGGTTCCGGGAAAGTGCACTCTGCACTTTACGGCGGGAAAAGTTTGCCACAATGGACTCTCATTTACACGACTCGTGGTTTTTGGGGAAATAACTTTGGCTCCTTTTTCCAGTTGTTGATGGAGCTAATTTAAATTTAAGCTTGATAAAAAAAAATCCGGGAAATTCCATCGGTCATTTAATTTTTTTTTTTTTTTCGCTGCTCAATTAGGGACCTTTTTTCATTAGTGCAGAAAAGGATCAAGATTGTGTAAAAAATTCATCGTTGGGAAGCTTGAGAAAACTTTTGCAAACTTTTTCCCTTTTTTCGAACCCAGGCTTCTCTAGTGATACAGAAACTTGTGTTACAATATGCTCCCTTCAAAGTCTTCCTTTCCCCCCTTCCCCCGAACCGAAATCCATCCAACCGGGAATTATTTCCAGGGGCTATTTTTTTTCGGGTGGTCAGAGGAAAACTTTTGGGTATCTTTTCCATCTTTTTGCAGGACTTTTTTTTTCGCCCGTTGATAGCACACGAAAAACTTTTTCCACTCCGTTCACCCACCACCGAAAGTAGCGAGAAAAATGAGCTGCTAATTAATTAATCCACCGGCGCTTAATTACCGTCAATCGCTTGTCTTTGCCCTCTCATGAGGAAAAATGGCAGCTAAGTAGAACTTAATGTGCGTGTGGGTGGAAATTTCTTTATCGAAAGTGAAACAGCGGCGATGAGCTGGCTTTGGCTTTGTGGACGTGGAGAAAGGATAGCTTCTGATTTAATTAGGCTAGCTGTGTTGATTTCATAAAACTTAATTTGATTCTCTGTATACAGCCTAAAATCCCGAAAGTAAAATCGCATGCACATCACCTTTGTAAAAAAAAATACACTTAATTTTACATGTACAATTTTGGAAAACAAAAAAAAATGCAATCGAAGGATTTCAAACCCAGCACCAACAGTAAGGACTGGCGCCTTAGCCCGCTCGGCCATCAGACCGATAACCTTGCGTAAAACTTGCTCAATTTTTTTTGCCCCCTGATTTTTTGCCAATTTTGAAGGACATTTTTAATTTGTTAATTATTTTTTGTTTCATCGACGTTGAATGCTTGGTCAAAAAACCATAAAAAGCCTGTGATTTTCTCAAATGAATTTTGCAAGTTTTTTTTCCATAACTTTCCAATTAAATTTTTTAATTTGTGTCTTTTTTATGGGTGGGCAAAAACTTGAAATAAAATTCGTAATTGCAAAAAAACCAGCATTAATTTTGTTGGGCCCCCAAGCCTATACTAATCCGCATATCCAAAGTCTAAAACAAATCATACTTTCCCATAATTTTGCTGCCAGCCTAAAATGTGACAAATTTAATGAAAAATAATTCGTAATTCAAGATTTTTCAGAAGGTCTATTGTATTTCATATGTTTAAAGAACCTCTTTAAAACAAATTCTACAATTGTATAATTGCCAAATCCAACGCACTAAAAAATAATAATAACACTGATTGACAGTACTCCCAAAATAATTAAAAAAAAAAACAATATTTCAAACAAATGCAAATGTCTGCCAAAACGCAATAAAAAAATCAAAATTTGCATCGAAGAGCTTTTGTGCGACTCATTTCACAATTTCAATTGGTTCTTGCTCAAAAGAGCCTTCGGGCAGTCAATCCAAGCCAAGCAATTCTCTACGGAGTCGGTCTTTTTTTTCTTCATTTTAATTTTTGTATTTTTCAATCCAGCTGAAACTTTTTTGGTACCTTCGGTATGCCCGAAAAAGCCATTTTGCATCATTAGTTTGTCCATATAATTTTCCATACAAATTTGGCAACTGTCCATACAAAAATGATAAATGAAAATTCAAAAATCTGTATCTTTTGAAGGAATTTTTTGATCGATTTGGTGTCTTCGGCAAAGTTGTAAGTTTAAATAAGGACTACACTGAAAAAAATTATACGCGGTAAAAATAAATTTTGGTGATTTTTTATTTAACTTTTTGTCACAAAAACGTGATTTGCTAAAAAACACTATTTTTTTTTATATGTTTTAGAGGACATCAAATGCCAACTTTTCAGAAATTTCCAGGTTATGCAAAAAATCTTCGACCGAGTTATGAATGTTTTAATCAATACCGATTTTTTCAAAAAAAAAATCGAAATACTGGTTGCAAAACTTTTTAATTTCATTTTTTCGATATAAAATCAAATTTGCAATCAAAAAGTATTTTAGTGCAATTTTGATAAAGGGCACCATTTTCAAGTTATTGCCATTTTTAGGTATTTTTTAATAGTCTCAGTTATTAATTTTTTTAAATAAGTGTTTGTTTATGTTTGCAAAAAATATTTTTAAAAAGCTGAAAAAATTCTCTATATTTTCCTTTTTTGACTTTGTTGATACGACCCTAAGTTGCTGGAATTTTGCCATGCAAAGGTTTATGAACAGAAAAATTTATGTTTTTAAGTCTCACCCAAACAACCAACCATTTTCTAATGTCGATATCTCAGCAACTAATGCTCCGATTTACAATGTTAAAATATGAAACATTCGTAAAATTTTCCGATCTTTTTGAAAACAATACTCTCAAATCAAGACTAACAATTTAAAAGGGGAATGTTTAATAGTACGCCCATTTGAAATGTTAGTCTTGCTTTAAAATTTTTGAAAATTTTGTTTTCGAAAAGATCGGAAAATTTCACAAATGTTTCAAATTTTAATATTGTAAATCAGACCTTTAGTTGCTGAGATATCGACGTTAGAAAATGGTGGGTTGTTTGGGTGAGGCTTAGAAAACATCAATTTTCCTGTTTTTAAATCTTTGCATGCCAATATCTCAGCAACTAAGGGTCGTATCACCAAATTTCAAGGAGGCAAAATATAGATATTTTTTTCAACTTTTAAAAATATTTTTTTCAGGAGTGGGCAAACATGGGCACTTATTTAAAAAATAAATAACTTCGACTATTTTAAAAAAGTTACCTTAAAATGACCTAAACTTGAAAACGGTGCACTTTTTTTTAAATTTTACTAAGGAACAATTCCAGCTCAAATCGGGAATTTTTCTGGTACCGTAAACTGGGGTTTGATAGCCCGGGACGAGCTTTCTGGTAAAAATATTTACGAGACTGAAAAACCAAGTCTGTCAAACCCTTTTTTTCAACAGTTTTATTTTTAAAACCGCTGTATCTTCCCAAGGATCGGACATAGGACAATGGTCAATATGGAGACTATTATGTAAAATTGTCCGAGGAATCGATTCCCACTACCGGTTTTTGAAAATTTCCACGTTTAGACCACTTTTCAAAAAACAGTTTTAGTAAATGATTTTTGTATTTTTTTAGGAGAGACATACCATCCTGCATTTTTCGTCAATCTTTTGGAAACATCTTAGGCTATTTCCTCAAAAATTTTGAACGAAAAAAAATCGTGACATCACCTTCAAATTTAAGTTTTAGACTTAAAAATCAAAAAATCTCATATAAGTGGCGTGTATTTTTGTTTCAGTGTATTTTTTCAGAAAGCTCGTCCAATTTCCTGCAAGTTTGTCTTTGACCACTTTTTGAAACGACGCAACGGCTTCGAGATACAGTAATTTTTAAATTGCAAAATACAAAAATATTTAAATACCTTACGCCCTTCTCAAATGTTATTTTCGAGAACTATTGGCTCCATGTACACAAACATGGATCATATAGGTCCAGGATAACATGTCTACAAAGTTTCATTGAAATCGGAGAGGGTTGGGTACAAAAGTACCAGAAAAAATCCTGATTTGAGCTGGAATTGCTCTAAGGTACTTTTTGATTGCAAATGGGATTTCACATCGAAAAATGAAGTTGAAAATTTTTTGCGACCAGTATTTCGATTTTTTTTTAACCCTCCACTGCCCAAATTTTTTTTTCGAAAATTTTTATTTTTCCCGTGTTCAGGAGGTCATTTTGAGCAACTTTTGTTCTACGAAAAACTTCACTTCTCTTGTTTTATATTTTTCTTGTTTCATTTTTAGTATTTTAATTTGCATTTATCTTGTTTAGTTTATGTTTGTTATTGGTAGTATTTGGTCTACTCTACCACCTCCTATCATTACATTTTGCCTATCTAATTTTTTCATGTTTTTACAGTAACTTTCTCAATTTGTTGCATGTTTTTCACATTTTCTGCTATAAAATGGAACCATTATTATTTAAATTGTAAATAAATGCGTAGAGGCATAGTCTGGGGCACTAGAAAAATTACTGCATACATCTTTTTACTTAAAATATAGGAAATATTAGTAAAAAACACAGCCAAAGTTGACCCCTAAAAAAATTACATTTTTAAAAACATTGGCAAAGTCACATAAATCAAGTCAAACTTCCAACCCTAACATTTTCCAAAATTTTAAAAGTTCTTCTTTCCAATGCTTTTTGAAGATCAAAAATTGGTTGAAAAATGATTTTTTGGCGATTTTTTAAATCGAAGCCCGTCTAGAGGCGGGGTTGGGTTGTAGAGGGTTAAATTGGTAATGATTCGAAAATTCATAACTCGGTCAAAGATTTTTTGGCTATTCTGGAAATTTCTGAAAAGTGGGCATTTAATGTCCCCTAAAACATATAAAAAAATAAATAAAAATAAATAAATAAATAAGTTTTATTTTTGCAACTCAAGTTTTGGTGACAAAAAGTGAAATTAAAAATCACAAAAAAATTGTTTACCTTGTATCATTTTTTTCAGTAAAGTCCTACAACTTTGCCCAAGACACCAAATCGATCAAAAAACTCCTTCAAAAGATACAGATTTTTGAATTTTCATTTATCATTTTTGACAGCTGCCAAATTTGTAAGGAAAATTATATGGACAAAATAATGATGCAAAATGGCTTCTTTGTGCATACCGAAGGCACCAAAAAAGTTTCAGCTGGATTAAAAAATACAAAAAAGAACGAATGACCGAAATCTCAGAGAATTGCTCTTCTTCCCCAAGTGTGCTGGCAGCAGAGCAATTCAAAAATGAATAATGAGGGTTCAATACTCAAATGGTTGGGCCCGTCCTTCCAGATAGATGAAATTCTACGATTTTCGATTGTTTCATTTATTCGACTAGGGGATGAGACCGAATTATCGATTTTTTAAACGTTTTGATTTTTTGAATCTGGAGAAAATATAATTTTGAGAGTTGAAACCAATTAAAGAAAAAGGGCAAATTGACGAAAATAGGGTCTCCCCCTACAGCAAGGTACCACCCAGAATAGATCCACGGATCACAATAGAACGATCGAGAAATGAGCCCAAAGTGGCTCTCCCATAGACGCAATGGCATAATGAAAATGGACGGCCGTCTACTCTGTTCATAGGGTAGCAATAGAAATTCTTGACCAGAAAGTATTAAAAAATTGTCTGTAAGATTCAAAGTGTAAATTTGAGGGAATTATATTGAAAAACAGTTGAAAAAAAAAAAAAACAAAAAAAAACACCAAAAATAGGTACCTTCACCCTAGTCCATATCGGTGTCTACGGCTGCGGTATACGACTGGTCAACGAAATTCCGGGAAATTGATTTTAGACGAGCCACTCTGCCCTGATGGCCAGTTTGGCTTTTCCACGAATCTGAGCAGAACCATTAAGGGTGGCACTACCGCTCCTCCCCCCCTCAACAGAATAAAAACAAGAGGGAGAAAAAGAAACGACTGCTAATATCGGTCCTTTTATTGGATGTTTTCTTCTACTAGAAGATTCGGTGAGGGAAAGTTCAATTTTGAAACTCGTATGCGATTTGGAACTTACTTCTTTTTAAAGCAAAATATCCACTTTAAATTTCAACCAAATTAGCTTTTTTTCGGTTTTGTTTGCATAGTTCTTGTGCATTCTAAGTTTCTTTTACTTTTTTTGACAGCAATTGAATCGTTTTGCTGGGCACACTTTTTTGCGGTTTAACGAAATCTGGAAACGAGCACTTTTACGCTAATTAGTCCATTGAGATTCGCAGCAGAGCGCAAAAAAAGTCGTGAGAATGTGAATTGTTCTTAATATTTATAATTTAACTTGTGTTGAATTTTCAGATAAAATTACGCTTAAATTGAGACGTCACTCTGGGGAAGAAAATGTCCCTATCCATTTCATAATCTTAAGAACATTCCAGCTTGAGTGGCCCCGTAGCTTTTCATTACAAGGCTAATTTGGAACTTCCTGAAGCAGTTGTTGTTGTGTCGTCGTAGCTGTGATGTTTTCCTGTAATCATAATAAAGTCACAAAACAGAAAACAAAGCGAAACGACAAAGTTTGGCCCTACGCATCGCCCTTGGCAACTGGACGTCTAGGGTAGGTGTGGCCTATTTTGGCCTAAGTAAAATTTGGTTAATTTAGCTCTACTTTTGTTGTAAATTTTTCATCGTCATTTGAAGTCCGTATGAACCAAAAAAAAAAATAGCTCAAATAAAGGACGCAATCCACGTTCCGGTCAATTTTGACCACGAAGCCACGTGGTGAGACAATCTGGCCACAACGGCGACGTTCCGCCGTCAATGACGAACATTCACACTCGCACACAACAACAACAGCACAAAATTTGCAATTTGAATAATACTGCTAAATTATACGATTTCCAGGCGTCTCACGACTCACAGTCAGCAAGACGAACCGAGGCCTCCCCCACACGATCTAATCAATGCAAATTACATACCAAAATCGACGCCATTCATCAGGGGGCCTGGCAGATTGAAAAGCGATCGATTTTCCAGCCCGACTTGGACGAAAAGCAGAACTTGGCCCGATTTCCCGCTGCACATTGTTCTCCGCCACAAAGTGGCAGTGCCTCGAGTGTTTCGGATGTAATTTGAATGAAAATGAGAACATTAAATTGTGGTCGCGTCGCCACAATGCAATTCAGATGTTGCCTGGTGATTGTGCTGGCTTAAGCAGGAGGACACTAATTTGTGGGTACTTTGGGGGTGACAAGGACTAATTATAGTACAATTTCAGCTGAGATTGCTGCTGGGAATTCTTGGTAATAAACGGACCGTTTGACAGATGTCCCTATTTTGGGCACAACTATAAAACTCTCACAAATTTCATAATTTGACTTGCCCACTTTGAAAGGTTTTGTAGCTTAGTCCATGCGTCTACCGTAGTTGAATTTTGAACCCGGACTTCCCCAAACGACGTAGAATATAGGGTAATTCTCTGCCAACTCACACAGCAATTGCCCTGACCCCTCTTCGATTTGCGTGAAGTAGTTGTTGTGAATGAAAAAAATGACCCTTCTGGGTCAATGTAGATTCGAAAAGTACATTAAATTTTCCATAAAATGACATGTTCCAAAAATTTTACAGCCAAGTAACGGAAAATGGCAGAGTTTTCAAAACTTGTTTAGTGTTTTTTTCGATGAAAAATACGTGTTTCCGGAATTCTGAGTACGCCATCAAATCGGGCGTCTAATTTTACATAAAAGTCTCTTTGACACCAAATTTCTATCTCATCACCGTTTCAGGCTGCAAATTAATGAAAAACACCTCTTTTTTTTCGCATGTTCAACAATTGAAGGTCGTACCGCCCCTCCGTCACGAGGTATAAAAATACGGACCTCGGATTCGTGATCAGGGCCAAAAGTTACCTCTTAGGACAAAGCTTCACGCAAATCGAAGAGGGGCCCCCACTTTTCCCGATTTCGTGTGAGTTGGTAGAGTATTAGCCTATAACAAAATATCTTAAATATTGATCCCGATATATTCTAAAGTTTTTACGGTGGTGGGCCCTAGAGGGTGACGATTCTCGAGATTTTCAGTTTCCCGGGAATCGAGAGTTGAATTTTGCAATTTCCCGGGAATTCCCGGGACCCGGGAGTTTTTTTTAACTATGCCAATAGTGCCAATCATTTATAAAGAAAAGTAATTAATGTGTTTCTTTTCAATGAATTTAGATACAATTAATTTATACTTATTCAATAAAACGTTAATTACTAGCCTCGTTATTTTCGGGAACTGTCTACCTTTAATTTTTTTCTGAATCTGCAAATACAAGATCGCTTCTTGATTTTGTTTTGACTCATAATTGTAGTATAAAATGTTTACGAACCTTAATTCGTACTAAGTGATTTTTCAAAAGTTGCACAAGTTGCAGTTATACAACACCCAAAGTAAAAGAACGAGGGGATAGTCCTCACGAAAAGAAACGTGAGGAAAGTGCTATATTGCGAGAGTATAGTCCTCTCGCGTGTTCATTCGTTCATTGGAACAGTTCATCCTATGAGTGGCTTATATGGACAAACGACCGCCACTTAGTCACCGAACCATGGTGGCCCATACGGCAAAGGCACGGTTCAATATGCCGAAGGTCTTGGGTTAGAGTCTCGGTACCGGTACTTTTTTTTTTTGATAGATGAACTTTTTTGGAAAATGAACCATGAGTAAAGTACTTTCGCTGATTTCGGGATTTATCCTCTCCGTCCGCACACAGTACCATTTTACTACCGAATCGTGCTCTTTATCCTCTCGTATGCCGATGCCCAGTTCTGGGTGAAGATATAGATTTTTGTGATTTAAAAAAAAAGCTAATGTATAATTTCCCAGTATCGAGATTTTTGCAATATGATAAATAACGACTCAAAACAACAATTTAAAATTGTTTTTTTTCCTTTTTAATGTCAACTGTAAATATTAATTGACGAAATAGTTATTAGGAAAATCCCAATGTTCAAATGTGGCGGATCTTAAGTTTATAAAAATTGCCAGAGTTTTTTTTATTAAAAATGAGGTTGATGCGAAACACAAAACAACTTAGGCGTCATCCATAAAGTACGTACGCTCTTAGGGGGGAGGGGGGGTTACCGTAGGTGTGACAAGATGTGACGAAGGGGGGAGGGGGGGTTTGCGAGACTGTGACGTC
This sequence comes from Culex pipiens pallens, assembly GCF_016801865.2. Lineage (NCBI taxonomy): Eukaryota > Metazoa > Arthropoda > Insecta > Diptera > Culicidae > Culex > Culex pipiens. Next base: position 26,976,815 of record NC_068937.1, read on the forward strand.
ACGCTAGGCTTTTTTTAATATTGCATAATATAAATTCGAAATTTACACAATTAAATTAAATCCTTGTTTCTAAAATTGTTTGCTTACTATTATTTAGAAGTATCACATTATGAATTATTATATAGTCACTTTTTTTTATTCAGCTGGAACTTCAATATTTTGCAAATACTTGCTCGATAAAAATAAATGGCTTGAAAGCAGGATGTTCATAAGAAAACTGCTATAAATGGTTTGAACTTATTAGATACAAAGCTGTGAAAAACAGTTTTCAAGATATTTTAATACTTGAATGTTATACTAGGTCTAATTTTAAAAAGATACCAAACTGTTTTTTATATCGCAATGTTTATTCTAAAAAATGAATAATTAGACAACTTATAATTTTTTTCCATATTAAAATTGGCAAAAATACCAAAATTATGAGAGTTTAAAGAAATAAAAACTACAAAAAATCCCATCGAAACAAGGGGGGGGGGGGTCTGGTAAAATGTGACGTACTTTTTGAGGGGGGTTCAACCTTGTGTGACAAAGTGTGACATGGGGGGGAGAGGGGGTTAATTTTGGCCGATTTTGCGTAACATACTTTATGGATGACGCCTTATTGATATCGAAAAAGAAAAAAAAACCTTAGCATTACCAAAAAAAACTAGATTAAGAGGATTGCTATGCTCGAGAGAGGATATGTAAATTATACTTATCTTGAAAAGGCTTTTCCTCTTTGAAATACTAATTTGAAACAATAACTGCTAAGTATGCTTAAGTTAAAATTTAAACTTTCTGAATAAGAAGATTAGAGATGCATTGGTTTATTCAAACTTGAACACCGAATATTAAATTTAACATCCAATGACAAAAACAATTTCGAATTAGTTAATTAGCTGATTAGTTTATATAATTTGGCTTCGATATTCATAAGCTTAAAATTTCCCGGGAGTCTCGACCAAATTTCCCGGGAATCGAGAGGTCCAAAAATGGTCGATTTCCCGGGAAATTTTTCCCGGGAATTCCCGCTCGTCACCCTCTAGTGGGCCCCAACTTTAGAGAGCCCTTTTATGCCCTGGAACAACCCCAATAGAGCAATCAAGAAATTTGCCATAGAGCTTTATGACGTTTCGCGTACACACACTAGCGCACCATTTGATTTTGCTGGCCGGACAAAATTTAACCTCAATCTTTTTCGTGTATGTACACGCAATACATGCGCACGTAGATAACTCTATACTCACTGATGCTACAGAGCGGATCCTATAATTCGAATGGATCTGCATTAGCTGACAGCTGTCAAAAGATTGAAATCACGTGTTCAAAAATTGGGTCCTAAAATGAAGCTCAGATTGCTGATATTATTGTTAACAGCGATAAAGCTTATTTTTCTAAGTACTATGATCCTTTGTACGACCACAAAGAGTTTAAAATGGATTTTTAAATCAATTTTGAAAAATTAACCTCGCGGTCCTTCTTGACAGAAAAACTCCTACTTGACAGCTCGTTCCAAGGGGACCATAGTTGATCCAACGAAAAAATGTTGTCTTGTCATATTTTTTTTTGCATTAAAATGAAAAAAGTGATCAGAAATGGTTTTTAATCGTGTTTTTTACCGTTGTACATAAAAATTTACATAGGGCTTTAGTACCCAATTGTCGAACCATGGTGTTAAAACGTCAACATCAGTTGACAACTCACTTGACGATTGAATGCTTTTTAATACAAATACGTTCGTTGTTTTCCACACAGATTTGTTTGGGTTAGTGATTTTAACCTATTTATACCTACTCCCGCATAAATATTTTGAACAGTTCAATTATGATGACCAGATAACAGATCGACAATTAGTACAACTTAGCCTAACATTAAGTCAACAAAAGGGTAAAAAATTGGTATTTTTTGGAAGTGGCAGCTGTTTCCCAGTCAACTCAATCGGAATTTTTAAACGGAATTCGTGAACGATTCGATTCGAATCGTTGAATGTGCACGAAGTGATTTGTTTACCTTTTCTCGACACCCGTAGCAAACGTCAAACCATACAAAATTGCAGCCAGATCTTTTCCGGGAGAGAACAGCTGAGGGTGTCGAAAAGTATGGTTATGCTACTGCTTGCAAAAGACAATCGAGAAATTAAAAGGGAGAGTGTGTGCGAGCAACATGGAGTTAAACTTTTCAAAGTGGTAATCTTCACAGCAACTTCACAGAAAGTTTAACTCCATGTTGCACATACCCTCACTTTTGATTTCTCGATAAAGAGGCACGTGTTTATGTTTACGTTTTGGACAGTTGACATTGAACATTCGGCGTGGAAATACCCAGTCGATTCAAGTCGAATTCTGAGTGCAATCAATTCGCACAAAGCAACAAAAAAAGCAAAGCAATCCACTTTAACGACCCCCGGGTCTTTTGTGGGCTCTGTTGCAAGTTATTGTTCATTTCTAGGCGTCCGAAGGTTATGTATGGTGAGCCACCCACAACCTCTTTTACCCAAATGGACTGACGTTTTACTTCCCCATCCGATAGAAGGCCAGGAGGATAAGGCGGGAATCGAACCCGCGCCCCATAGCTACTAAGTGAGCGGCAGCCGAAGCCGCTAACCACCGCGCCACGAGGCCCTCAAATTCAATTCGCATCGTATACGAATTCCGTGTCAAACGCAACAACCGATTCGAACACAGAAACGTCTGTTGCGTTTGAAACGGAATCGTACACTCAAAGTCAGAAGTATCCCTCAAAAGGGTACTTTCAATCCTCAAAAAAGATACTTTCTATCCTTTTTTAAAGTTCACCCGGGTCACCCTTTTAAAAGGGAAAGTCAAATTCAGTACATTTTCGATACCCTTTTAAAGGGTGACGACGGGTGAACTTGAAAAAAGGATACTTTTTACTTTGAGTGTATACGAATAAACACTAAAACTCCAATGGTTTGACACCAACTGTTGTCAAACGAACGGGGTCACTTTTTGACACCCTTTTTACACGGAGTTCATAGACACTACCAAACGTTTGTTTTGATAGTGAGTGTGAGTGAGCACCGTGTATAAAGTGACAGCTCGGCAGCGATGGTGATGCGTCTGGTCGTTGGGATTAGGTCTTTTTAAAGAGCTGGAGTCCCTGTCGAAGTCAAGATCAGCAAATCACGACAAGTCGGATTCGTAATCAACGTCATCAAACATATCAAAATGCAGTTTCCGTCAACAATCTTTTACTTCCCTACGATTTCCCTATCGGTTGCGTTTGCTTCCCCAGCCACACGTACGCATCGTTGGCTTCCTGTTCCAGCAGCAACGGTCCCACTTCGCGCAGCACCCGTTCGTGGTACTTGTTCACGATTTCCACCTCGCGTTCGCTCATCAACGCCACATCCATCAGCTTCGTTTGCAGCGGCACCACCGTATTGGTGTGGAACGTTAGCGCTCCCCGTCCGCCAAAGTCGTGCGGTGCGTTCGCCTTGACGACCTGCACGATGTCCTCGATCCGGATGCCGAACTGGCTCGCCTCGTAATATCCGGGCTCGTTCGAGGTGAACATGTTTTCCTGCAGACCTTGGTTGCTCGGCGTTGTGGAGCTCACGATCGACGGCGGATATTCGTGGACACCCAGGAACGATCCGATGCCGTGGCCGGTTCCGTGACCGTAGTCCAAGCCAACGTCCCAGAGGGCACGTCGCGCCATCGCGTCGAAGAACGTTCCGGACGTTTTGTTCGGGAAGATCGCCGTGACGAGGCTGAGGAATCCTTTGAGAACCCGCGTGAACGTTTCCTTCTGGAACGCGGTCGGCGTTCCCATGTGGACGGACCGGGTGATGTCGGTTGTGCCGTCCCAGTACTGACCACCGGAATCGATGAGGTAGATGTTGTCCCGAGTGATCAGCGCGTCCGTCTCTTCGGTTGGGCTGTAGTGGACGATGGCTCCGTTGGAGCCGAACGCGCTGATGGCAGTGAAGCTAAGATCTACAAAGTTTTCCTGAACGCTGCGGAACTCGCGCAGCTTGGCCGCTCCGGACAGTTCCGTGACGTTGGCGGAATCTACGTTCTCCTCCAGCCAGTGGAGGTACCGCACGACAGCGGCTCCGTCCCGTACGTGCGCTTTGCGCATTCCCTCCGCCTCTACGGAGTTCTTGACCGCTTTTTTGCTGGCGATGATGCTGTAAAGTTGAACCCGCTGATCCGCCGGAATGTGCGCGTAGATGGCTTGACTGCAGGAGGACGCGATGATCAGCTTGCCGCCGTCCTCCACGTAGTCTTCTATCCCGGCCAGAATCTCGCCGTAATCTCTAACGTTCACCGTGATGCCCTCCGACTTGAAGTGAGCTCGAATGGTGTCGTTGATCCGGTCCGGATTCGTGAACAGCATTATCTGGCTCGGGGAGACGATTACGTACGCGAAGAAGACGGGATTGTAGCGGATGTCCGACCCGCGGAGGTTCAGGAGCCCTGGAAGAAAGTTTGTTTGAGTAATCGCGCGTGAGTCGGGTTCTTGGTTGCTTACATACAGGCTATTTCATCGAGACCGTTGACAACGATGGCCGCAGCTTTGTTGGAAGCGAGTTCTACTCGCAGGTCGGCGATCTTCTCGGACGATCGTTTGCCTGCAAAAGAGATAAATGAATTTAATTTTAAAGTTTAGAGCTATCTGAATCATGAATATCCAAATTTCGGGATAAATTCTTGTGAAATTATTCCGGATAGCGTTGTCCGGATTTTGCCGACAAATCACCAGAATACGGATTATCCAAATACCCGAACAACAATTTTATCCAGACTTGGGACATTCAAACTGTTTCAATCAGTTATCCAGATCTAGATAGTTAAAGATGCTGTCCGGATCAGGATAATGGTTGATGATATTTGGAAACTATCTAAATCCCGAATATCCGGATAGTTATCCACACTTTCTTAAAAACTTCATCTTGTCTGGATAAAACCAGTGTTCAGTAACTGTCTAAATGTCCGGCTATCTAACAACTATCTAGGAATACTCTCGCCATACAATCCGTATGTGTTGCAACCTACAATGAATCTCTTACCCGAATACTTAATCTCCAGCGGAATCAGCGGTCCCGCGGTTTGCGCCGGTCGGTTGTTCCAAACGATATCCACCAAGTTCCGCTCCAGCGTGATCAACCGGTTTCCGCCGGTCGCTAGTGCCCTCGCCAGGCGGTCAAATTCCGTGGAGGAGATCAAAAACGGATCCGTTCCGACCTGCGAGCCCGCCGGAAGATGGTCGAGCAACCACTGATCCCGCGACGGAACTCCCGGAACGCCCTCCTTCATCAGCGTCCAGTGCGCAGAGTCGAGCTGGGCTTCCGCCTGCAGGTGGTACCGGGAATCGGTCCACAGGGCTGCGCCCTCCAGGGTTATGATGGCCGTTCCGGCCGATCCGGTAAAGTTGGTCACGTACTGGAGGCGGCGATCGTGCAGGGAGAGGTATTCTGACTAAAAATTTGGGGAGTTGCGTTATTTAGGGGTTGTTTTGCTTCATTTAGACTGGTATTACGTTATGAGCATCAACCGAGGGTACGATGTACGCCGTTACGGAGTAGTCCTGCATAAGACTTCGAATCTCGGTGAGAATCTCCTCCATAGACTTTGGAGTGTCATCAAACATGGAGTCGTCATCGCCGTTCAGTGCTCTGAAAGAATCAGGAAAGACGAATTGGGTACTAAAGCCTTATGTCAATTTTTATGCACAACGGTAAAAAACACGATTAAAAACCATTTCTGATCACTTTTTTTCATTTTAATGCAAGACAAAATTTTGACAAGACAACATTTTTTCGATGGATCAACTATGGTCCCCTTGGAACGAGCTGTCAAGTAGGAGCTTTTCTGTCAAAAAGGTTCGCGAGGTTAATTTTTCAAAATTGATTTAAAAATCCATTTTGAACTCTTTGTGGTCGTACAAAGGGTTATTGTACTTCGAATAATAAGCTTTATCGCTGTAAACAATAATATCAACAATCTAAGCTTCATTTTAGGACCCAATTTCAGTAAATTTAAATTTAGACAATCGATATTTCGTCGAAAACTGACGACTAAGTGGCATTCGTATCGCTGATAAGAACCTCAAACAATACAACCCTCATTTCCCTTGAACTCTCCAGAATTGATAGCCCATTAAGCCCGTTTCTGGTAGTTAAAATTTATATCCGCTATTAAAAAAAAGTCAAGCAGAAAAACCGTCACAGATTAAAAACCGAATTTAAGCACCCTCCAGGAATCCATCAACCGCTGCAGCTCATTATAATGAATATTGGATGCTTGTTGATACAGGCTTAATGGGCCGTGTGTACACCATTTATTACTCTCAACTCGGTCTCGCGATTGTTGTTTTAAGCTCTGTGCCGAAAATAAATGATTGATGCAAAATCATTTACGCCGATTGACGCGGGGTGAGAGAGGGGCTGGGGTCATTTGTCAAGTGGTGCATTAATGGTCATGACAAGTGGGTGTTACGGTTCGCCGATGGTTTATTGTGAAGTTGAAGCCATTTTATGTTATGTTTCGTAATCCATTTTAAAATAAACCTCAGCATAAAAAAACAGAATGGTTAATTGTTTAAATGTAATCCAAATAGTCCCATATCCTGACTGTTCAAAACAGAATAGCTTTTCGTAAAAAAAATACGATTAAATTTATTCAAAATGAGAAAAGAAAGCAGATCTCGATGATAGATTTCCTGAATGAAACTAGTTTAAACAACATATTTGAACAATTTTTCCAAGAAAAAATGCCACAAAAATGGTAAAATGTTCCATACTAATAAAAAAAATTAAAAACACAGTACGAAAAAAATCTAATAGCATTTTTCCCTCAAAATTCAAAAATCGACGCTGTCGTGCTATCTTGTCGCTCGTCGCTTTTTGACGTTCCAAGAAAAATGCGTTCTAATGTTTGAACTTGAACAAACCAAAAATAGCCCACGCAAAGTAAACAATAACATACACTTTTTTATGAGGAGTCCCGGGTTATAGTAACAAATGTTCACGATAATCGGGTATGTACGTGTGTCAACCGCGTTCTGACCTGAAATCCCTTTGGCCAATTGTCGCACTTACAGCAATTTTCAAGATGTGTCAAGATTACAATGCAGTTTTTTCGGTTTTCATTGAATATCTCATGATTGAAATCGAATTTCGAGGACCTGTAAAGGTCAAAAAGGTGAAGCATTGTGAGCTGCTCAAAGTTTGCCCCAAAATGCACGTGCGACAAGATATCACGACAACGACGATTTGAAGTTGAGGTACCGTCATCAAGGTTTTTGCAATAACTCAGAATCTAATAAATTAAATTTAATGTCTTCGTGTTCAACAAAGTTTGCTTGAAAAAACAATTTCTGAGCCCATAAAATAAAGAAAAATAGCAATTTAATAGCTATTTAAAATTGAGCTGCCGTCATCTGAAGCGAATCGGAACGGTTTTATCCCATATTCCCGAATCCCACTTTCCCGAATCCCATATCCCCGAAAATCATTTCCCCGAAAATTCCACATTCCCGAAAATCATTGAGCATGAGCATGAGCATGAGAGACCACCCATGGTTGTCCTTCTCCGTTGCTGAACAGGACCGTAATATCCTATCAATACAACCGGTCATACGCTTCAACGATCTAATGGTGTTTCCCTTATCAACAGCATGTATGAATGCGCTGAAAAGATAAAACATCAAGATCATCAAAACTAGATCTGGAGCAAATAGGTAACAGTCGTTGGCCACCAACGGCGCCCGCCATGTCAGTTTGTAGATCTCGGGGGATTGGGACGGGAATGTTAGTTAGCACAGGTTGCTACCAAGGGTGGGTTCTATACGATATCCACACCCCCACGTGTGCCGGAAAAACTACTTCTACTTGGGATTTTGTTAGTGGGTAAGGGTAATGGCCAGGATTCATCATAGAGGATGATGATGCGACCCAATCAATAAATTTTGTTTAATGGTGTGATGGATTATGAATTCTCAAGGCAAACAATCGGATGATGCGGATGAGACTATTCCCGGTTATTTGGTGTTGATTTAGAATAAATGATTCAATCTTAGACAGCCGGCTGTGGAAAGATAAAACCAAATATTATTCGAAAACGCGAAACCGCCCGGATCGAAAAACACACACAATCGGGGGGACAACAAAGACGGAAACGGCTACGAAAATCTTGCGTGATGACCGCGACGTGCACCGTTCAACTTCACGAACGCAACTGTCGAACTCCGCGAATCCGCCCGGATAGAAAAACAAACGCAATCGGGGGGACAACAAAGACGGAAACAGCAACGAAAATTCTGCGTGATGATCGCGACGCGCACCGTTCATCTTCACGAACGCAACTCAAAATCGATAGTTTGATGAGTTTATACTTAAACTGCCAGTTGGAATAAATTATTGCGATCAATGAATATAAACGAAAAGAAAACAGGACGCCACGTAAACGTTTGCAATGAAATTAAAACAATAACTTAAACGAACTAAACCGGCGGCGTGCCTTCCAATCAACGATGATAAAAGAAGGACTTATGAAAAATAAAATATCAAATTAATGGCTCCGACAAACACGATGCAGAGTAACCGTGAGGAACCGGCACTCACAATCGAATAAAAAAATTCAAAAAACGCGCGCTAATGTTCTATCCTAAATGTCCGCGCGTCTCTCGATAAACGATTCTATAGAAATGAGATTTTCTACAGGTACAGTTGACAAACTAACGAAACGACAGCAAAATGATCAAAAACGCGTATAAATAATTATTTAAGAATGACCCTATAACGATTATTTTCAATGAGATATGATTTGGATTTATCGACCGATTCTGGAGATTTTACGCGGTTTTAAATATTTATTGGGCTGAAAAAAGAACAGAAAAACTCATTCACACACTCATACACACATGTACTTATTTACTTTTTTAGACTTCAACATTATAGTGAGAAAGATTTTTAAATTAGACTTGAAATTATTTTTGAAAGGCATCAATATAATGAAAACAGCCTGTACTGCAAAAATAATAAATAACAAAGTCATTCCACATTCCCGAAAATCATTTTCCCGAAATTTCCACATCCCCGAAAATCATTTTCCCGAAAATTCCATATCCCCGAATGTCATTTACCTGAATGGCCATTTTACCGAACTGTCGTTTTCCCGAATTTACATATACCCGAATGGTTATTTCCCCGAAAGTTCCATTTTCCCGAATGATATTAACTTAGATATAAACTAAATTGTTTTTTAGGGATATTTTTACAAAAGTATGACCTTAATATTAAATTCTCCTACGTGTGTTTTTAAATATGAAAAAAAAAACAAATGACCGTATTCATAAACCACGCGGAAACTTCAAGAAAGCGAGGTTTTGAGATCATCCATGTTCAATAAAAAAGATTTTTTTTGTATCGGACAATTTTCAGCAAAGCACAATTTTCCAAAACGGTATCCACGTGGTAAGGATTGCACAGCACCGAAATGATCAATGTATCAAATCGACCCTGTCGTGCTATCTTGTCGTTTGTCGCTTTTTGACGTTCCGAGAAAAATGCGTGTTAGTGTTTGACCTTGAATAAACGAAAAATAGAGCACGCTATGTAAACAATAACAATCACGTTATATTTTGTTGACCATTCTGTGCATTGTCCTGAAATTTGTTTGAATTTGGTTGCTGAGGTCCCGAGTTATAATTACAATCGTTTACGGTAGTCGGGCATGTACGTGTGTCAAACGCATTCTGATCTGAAACCTCTTTGGCCAGTTGTCTCACTTACAGCAATTTTCAGAGTGTGTCAAGTTAGCACGAGACAAAATTTTTCGGTTTTTATTGAATATCTCAGAATTGAAATCGAGTTTTGGGCAATGTGAGCTGCACAAAATGGCTTTCTTAATTCAATTTGGCCCAAAATCGACGTACGACAAGTTAGCTCGAATGCGACGAAATGAGAAAAATAGGCAAATGAATTAAGCGGCACGCAGCTATTTAGATTTGTTCATTAGAAATAAGGGAGCGTTCTTTTATTACGTAACGCAAAATTTGGGATTTGGGAGAAACTCAAGTGGAGCTGGAATAAAACGCTCGTAAAAATCTCGGAATTTTTTGAACGTTCAATTGTGGACATGATACTTCATTGATCGCCACTTCCCCGAACCCGGTCAGGCGGGTATGCCCGTTGCCCAGAACCGCGCGCGCGGTTCTGGGCAACGGGCATACCCGCCTGACCGGGTTCGGGGAAGTGGCGTTCGGGGAAATGGCCGTTCGGGGATATGGTCATTCGGGAAAATGATTTTCGGGGATGTGGAAAATTAGGGGAAGTGGCCATTCGGGAAAATGGTTTTTAGGGGAAGTCGCCATTCGGGGATGTGGTCATTCGGGGAAATGGATTGTTCGGGGAAATGATTTTCGGGTAAATGACATTTCGGGAAAGTGTCTTTTCGGAGATGTGGCATTCGGGGAAATGTCTTTTCGGGAATGTGGGTTTCGGGGAAATGTCATAGATTCAATCGGAACACGTGGGGGTATTTTGTGCATTTGAATTGTTTCACACAAAATGCGTCTAAAAAATAATTTTAAACTGATTTCCTTTTACAATTCGGGGTTTTTTTGCTATAAACCAAATTTCCATTTTTTGCTTTTTAAGTGTTTTCAAAACCACCTCAAGTCAGGGGTATTAAGGGGTTACATACATGTAAATCGGCATACATTTCAGAGATTGGTTTGAGCACACGCTTAAACTTTTTTCAAATCTGTTTTCAGGGCATTGAAATATACATTTTCATCTACCAATGAAATGAATTTGAACACATTTGGTTGTGTCTACGTCGAGATATAGCTATTTGAAGTTTGCAGATTAAAAAAAAACGGGTGCCACGATATCTCAACACTGCTTTGACCAATTCGGCTCAAAATTTTGGTGAAAACTCGTTAAACTAGTTCCGTGTGCATGACGGAGACCGATTTTCTAAAACTCATTCGAAAAAAAGATTAAAATATGTTTGTGTTTTTCTTATAAAAAAAACGTAAGTTTTTTTTATTTTTTTGTATTTTTTTTTTTAACAAAATTTCAAAATCGGGCTTCATTCGTCATGCACACGGTATATGTCTTTGGAGTCTTCACCCGAAATTTCAGCCAATTTTGTCCATCTCATCTCCAGATATCGTGGCACCCGTAAGTCAACTCGGTGTTTAGAGAAAAAACGCTCACACTTCGCTTTAAGCATGGCAAAACTTTGAGCTTAAATCGTCTTTTACTAAGTTTAATCATGAAACATCATCATAAAACTTTCAGGAGTGTTTGAAATCACCATTTTAGTGGATTTAATGAATTTTCTGTAATATGAAATTTTGTGATTTTTTACATGTATGCAACCCCTTAAAAACCACACAAAAGCAAAAACTGAAAACTTGGTTTATTGGACCTTTTGAAAAAACTCACGAATTGTACTTGTTGTTTGATGAGTTTGAACATGTTGTTTGAGAGACACCGTTTCAGTTCTATTTGACCCAATGTAACCCACAAATATAGACAATAACAATTAATGTACAGTAGTAAAGCCCTATGATCAATTATCTACGAAATCAATTGATTATGACCTTTTCTAATTTTTTGGGTTTTTTTTTATTTGGCTCAAACTTTGTGGGGGCCTTCCCATTGACCAAATAAGCCATTTTGAAACACAAAATGTGACCAAAAATCGATTTTTGCGCAAATCGGGTCAATTTTGAGAGCAGATTCAGCGGGCAAAATTACATGGAAAAACATATAGTTGGACAGTTTGTTGAATTTCGTTACGGTGGTCCCATTCATCTTTCCCTTGAAAATTTGGCATTTTCAAATGAAGATATCTCGAGTTTAAAGAATAATATCCCTAGGAGTTTTTATCGTTTAAAGTGCTCTTTCAAATGCAACCTGGCGATTAAAATTTGGCCTGCGCCTTTTCGAGATATTTAAGTTTTAAATCTGCATTTTTTACCTTAAAATAGCTGTAACTTTTTACCTTCAAGTCCCAATTGACTTGTCAATAATTAAAAATGTTCGTTTTTAGTCCTCTAAAAGTGCCTCGAACATCCCTTTTCTCTAAAACTTAACCCTGAATTACTACGTTCAAAAAACTGATCTTCGAAAGTTTGCTCAGATGCTTTCTCTAAATTTGGTCGTAGAAGGCGCCTAATTTTGAGCCAAACCAAAAGTTGCCACGAATGGTCCAAAACTCCACCATTTTTCGGAAAATTCCATTTCAATCCATTTAATTTTAACAGCTGGACCACTGTGCATTGGTTCACCCGTACAAGTCTCCATACATATTCGGCAACTGTACAGTGTACATCCAAGAACGCTACGTAAATATTCGAAAATTTGTAACTTTAGAAGGAATTTTCTGATTGATTTGGCGTCTTCGACAAAGTTGTAGGTATTGATGGGTTCAAATCCAGGCTCGAACCAACACAACTGATTATAATCTTTTTTTTTTTCTAGATTCGAATGCTTAGCAAAGGGAATGTGGTGTATCATCACAAGCTGGACCTTATCACGACACCTTAGGGAAGGCAACCTATGGAATGGTAACATTTACCTTAACATGTTAACATCAAGTTAAGAAATAGCCACTGAATCTGCTTGTAAACGCGGCTCCGATACTCTTTATGGATCATGGGAAAAATTTACTTTACGAAAAATTCCCGTGTTTCGCTTTAAAAAAAAGTGTCCATGATTGCCCATTCCTGATTTTTTTTTCAAATGTTCAGAAAATTTATAAAATTGCACAAGAATCATTAAAAATTGGACTGTTGGTAGCTGAAATACAGCGAATAAATTAAAAAGAAACAATAAAAATTATTTTTTAAAGTCTCATACAAACATTCCCACATTTTCAAATGCTAATATCAATGCCAATTGGCCCAATTTTCAATGTTGAGAAATTAAACATTTGTAAAATTGTATGATCTTTTCGAAAAATACATTTTGAAAATGTGAAATCAAGACTAACATTTTAAATGAGCGTAATATTGAATCTTTGCCCTTTTGAAATGTTAGTGTTGACAGTTTTTGAAAATTAATAAAACTGAATATAGTTATGAGAAATTGTTTAACCTGACAAAAAAACGAGGAATTCACCTATATAAAGAAAGGCCACAATGCTTATTTTTCAAAATTGGTTGCTCTACGTGTCACGTGTCAACGTGCTCTTAAAAAAATAAGCTTTATCGATGATAAGATTAAATTAGCAATTTAAGCTAAACTCTAGTGCCCAATGCTAGGAATTTTAGGTAAAGTTATATAAATTTCACCATGTTTAGGGTAAATTTTTGTGTGTCACCTTTTTGCGGAAAGATTTTGATTTTTTCTGTTCAAATTTAAAAAAAAAATCTCCAAAATTGATGTTCAGAAATATGCATTTGATTTTTTATGCTAACACATTAAAAATGCATCGAAAAAATTGGTTGATGAAATCCATGGATTGATTTTCCGATGCAAAATAAAAATTGTAGAGAGTCACGCTTTCGTGTCTGGCTTGTCATTTAAATTTTTGTAGGGGGAGAGGGGGTAATATGCACCCTTGGGGCAAAATGCAACCCCTGCTTTTCTCGGTATTTGGAAGAATTGTTCGGGAAAAATTCATAGAAATTGGAAGCTTATTATTGCTAAACCATGCTGGAAAAATTTGAGCTTCGTAGTATTATTGCTAAACCATGCTGGAAAAATTTGAGCTTCGTAGTATAAAATCAGCTTAAGTTATTTGCAAAACATTAAAATGTTGTGTTTTCATCTAATTTTCATTGAACTTTCATTATGATTTTTGGACAATATAAAAAGCATTTATTGATATTGTAAGTTTTGAGGTAGATAGTTTTAGCCATAATCTTCATTATTCTATAGACAGCTGAGTCCAACAACATCAAAAACTGCATTTTTAAGTAAATTTTCTACAAAAGCGTAGTCGGGGCAAAATGCACCGCTATGAAGCTCTTTTGTAAAAACAGCGGTGTCATCTAGTGGTGACTAGTGAAAACTGCTTTTACCCGGTGCATTTTGCCCCATGTTTTGGTGCATTTTGCCCCGTTGTTGTAGTGCATTTTGCCCCAATGTTGCGGTGCATATTGCCCCGCATGGTTGTTTGAAATGAATCAGAAATGTTTTTAGAAATTTGATGTTTTCGAACAATTTTGAGGTTTTTAAAGACTTTTTTCACATAGATGACGAAGAATAATAGTTGGTTTAGACCATCGAGCAAAATTCTTCCACAGTAATGCTGTAATGGATGAGAAATCACAGTTTTCCCTTAGGGGGTGCAAGGGAAATTCTCGTCGTCCAATTTGCAAATTTTCACAATTCGAACATTTTTTTGCAAATGTTTTGATTAAAACTTGCTTGCTCACTTCCTATCAAGCTATTTATTCGCTTTTGAGAAGCTTACAAACATTTTCATGTTTTAACTGGCAGGTACCTACCATCAAATCATTAGGTCCAATAAACCATCAACTTCGAAGTGCACTTCCTAATGAATCTGTTTACAACTGCACCGCATTTTCTTTCCGTGTGCGTGCCACTTCTCAGTACACAAATCAAGTAGAGCTACTACTACCTACAATCGAATTCACCGGTTTGTTATTGCTTGCTACTCACTGCAGTATGCTGCTCCACGCCATAGTAATTGAAGGTAATTTACATATGGGCCCAATTGAATCATGCACATTTCAAGATTCGTTTCACGTCCACAACCCAAAAAGAAGTGAAGGCGTTACTGACGCATCAATTTCTATGCTCTACCTCGTGGCGTGCGAAAGCATAACTCATAATTGCCTTACCTTCCCAAGGCCACTCCGCAGCCGACGGCGATGATGAGCAGGGCCGAGACCCCGATAAGGTATCGTTTCCTGGTGTTCTTCATGGTAGTAGCTGCTGGTGGTTGATGCCGGTTCGACGACGATCAGGAGGACGACGACGGTCAAATGGACTGTCCAAGTGGTTCTTCACCCTGCTGCTGGCCAACGGCAACTACGGCGACCATGCCACCACTCCGAGGTTCCAGCTGACCGAGTTGACCAATTTTCAACAGATCCTCGTAAAATGGCCCAACTTCGTTCCGAAGGCACACCATCAACCTCAAGTTCTTCAGGGATTGCTCGGGCAGGTCGATGTGTTCCAGTGACCCAGTTGGGTGGTTGTTTCCGTTTCGGGGACCTTTCCGTTGGAGGTCACCTACAAAGCGTGAGGACGAAGACCGCAAAGTGACCGCGACGGCAAAGCTTCAGCGTGGAACTGAAGGCGAGCTCTCTAGCTGCTAGAGAATGGTCAACGCTGGTCAACGATATAGGGCTGGCTGGCCGGCCACCACCCTCTCTGAGATCGATGGCGGACAAAACAGCAACGAAGACGACGACAACGGTGAGGTTGTGTTGTGGGTTTCTATTTTTTGTTAAGGGGTGTTGTGATTGTGTGCGAGGGAAATGGTTGAAAAGGAATTTACTTCCTTGGCAGGGGTTTCTAGGAGGTGGTTGAGGATTATGAATGAAAGCACAGGGCGATTGAAATAATGAATGAGATTAAGGTTTATTGGCTTCCGGCATCGTATTTTTTATGATTCTTCGTGCTCAAGGTCACGTCTAAAAACAATTTTAAAAAAATTACTGAGAAAATGCTTTTTTTTTGTCATTTTTGTCATTTTTGTCATTTTTGTCATTTTTGTCATTTTTGTCATTTTTGTCATTTTTGTCATTTTTGTCATTTTTGTCATTTTTGTCATTTTTGTCATTTTTGTCATTTTTGTCATTTTTGTCATTTTTGTCATTTTTGTCATTTTTGTCATTTTTGTCATTTTTGTCATTTTTGTCATTTTTGTCATTTTTGTCATTTTTGTCATTTTTGTCATTTTTGTCATTTTTGTCATTTTTGTCATTTTTGTCATTTTTGTCATTTTTGTCATTTTTGTCATTTTTGTCATTTTTGTCATTTTTGTCATTTTTGTCATTTTTGTCATTTTTGTCATTTTTGTCATTTTTGTCATTTTTGTCATTTTTGTCATTTTTGTAATTTTTGTCATTTTTGTCATTTTTGTCATTTTTGTGATTTTTGTAATTTTTGTAATTTTTGTAATTTTTGTAATTTTTGTAATTTTTGTCATTTTTGTCATTTTTGTCATTTTTGTCATTTTTGTCATTTTTGTCATTTTTGTCATTTTTGTCATTTTTGTCATTTTTGTCATTTTTGTCATTTTTGTCATTTTTGTCATTTTTGTCATTTTTGTCATTTTTGTCATTTTTGTCATTTTTGTCATTTTTGTCATTTTTGTCATTTTTGTCATTTTTGTCATTTTTGTCATTTTTGTCATTTTTGTCATTTTTGTCATTTTTGTCATTTTTGTCATTTTTGTCATTTTTGTCATTTTTTGTCATTTTTGTCATTTTTGTCATTTTTGTCATTTTTGTCATTTTTGTCATTTTTGTCATTTTTGTCATTTTTGTCATTTTTGTCATTTTTGTCATTTTTGTCATTTTTGTCATTTTTGTCATTTTTGTCATTTTTGTCATTTTTGTCATTTTTGTCATTTTTGTCATTTTTGTCATTTTTGTCATTTTTGTCATTTTTGTCATTTTTGTCATTTTTGTCATTTTTGTCATTTTTGTCATTTTTGTCATTTTTGTCATTTTTGCTTTTTTGTCATTTTTTGCTTTTTTGTCATTTTTGTCATTTTTGTCATTTTTGTCATTTTTGTCATTTTTGTCATTTTTGTCATTTTTGTCATTTTTGTCATTTTTGTCATTTTTGTCATTTTTGTCATTTTTGTCATTTTTGTCATTTTTGTCATTTTTGTCATTTTTTGTCATTTTTGTCATTTTTGTCATTTTTGTCATTTTTGTCATTTTTGTCATTTTTTGTCATTTTTGTCATTTTTGTCATTTTTGTCATTTTTGTCATTTTTGTCATTTTTGTCATTTTTGTCATTTTTGTCATTTTTGTCATTTTTGTCATTTTTGTCATTTTTGTCATTTTTGTCATTTTTGTCATTTTTGTCATTTTTGTCATTTTTTGCTTTTTTGCTTTTTTGCTTTTTTGCTTTTTTGCTTTTTTGCTTTTTTGCTTTTTTGCTTTTTTGCTTTTTTGCTTTTTTGCTTTTTTGCTTTTTTGCTTTTTTGCTTTTTTGCTTTTTTGCTTTTTTGCTTTTTTGCTTTTTTGCTCATATCAAGTCACCCTTTATCGCCTTCTCATCAATTCATATTTCACATCTCCAAGCCTCTCAAATGATGGAAATGGAATCAAAAGAGCAAACAAGCAAACAAAGCCACTTTCGAAGGCCCACCGACAGTTATTGTCTATATACGGCTGGTAAAATTCACAACGAGATAAGATTACGGCCACCGCCGCCGGCTGACGTCTTTCAAATAAATCTTCCCCACTTCGAAGATGAAGATGTTTTATCACTTTATTTAACCCTTCTGTACACACCTCTCGTCCCACCGCCCCGTGTCAGTCCACATGAACAGCAGCCCTGATAAAAGTCAATAAAGTCACAAACGTTATTGCTCATATGGGAAGTTGGATTAGTTGACGCTTTTTGGCTAAATGATGTTATTGTAAATTACATGTAATTTTACATAATGTTTTTATGTAAAAATACCTCTTGTTTTTTTTCAAATTATTTGCCCCACATCGCCCAAATCCTGCGTTATTCAGTGCCAGTAAGACGCAAGCAAAACCAAACAATTCAATGTCGGGTGTCGCACGCGGGGGATGTAATGATACTTTTTACACCCCATTGGCTAAATGGGCTATGCTTCCCTTATCGGGCCAGGGTTCGTTCGTTGTTCGCTCAATTTACCCTCTGGAAGGTTGTTTCTATGCTCTTACAATATTCGTTTTTACTGCATCTTCTTGGGAGATTATTGTGTGTTGGGGCATGTCCGCAGTGTTAAACACTGTTACAATTCGAGCACACCTTAGACTGTGAACCTGTAAATTATTACATGTGGTTTTATGTAATTTTTTGAAATGCGAGCGACGAAACGGCGTTCTTTTTCGTGTGACCATGACATCGCGCTAGATTATTTCCTAATATTTTTTTATGTTTCATAATTTAACTTAGACCTTTTTACACAGAAAAAAATAATGTAAATTTGGAAGCTGTAATTTTGGAAGGTTGAATATTACCTCTTTTATGATGTAATTTTACTTCAATTTAGACTGAAAAAGTGACATTACACCAGAAAAGTGGTAAAATTACACATTTCCAGAGGTAAAATTACACCTTTTTTCTGACATAAAAGATGTACCCCTTCCCAGATGAAATATTACCATGATTTTTTTTCTGTGTAACTCAATGTTTTCATGATCTATTTGATGAGATCGGTTCTCAGATGATAGCTGGAAAAAATGGTGTAGGGGTAAGCGTGGTTGCCTCTCACCCAGTCGGCTTGGGTTCGATCCCAGACGGTCCCGGTGGTATTTTTCGAGACGAGATTTGTCTGACCACGCCTTCCGTCGGATGGGGAAGTAAATGTTGGCCCCGATCTAACCCAGAAGTTAGGTCGTTAGCTCAATCCAGGTGTAGGAGTCGTCTCCCTGGGTCCTGTCTCGGTGGAGTCGCTGGTAGGCAGTTGGACTCACAATCCAAAGGTCGTTAGTTCGAATCCCGGGTGGATGGAAGCATGGGTGTAAAAAGAGGTTTGCAATTGCCTCAACAATCAAGCCTTCGAACATTTAGTTTCGAGTAGGAATCTCACAATCGATAAAGCCAAGGCAATGCTGTAGAGCGAATAATTTGTTTTTTTTTTTTATTTTGGGTGTCCATATTACCCCCATCAACAAATGTGAAGGGTAATTTGGACACCTTTTGATTTTTGCGATAAAAATGAATTTTTAATCAAAATTTATCGAAATGATGGACATTTTTCATCGAATATGATCTCTAGTACCCTCTGGTGCCATCCACATTCATTTAATATATTTGCACATCCTGTGCCAGAGCAATTTCCTCAGGATGTCCAAATCGACCCACACTCCCCTATAAGGTTTAAAGAAATAAAGCTTTTAATAATAGATTTAATATGATTAAACAATCAGATTTGCAAAAAAAAATTATTGTGATTTGTATTACTACAACATTCAACAAAATAAAATAAAAACTAAACACATCCTTTAAAAATTATAAACTTTCTCAACTTTTAAAATAAAATTGTATTTAAAAAATCAAGATGGCGGAGGCGAGTCAGAGCCAGCGTGACAAAGGGAGGAGGGGGGTTAATTTTGGCGATTTTAGCGTGACATACTTTATGGATGACGCCTTATTGGCATTTTTACAAAATTATTTTACTCTTTGTAAATTGGCGGAATTGGCAAATTATTTGTATTTGTATGGGACTTCGGATAATCGAATCACGAACACAAAAAAAAATCGTATTTTTAATCTTCTTACTTTTAACATTACACTGGAGTTCTGCGATCCCATTTTACTCAAATATTTCATCACCGCCATTCAAAAATTCTAAATCACTTAAGTGTCATATTTAAGCTCAACAATCAAAAAAAAAATTTTCGTGATTCGATTATCCGAAGTAAATATTTGCCAAGGCCTTCGGATAATCGAGTTAGGACTGTAAAAAAATACCAAGAATTCTATATAACGTTTCGTGCTATCTTGTCGCACCCGCCATTCCGACGTTCCGAGAAAAACGCATTTTAATCTTGAACCTTGAATAAACAAAAAGGAAAGCACGCAATGTAAACAATAACAAACATGTTTTGTTTGGATAATCATTCTGTGCATTGTCCCGAAGTTTGGTTGAAGTTGGTTGCTGGAGTCCCAAGTTATAATTACAAATGTTTACGGTAGTCTAACTTGTACGTGCGTCAAACGCGTTCTGACCTGCAATCCCTTTGGCCAGTTGTCGCACTTACATCAATTTTCAGGGAGTGACAAGGTAGCACGAAAAGATTGAGACTACTTTCATATGTAAAGTGACTAAAATGCATGGAGTTTTTTTCGGATTTCGTTGAATATCTCAGGATTGAAATCGAATTTTGGGGATCTGTGAAGGTTAAAAGGTGAGGCTCAAAATGCACGTACGACAAGTTAGCACGATGGTGACGATATTGTCGAATTTTTTTGCTTCAATTTTCATAAGCATCATAAATTAAATTACGTTTGCAAACATTTTTCTGTTAAATATACAAATAAGGATATAAAACGACTTAACTGAAATTTAAACGATTTGGGGAGAATACAATAAGTCAAAGGAAATGGCAGCAGAGCCAAACGAATTTGTGATTAATTCAATAAAAAAAACCCTGTTATTTTTATAACCGTAACTTTTCTTTCCAAAATTCTCAACGACAGTTTTTACCTACAATTTCACTAATGTTTTTTATAGCATTTCTACTGCCAAAATTAATTGAAGGTTGTATGGGCGATTGGGGCAAAATTGCTTTTTGATCCATGATAAAGTAATCCATGATTCCATAATTTCAACAAATTAAAAGAAATCTGAAAATTGTTTGATAAGGGTCAAAACACAAACGCAAACATTGACATTGACATAAGATGGAAAAATAATTTGGGGAAATGTGATATTTCTTTAAATCAATATAATAAGTTTTTTTTTCAAAATTAGCACAGTACTACCATTCTTTATTGTCATTTCCTCCAACGGTAATACATTCAAAAAGCGAACCTTATCGAGCTATGGCAAAACAAATCATTTGCGCTCCTACTGTCAACTAGTATTTATTACAATCTACGACATATTTTTTTTATAAAAAAAGAAACACTCTTGACACAGCTGCGACCCGCAAGTCCCTGCTCACTGCCTTTGTCTACGAGCTACGCTTGAAATTCAAATACCCTAACACTATTTACAACTGGAAATGCACTTTTTTTCGTTTTGTACGACAAACTACTTCCGTTGGAGCGGTTTGATATAATTTACAACGCAGTGTTCTCTTAAGCCACTAGGGGTTTATTTTTTGTTTATGTTTTTGTTTTTTTTTTTTTTCGTTAAAAAGAGAGATAAAAATAAATTCAAAAATCCTTAAATACTACCAACTTTTGCGCACCCACACTCACACTCGCGCGAGCTTTTATCTCAACGGGCAAGCTTCGCTTCGCTTGCTGCGGGAAACATTTCAGTGAAATATTTCAAACCATGCCTGCTGCGTCGTCCTCGCAAATTTTTCTGTTTGCAGCCGATTCGTTTGAATTTTGATGGGTTTTTTTACGGATTTTTTCTTTGTTTTGTGTGTTAATTTGGTTCTGTTAGACTTCAAACATCATCCGCGCGAAGCGGGCCCAGATTTTTGCTGTTCCAATTATTTTCTTTGCCAATTTTGTGGGGGGAAGGGTAATGTTGTGCCCCAGTTGCGACTGCGAGGAAGACCACTGAAATTGTTTCCCAATTTCCTGAGTTTTGTTTACCTTATCACATGTCCGGCAAGGGGAACCATTCTTAACTCCACTAGCAACAAAATAATTCAAACTAACTGTATCACACGACTTGCCCTGCGTGGTCCTGCGAGAAAGCTCACCCCGTTTTAAACAGTAATCCATCATCTATCACTCAGAGGGAAGTTGAAATTAAAAGGATTAAAGCGGTCCTACCTAAAAACTAATAAATGCTTCATGCAATTTCGATTTCGTTCCTCTTTCTGCAAGAGTAAGTAGATCTACAAAGTATAGTTTAGAGAAAATGATTCTGGTTGAAAACAAAATAGATGAAAATCACAATCTTCTTAAAATTCAAATAGATATGACAGCCACTTGTGACCAAAACCGGTCACAAGTGGGCTCTTTGCATGCAAAATTTGGCACATCTATTCAAAACAAGAAACAGCTGTTGAATCTTACTCAAAATAAAAATAAACAAGGAAATCTCCGCACTATTTACACAATCGCGCCTAGCCTAGTGACCCTAACCCAAAAACATTGCGGTTAGGGTGTCTTTTCCCTCTCCACGACTCTCCACAAACTTCCGGGAAGCCGGCGGATGATTTTCCGAGGCGATATTCGATACTATACAAACACTTTCCGCACCTTTTAATCTATCACCGTGGCCCACGGGTGGTCAATCTTGCCGTACTGGATGCCGGTGAGCGTGTCGTACAACCGCCGGTACACCGGCGAGTCCTGGGCGTCCGTCGGCACGTAGATCTCCTCGCCCTCGTACGCGATGCGCTCGATCGGGCTGACGACGGCGGCCGTGCCCGCGCCGAACATCTCCAGCAACTATTTTGGAAAATAAAAATAATGGTTTAGTAATTTTGTTGTTTTTGCAAGCCCCACCGTTCGGCATTGCGGCTCGGGAGGCACGTCAGAGAGTTTCATTTTGTTTGAATGCCAAATGTCACACAACTTTGCCATCAAACTTCAAACCGCGGTGCAAATATTTACCAAAATTTGACATTTGCCTCACTACTCAATTTTGAGTAAGTTTGGGTTAGACGAAATCTGTGTAACCTTGGATGGGAGTGTGTGTTACTTTGACAGGTGGTGTAAACAATGAGAAGCAAGTGGAAGCAAAGGAACAAAAAACGTTTCAACTGTGAAAAGCACCGAAGTTGTAAGTAAACAAGCAGCTGTGAAAAGCACCGAAGTTGTAAGTAAATCGGCAGCTGTGAAAAACCACCGAAGTTGTAAGCAAATTGTAAATTGTGAATGTTTTTAACAAAGTTGTTCAAAACCAATTTGTTGACGCATGCAAGCAACTGTGTTGACCACCCCAACAAACGTCAAACCGTAACAATTTTGCTGTCGGAAAAGATTTCACCGAAACTCGCCGATTGTAAACAAAAACTGCGTCTGTCAAAAGAAACTCACCCGTCCTTTCTTGGCCAGCTGGCGGATCCAGGGCATGGTGAACTTCTGCTCCTTGATGGTGAACTCTCCCCACTCGCGGCACAACCGGATGATCGAGTCACGGGTGATTCCGGGCAGAATTAGCCCGTCCAGGGGTGGGGTGAGCATTTCCTTTTCTATTGAAGTGATTGCGGTTAGAACATTCGGGTTTTCGTGACGCGTGTAGCAAACGGCTCTTACCTCCATTGTCGTTGATGTACAGCATGAACACGTTCATGACGCCGACCTCGGTCAGCTCGTGGTCGTCGCCGTACAGCCACAACACCTGGTGGCAACCCTGCTTGAGCGCTTCCTTCTGCACGTGGATCGTTGGTCCGTAGTTGGAGCCGACCTTGCGGTCGCCGACACCGCCGTGCCAGGACCGGGTGTACTTCGGGTCGGCGTACAGCTTGAGACCGCCGGCACCAGGCTTGAAGTAGGCACCAACTGGGGAGAGGATCGTGTAGAGGAGGGCCGAATCCGACGAGGCGACTCCGAGGGTTGGCTGTTGGGGAAGAGGGTTGGGTTACTTGAGGTTCATCGAGGGGTGGATTTTTGAAAAGCTAACCTCAATTCCGATCAGCGTGGGTCGAATGTACAAGCTGGACGACTCGGTGTGCGGCACCCACTCGGAATCGATCAGGATCAGTCGGCACATGGCTTTGATCAGGGCTTCGCCGTCAAAGGTCGGCAATCCGGAGCGGTGCGCGGTAACGTTCATACGGGCCATGTTCATCTCCGGTCTGAATAACCGGATTCGTCCATCGACGCCACGGTACGCCTTCATGCCCTCGAACAGCTGCAAATCAACAAAAACAACATCGTTAGTGCGCTGTGATTCCAGGAGAGAGGCTCGATCGTGTCATTGTGATGATCGGGACCTTCGGCTGAACTAGTTCCCAGCCGGTAGGCGCTGATAACCGCGCAGTGGAAAACAACGGTACGAAGAAAACAGCGCGCGATTGTTTTCGCGCAGCGAATCAGCTGTTGTCAGCGGTGCAACGTCAGTGATTGCCAACCCAGGGGTTGACCCCGGTGATCCAGCGAGATTAGCAAACCCAAAACAGAGCCGCCGTCTTTGCCGCGTTGTTGACGGCGATAAGACGCGAGCATAATCGGATGCCAAGCACATGTTTTCGCAGGTTGTTTACCGCGGATTACGACCCGTCAACAACCGTTGCGGCACGCGATCTTCGCGACGATCGGTTGCTAATCACCACACGCTAATTGTAATGGTAATGGTTACTACCTGCTTCTTTTCATCCCAATGACGCGATCTAGCCCAAACCAGCTCACAAACTTCCTGATCTCGCACTCACCTCAACCGCGTAGTGGAACACCTTGGCCGCCGGATGCAAGTTCAGGTTCTCCATGGGGGTGATTTCCGGCTTCTGCCAGCCGCCGAGCCGCCGGTGGTACGCGATCCGCAGCATGTGGTCGGTGAAGTACTTGCCGAACGACAGATCGTCCGCGTCGGGCTTCGGGTGCAGCTGGTGCGGCGCCGCCAGCCGGACGGACAGGTCGGAATACTGGAAGGGAAGAGGCTCGGTTAGTGCTCTTGTTCAGCAGTTAGATTTGTCGCCAAGAAACCGGAAACATAACCTCAACTCTAACTGTCAGATCAACCGTTAGGTGACCTCTTCGCGAAACCGTTACGTCACACGATAAACGCAACGAGCCGCAGTCATTGCACCAGCCAAGTTCAGGGTCAACACGTTGGCGTCGTTGATCGAGTTATGACGACTCGTCTATCTTTCGTGTAAATGCACTTTCGTAGAACTAAACCAGTGACAGGCATAAATTTGCATCGCAAAGAACCTGGAGCGGCGTCACTTGCCCTGCTGAACTGTTTGGCGCGAGGTGCAACGTGCTTTGACTGAACCCAGTTTAGCGTGCATCGGCACTACCGCGCGATCTTGGCGAATTTGACAGCGAATCCTCACCTTAAACTGTTCGCCCACGTCGGCCGCGTGCTCCAGCGTCATCGGGAAGGGTGTCGCGGGTGGGGCGACCGTGCGGATGTTGATGTTATTGATGTCATCTTCGTCCAGGCGGAGGGCCTGCTTGACCTGCTGGGAGCCGCCGCTGCACAGCCGGATCTGGTTCTGCAGCAGCTGCTGGATCAGCTTGTGCTGGTGCTGGAAGATGTGGCGGGCAAAGTGCTGTGCGAGAGAAGAGATTCGAGGTTAGTGAACATAATCTGACAGGTGTCACGGGTCGGTGGAGTCATACGGTGTCAGAGAATTGTAGTTAAGTCGTTGTAAAAGAGTTACACAACTCAAATTGAGTAACTATCCATATCTGTCACATTTTGCAAATCACGTCAAAAATGGACGCGCAAAAAGTCGCGTCGCGACATCACGCGAGCGGCCAAACCTCCAAAATTGCATGACGCTAGTCTTATCAACCAAAAAGGCGGACATTGAAGTCCCATTTCCTTATCGCACGCCGATGGCCAGTGAAAAATCAAATTTCAACAAAAACAATTCGCCAATTTTCGTCAATTCCAACCTACAAGCGATAAGCTTATCAAAGTAGGCGTGTGCGACGGCCGTAACCAACTCAAAAAATCATCTGTTGCCATGGGCAAAATTGATAACATGAACACGTTGCATCGCAACGCTGTTTCGGGAAAAAAGTAGATTGTTCCATTTTAATCCTACCGGGCCTGTCAATCGAGAGAGCGTCTACCGCTGATAGGAACTTTTTTGAACTGCGAAATCTGGAACAAGTTATGAGTAGGCCATGGAAAGTTTGTTCTTGTGACGTCAGAGCGCGAATGTGACATTTTGACAGCTGCTTCCAAGGTTGAACCCCCTGTGCAACACTTGTACAACATCAAAATGACATTGACCCGCTCGCCGCATGGAAACTACTCGATCCCGGCGCGTTGCGCCGGCCTGCTCTGATTGAGACAAATTGTCGACAAGGTGCCCACCCACTTAAGTCCATGACAACAACAACCGGCTATCTTTTTATATGCAACGTTGCAACAACAAGTGCAGCGTTGCAGGGCAGTGGCTAATTTTTCTGTTTGTCGCGCAAGACCTTCGCGGACATTTGAGCTTTTCAGAGCGGTCGCGAAAGATTCCGTCCAGCAATTGTCAATTATGCTAATGAACGCTTCCTTGGTAAACATCTCGAGCGCGTGACACTTTCGGTTTCCATGGGAACTGTAGGGAAGCTGTAGTGAGTTTTATTGTTGTTGCATCGAAAACGCTTGTTGAACTAGTTGAGAGATGCGTCGAAAACATTCTTCTTGATGATAGTCAATTTAAATTACAGTGAAGTTGTGGTTGTTTTGTATGAGCGTGCAATTTGTCAGATTTATATTTATGGAACTGCACGCACAATTTACTGACATTTTTACAGTCAAATTTCAACAGGGCGGGACCATGGAAGAAAACAAGCATCTCATCCTGCTCACACTTAATTGACATTTACTAAAGCGAACATGATAAAACATTTGTTTACATTCCCTCCGAAAAGTTTCCTCAGATTTCGTCAAAACCGAACTTACTCAAAATTGAGTAAATGAGACAAATGTCAGATTTTGATTAATTTTCTTTTAAATGCAATAAAATTTGAGTAAATTCACCAATTTCAAACATTTTGTGATGAAATCTGACTGAATTTGAATAAGTTTAAAGTAATAAACGTAACTCTCCCCTAGACTTAAGGTAAAGTCCATAAAAATCAAGCATTTTTCGCACGTGATGGTCACGATACTTGGTATCAAGTGCTTGCACGAGATAAAATACAAACTAGACAACAACAACAAGGCTCAACCTGTCCCAACCCCGACTTTAGTTAGTACGGGGATAAAAATAAGGGGATAAACACGCAGTGAAGGTGCAAACCCTAAGCGGGCGCGCGCGCGTGTTTATTTATATATTTACACGATTGTTATGTAAGAGCTTTGCGCAAAGAAGCCGAGAATTTTTATGGTGCAAGGTCGTTGGATGACTCGGCAGGTTGGGACACTTCCGGTGAAACTGAGAGTTTTCAATAGTGGAGTTTTTTGTAAATTAAACATTTGAGCAAAATATTTTTTACCGATTTCTCCGTAATCTAAAATCTACCGATTTCCGCATAAAAAAATATTTTGACAGATGGAATTCGGTAAAACAAATCTAAGCGTGTAAACAAATTACTTCACCAAAATAAAAAGAAACCGACAGAAATCTATATTCTATAATCTCTGAAATTTGTATTCAGTATTCATCAATGTAAATTAAATTTTATAATCTTTAAAATGTTTTCTTTAATCTCTACTGTTTTACCGAAATCTGTGAAAAAATTACCGATTTATCAAATATGAAGCAATCGGTAAATTAAAATTTACCGACTTCGTAAACATTCTGTTCATTTTGACAGATGGTTTACCGATCTCAACTTTACCGATTTTTTTAAAGGTCCAAAAACATATGAAAGATAATAGCGTTTAGGACCTTTTAAAAACCCTAGAACTGAAGTTCACTGCCCACACTTTTTCCCTCCTTCTACCTGCTGTCAGTTCTCTTCGTTTTCGAGTGTGTTCTAATCTACCTCAAGTTCACACTTCCACATCTGTACGACCGGCTCAAGTCCGAGTCCCATTTTTGGGGTTCTTCTCTTTTGGCACTTTACTTCCATCAGCGCAGCCAAAACCACATGGTAAATTCGTCAAACGACGAATTTAGGCCTCCCAATTTAGTCGTTGCTTATGTACTCTCTACTAAGTCCGTTTGGTCGCTCTACCGCTTAAACGGCTCCGATTAAATTGTATTCCTTGAATAAGTAAGCAGTTTTTTGTGAGTTTCTCCAAAGTGTGACCATTATTTATATAAAGTTAATTTTATGCCAAAACCCGTCGTCGCCGTCGAAGATAGTCCGCAAAAAAAAGAGTCAACAACAATACCTACAAGTTAAAAGCTGGACTAAACCTTGCTTACCTTGCTTCGAAGTACCATTTTTGCAACTTTTGCGTTTCGACCCGGTGCGACCTACCAACGAACTTTTTGACTAAGGAGTCAAGCTTTTTCTGGTATTATCTGGTTATTCCACTTGATCAGTGATCGTTTTTTTTTTTCGTCGTTTCCTTGTCTATGAATATTTATCACTTCACTTGTTTCTCTTTTAAACAATCTTCGACTTTTTTGTTCCTCACTTTCGTTTTCCTCTTCCTTAAACAGGATCCTTTTTGCTTATTCTTCTTTCTCTCTTTGCTTACTTAAAGACCTTCACTTTATTTCTTCTATTATCACTCACTCTGTTTTTTTTTTCTCTTCTCTTTTATTTCGGGCGTTTCTCGCAAACTCACTCCGTTGCTTCCCAGGGGATGATGTTGACTCTTCGAGAACCAAATTAACACTGAATTTCTGGCGGCGATCGCACTCCAAATTATAAACGTCCCGAACTTGGGCCCGATCGCAGTACATAGGACAGGAGAACCACGCGCGCAACACGAGAGAGAGAAAACTGTGATTGTGGTTCCCGGGCAGACGGTAATAACAAAATTAATAATATTTCAATAACAAATCCTGTTAAAATAACAAAAAGTGTTATTATTTTATCATGAAGTTCAACTTCAAGAAGAAAAAATAATAACAGTTTCTGATAAAATAACAAAATTTGGTATTGAAGTGATATTGTATTGGAAATATTTAATAACACGATAATAAGAGGAAATGTTATGCATTTCAAAAACTCTCCTAATAACTAAATTTGTTATTCGTTCGGTATACTGACTTAGAAATAAAATTACCATAAATCGCACAAATGGAAAAGTTTCCAAGTGTCCATAACACAATCTGTTATTATTTTTTCTTTTCTTAAATATGTTTAGATCTTAGGATAATTTTGTCTAATTTCGTCGGGGTCATTATTTTGGCCATGAAATGGGGTCCTTAAGCTAAAATTATTCTAAAAAGTTGAAATTTTGAAAGCTGATTTTTTTTTAATTATTTGATATACCCCCTAAAGGACTTTGTTTAAAATGGTTAGAACTATGGGATAATTTCGACCAATTTCGTCAGGGTCATTATTTTGGCCATGAAATGGAGTCCTTAAGCTAAAATTATTCTGAAAAGTTGATATTTTGAAAGTTGATTTTTTTAATTATTTGATATACCCCCTAAGGGACTTTGCTTAAATTGGCTAGAACTATATGGTAATTTTGACCAATTTCATCAAGGTCATTTATTTCACCATGAAATGGGGTTTCCAGCTAAATTAATCCGATAAAATTAACTTTTGAGAGTTCATTTTTTTTTTAATTTTGTTATATTCCCTAACGGAATTGATTTATTTATTGAGAATTTTTGAAGTGTGAATAACAAAAACTGTTATTATTTTCACAGAGCCGGGAAGTCGGAGCTGACGTTGAAGTTCGAGCTGGAGTGAGACCTCGGAGACTGCATCAGATTCAGCAACTTTTACTTGGAGTCGGAATCTGTGAAGTCGGGTATTTTTGAAGAGCTGAAGTCGTCGTTGACGTCATATACTGCATCCAGAGTCGGAGTTGTCTTCAAGTATGGATTCAAAGTCGCTTGGAGGTACCCGACTCTGCAGCCCTGACTAGTACCAAGGAGTTATGGCAACTGCAGCCCGAGCAGACGGAAATAACTTGGGAAGGTCAGTTTTTGATATTGTGAGAAGATCGAAATATGTTATTGGGATGATCGGATTAGTTGTTAAAATAACAAAAATCAATAACAAAGATTTGTTCGAAGAATAACTTAAACTGTTATTATGTTGTTATTGCAATAACAAACCAATATCACAGAAGGAATCATGAAGTAATAACAAGATTTGTTATTTTGTGCGGAGAGGTGGAGCAGCATAATAACAAAAAATGTTATTGAACTGGTATGTCTCCATAACAAAAAAAGTTATTGTTTTGGTTTATTTGTAATTTGCAAATAAACCTGCAGTTGCCATAACTCCTTGGTACTAGTCAGGGCTGCAGAGTCGGGTACCTCCAAGCGACTTTGAATCCATACTTGAAGACAACTCCGACTCTGGATGCAGTATATGACGTCAACGACGACTTCAGCTCTTCAAAAATACCCGACTTCACAGATTCCGACTCCAAGTAAAAGTTGCTGAATCTGATGCAGTCTCCGAGGTCTCACTCCAGCTCGAACTTCAACGTCAGCTCCGACTTCCCGGCTCTGTGAAAATAATAACAGTTTTTGTTATTCACACTTCAAAAATTCTCAATAAATAAATCAATTCCGTTAGGGAATATAACAAAATTAAAAAAAAAAATGAACTCTCAAAAGTTAATTTTATCGGATTAATTTAGCTGGAAACCCCATTTCATGGTGAAATAAATGACCTTGATGAAATTGGTCAAAATTACCATATAGTTCTAGCCAATTTAAGCAAAGTCCCTTAGGGGGTATATCAAATAATTAAAAAAATCAACTTTCAAAATATCAACTTTTCAGAATAATTTTAGCTTAAGGACTCCATTTCATGGCCAAAATAATGACCCTGACGAAATTGGTCGAAATTATCCCATAGTTCTAACCATTTTAAACAAAGTCCTTTAGGGGGTATATCAAATAATTAAAAAAAAATCAGCTTTCAAAATTTCAACTTTTTAGAATAATTTTAGCTTAAGGACCCCATTTCATGGCCAAAATAATGACCCCGACGAAATTAGACAAAATTATCCTAAGATCTAAACATATTTAAGAAAAGAAAAAATAATAACAGATTGTGTTATGGACACTTGGAAACTTTTCCATTTGTGCGATTTATGGTAATTTTATTTCTAAGTCAGTATACCGAACGAATAACAAATTTAGTTATTAGGAGAGTTTTTGAAATGCATAACATTTCCTCTTATTATCGTGTTATTAAATATTTCCAATACAATATCACTTCAATACCAAATTTTGTTATTTTATCAGAAACTGTTATTATTTTTTCTTCTTGAAGTTGAACTTCAGATTAAAATAATAACACTTTTTGTTATTTTAACAGGATTTGTTATTGAAATATTATTAATTTTGTTATTACCGTCTGCCCGGGTTTATTTGCAAATTACAAATAAACCAAAACAATAACTTTTTTTGTTATGGAGACATACCAGTTCAATAACATTTTTTGTTATTATGCTGCTCCACCTCTCCGCACAAAATAACAAATCTTGTTATTACTTCATGATTCCTTCTGTGTTATTGGTTTGTTATTGCAATAACAACATAATAACAGTTTAAGTTATTCTTCGAACAAATCTTTGTTATTGATTTTTGTTATTTTAACAACTAATCCGATCATCCCAATAACATATTTCGATCTTCTCACAATATCAAAAACTGACCTTCCCAAGTTATTTCCGTCTGCTCGGGTTGTGAGTTTTGAGCTCCCGACTTAAGTCGTCACTATCGGCGAATATTGACGCCGAACGCCGAAGAGGCGCGAACGCGATTGATGACGACGGCTTGTGATAAGACTTGGTCGTGGCGTGGAAGAATCTGGCAAACAGAATTAAAGGTTTTTTTTCTGGATTGATAACAATATGGGATTAGTACTACGATTGTTGAATCGTTCACACAATATTATTTGTAACAAAAGTGTCTTCTTCAATATTTGAATTACTAAATTTTTTATTCAACTTCTACTTGGACTAAGGATTGAGTTAAATAGCCCAGACTTGATTATCCGAAGCTTCGACTATCCGGAGTTCGATTATCCGAAGGTTTGTATGAAACTACGAATATGTAATCATCAAAAAAATTGTTTGTCGTATTTTTTTATTTCATTACTTTTAACATTCTACGACTCCATTTTAGTCAAATTTAAGTTGTTGATTGCCTTTCAGCATACAAAATTGAGAAAAATAGGTACACGGAAAAAAATGCCATTTTTTAATTAACTTTTTTTACAAAAACTAAATCCCCCATTTTTTTTTATTTTCTAGATTTTTTTATATGTTTTAAGAGACAAAAATCCACAATCTTTGAGCCATAGAGAAGTATGGTCAAAAATTCTGCCGCCGAGTTTTATGCAAAAATAAATTGTGATCTAATTCTTTTACGTTTTTCGATTTTTTAAATAGTTACCATGAGTGACCATTTCCAAAAATGTTTTTTTTTTTTTTAAAGTTCAGAAAATTTACTAAACAATTGTTTAAGAGACATTGAAGATTGGACGTCTGGTTGCTGAGATAAAGCGGCTTAATACCTACAGCTTTGCCGAAGACACCAAATTGATCAGAAAATTCACTCAAAAGTTACAGCTGTATGAATATTTACGTACCATTTTTGTATGGACAGCTGCCAAAATTATATGGAGACTTGTATGGGTGAACCAATGAATGGCACAAAATTGCTTCTATGGTCATAGGGAAGGCGCCCACAAAGTTTGAACCAAATCAAAAAAATACAAATAAAATCCATTCCCGGTTTTGGTGGGGAATTGCTCATAAGTAAAATCACAGATAATCAGTTGTAGAGGTAATGTTATATTTTTTTCTGACACAAACAAATCTGTCAACATTAACATGTAATATTATCATGATTTTTTTCTAAAATGATGAAATGGCACTCTTTTCATCGAGCTTGAAAATCTGTATCTTGGGAAGGAGTATTCTGATCGGTTTGGCGTCTTGGGCAAAGTTGTAGGTCATGATTAGAAATTTTAAGAAAAAATATGTACACGGAAAAAAATCCCTGCTTAAAAAAGTTGCCTTTTACCACCAATAGTTGAGTTACCAAAATATTTTTTTTTGCAATTCCATCGTGAAACAACTTACTTTTCCTGTAATTCTTGAACGACGAAATAGCCTACTTTTCTGTACCAAAAATAACAAAATCGAATAGCAACACTTTTCAGCACTTGTTTCGAAAAGTAACACATTTCAACATTTTTTTTATTTAACCGATTTATTGACAAAATACATGAAAATTTGACATAAAATTTTACTCAGTGTGTGTTTTTAGGATTTGCAAAAAATGTTGTATGGAACTCGTTGCAAAACTTGATTATTTCAGCACTCTTCGTATTTATCCAACTCGGTGAACCTCGTTGGATAAATTTACGACTCGTGCTGAAAAAATCCTCTTTTTGCAACTTGTTGCATAAACTACTATTTTATTATCGAAATTTTTTGATTTGTTTTAGAGGACTAAATAAGTCATCTTTTGCGCTTTAGAATGGTGCAAAGTCTGGTACCAAAGATATGATTTTTTGAAAAAAAAAATATGTTTGGGAAAATAAATCTGAATTGAACAAAATGTCAAAAAACATTTTTTTGCAATTCCGTCATGAAACTACTTACTTTTCCTGTCATTCTTGAACGACGAAATAGCCTACTTTTCTGTACCAAAAATAACAGAATCGAATAGCAAAAGTTTTCAAAATAAATGCTGAAAAGTTCTACTTTTCAGCACTCAAATGGGTGCTGTAAAGTTGAACTTTTCAGCACTTGTTTCGAAAAGTAACACTTTTCAACATTTTTTTGATTTAAACGATTTATTGACAAAATACATGAAAATTTGACATAAAATTTCACTCAGTGTGTGGGTGTGACAAGATGTGACAAGGGGGGAGAGGGGTTTGCGAGATTGTGACGTCACGCTAGGTTTTTTTTATGATTGCATAATATTAATTTGCAATGTACACAATTAAATTAAATCCTCTTTTCTAAAATTATTTGCTTACTATTATTTAGAAGCACCGTCATCCCGAGCAGACGGAAATAACTTGGGAATGACATTTTTTGATACTTGAAAATACTAGGCCAATAACATTTTACGTTATTTATAACAAGATTATGATTTTTTTGTTATTGGAATGTTATTGTAATAACAGACTTATAACATTTTTAGTTTTTCTTCGAACAAATCTTTGTTATTAATTTTTGTTATTTTAACAACTAATCCGATCATCCCAATAACAGTTGGAGTTATTCTTCCATAACAAAAAATGTTATTCCAATGTTGTTTTGGCTTTCAACCAATATCAGACCAATAACAAATTTTGTTATGATAACAAAAAATCAAATTCAAATTATTCGCTCTACAGCATTGCCTTGGCGTTCTCGATTGCGAGATTCCTACTCGAAACTAGGTGTCCGAAGGATTGATTGTTGAGGCAATTGCAAACCTCTTTTTACACCTTAGCTTCCATCCACCCCGGGATTCGAACTGACGACCTTTGGATTGTTAGTCCAACTGCCTACCAGCAACTCCACCGAGACAGGACCCAGGGAGACGACTCCTGCACCTGGACTGAGCTAACGACCTAACCATTTTTTTTAGGTTAGTCCGGGGCCAACATTTACTTCCCGTCCGACGGAAGGCGTGATCAGACAAATCTCGTCTCGAAAAATGCCACCGGGACCTTCTGGGATCAAACCCAGGCCGACTGGGTGAGAGGCAACCACGCTTACCCCTACACCACGGGTCCCGGCTTGTTATGATAACATAAACCGTTATTAAACCATTATGCAGAAATGGATTTTGCAAGAATTTTCCATAACACTTTTTGTTATTTTAACAGAATTTGTTATTGAAATGGCATGAATTTTGTTATTACCGTCTGCCCGGGATCAGGGGCAGACATGCATCGGCACTACCCAGTCAAATCAATCCGAATTCTGAAACGGAATCTAATTAGAATCGTATACAAATTCCGTTTCAAACGCAGCAACCGGTTCGAACACGGAACCGGTTGTTGCGTTTGAAACGGAATTTGTATGCGATTCTAATTAGATTCCGTTTCAGAATTCGGATTGATTTGACTGGGTAAGAGCTCTTCTTAACGGCACTCAGCTTGTTCCACATGGCATTTTCGTTTAAAGTAATACTATGCTTGTTGCCAGGCAAAATCCTTTTGTTTTTGGCATGAATAATGTGTAGAAAACATTGGTTCATTCGGAAAAGTTTACATCTTGACTGTGATAGCTGCTGTGATATTTTAATTCTAAGTTTATCTATTGTAACTGGTCATTGTAATGTAATAATTGTTGTCCTTGAGGGTGGTTTTATGCCTCTGGCTTTTACCCACCCAAGTTCATGAAGACAAAAGTGTCAGATGAACATAAAGAAATAAACATAAACATAAACATACAAATTTCTGCATTTTTGTATGACCCAAACTCACCCCCCAGACCCAATGTCACCCCTGATGACGGTATCACATTATAATTTATTATATGGTCACATTTTGCCTTCCTCACTGAGGTAAGGCTATAATCCTGCTCTAAAAATGAACTTTGTATAAAAACGTCGTAAACCCACCTTCATGTATACATATCGACTCAGAATCGAAAACTGAACAAATGTCTGTGTGTATGTGTGTGTGTATGTATGTATGTGACCAACAAACTAGCTCATGTTTCTCGGCACTGGCTGAACCGATTTGACCCGAACCTGTTGCATTCGACTTGGTTTAGGGTCCCATAGATAGAGTTTGAAACAGATTGAAGTTTCGATAAGTAGTTCAAAAGTTATGTATAAAAATGTGTTTTCACATATATCCGGATCTCACTTAAACGTATGTAAACTATGTCCGGGTCCATCAACCGACCCATCGTTGGTTAGTTTATCAAAAGACCTTTCCAACGAGTCCAAAACATTGATATTCTGGCAACTCTGTCTCGAGGTATGGTCACTTAAGACCAAAATTGAGCATGTTTACAAAAGCGGGTAATTTTTGTTTACAAAACTTTTGAAAAATGGTTCAAACTGCAGTTAGTTATGTACAACTATACTGAAGGAAACTATGTACGAAAACCCAGCCAAATTATTTAATCTTGAGGCTGATTCCAGTGACTATAAAAATGCAGGGATCAAGTCTCCCTAAACGCACTTTTTAAACAATTGTTTACAATAGTATGACGATAAATTTAACGTCAAATGCGTATGGGGTTTGGAGTTGATATGTTTATCAAACAATTCATGTATAAAAAATATTTTTTTGAATAATTTTTGAGTGTTTTCTATACTTATCAAAACAAAGAAAAAAGATCTCTTGGAAGTTTTTTGCAGCACTTCTTCGAAAAATGTGTGTTACTCAATCTAAACATTTTTTATTTTTTTTCTTTGTTTTCTACAATGAGTTTTAGTCAATTTCGCACAACTTTCTAGAACAAAGCTAATTGTTTTACCCACATGCTGACGAGATACAGGCTTGGGATCAAGTCTCCCCGGGAATCAAGTCTCCCCACTCTCCCCTACATATTGGTAGAACTGTGAGACTTATGAAAAATTAATAAAATTAATAATTGCAACAAAAAAACTCAAACTATACTGTGCAAATGCGTCACATGATCGCGTGTTAGTTCTGAAAACCAGTTTTTTTTTCCTCTCTCAAATACACAACCAGATCGAGCCCCCTGAACCGAGCGCGCGCACACGTGTTGGTCGATGGTCAGTACAATTCGCGGCCCCGCTGATCTCTGATTGGTCGAGGAATTGGGCTCGTCGCCGTCGCAGATCTTTCTCGTGGCGCAGAACCGGTTTTTCGCGTCGCAGATCGGCTGATGTCGGCGCCGCGGCCTTGTGTGTGTGTGTGCTGACACTTCATCGCCGCCGACTTGGTTGTTTGTTGGCGAAAAATAAGCTGCGTATACGAAGAAGTGGCGTGGTAAAAAAAAACCGCGTGTGTCTCGCGTGTCAAGAGATCGCAGTGTGCGTGGAACCCGACAAAAGGTTCGCAATCAATTTTTGGGCAAGTCGAAAGATATGGACGGGTAGGGTGGAGTGATCGATTGGTGGAAAAGTAATTTTGATTTGATTTTTTATCAATTTTGATTTTTTCTTTGTAGTAAAATCTACAATAAAAATTCAAAAACTGTTTCAAAGTTTGACATTGTCGTGAACGTTACCTTACCAATCGTGCAGAATTCTTCCTTTTGGTTAGTTTAAATTTAACCAGCAAAAGAAAATATTCGGCAATTTGAAAGTATATAAACAACATTTTGTTCACCCATACAAACACAAGTTGTATGATGATAAGGTTTTTTTCAAGCACATAACGTAGAGAAGTTTTTTTTATCTGGAAACGGCGAATGTCTGTCAAAACAAGTTTTTGGATACGTGGGCACGTTCGTTTGCAAATTGTTCAGCTGAACATCTCGACGTTGTCTAAATTGAATCGAATGATTTTGGTCGACATTTGGGTGGAATGTCTTCTTCAATTTTAGTTTGCAGCTTTCGAAACATTCGATTATCCAAAGATTCGAATATCCGGAAATTCGATTATCCTAACAACAAACACGTTTTGTTTGATTGACCATTCTGTGCATTGTCCCGAAGTTTGGTTGAATTTGGTTCCCGGAGTCCTGAGTTATAACTACAAATGTTTACGCTAGTCGGACATGCACGTGTGTCAAACGCGTTCTGACCTGAAATCCCTTTGGCCAGTTGTCGCACTTACATCAATTTTCTGTGTGTGTCAAGATAGCACGACAAGATTGAAACCTCTTTCATATGACAAGAGACAACAATGCACGTAGTTTTTCAGATTTTTGTTGAATATCTCAGGATTGGAATTGAATTTTGAGGATCTGTGAAGTTCAAAAGGTAAGGCATGACAACGACGAAAAGTTTGGCGAGTGATATTTTAAATGAGACCCATATTTTGGTTTCAAATTAAAACTATTTTTTATTTTTCTTTGATTCGATAATCTGATTTTAACAAGGACTTCCGATAATTGAGTAAAGTTTGTATGCTATTATAATTAAGTCATTTTATCATGAATTTTGTTTCAGATAATTGCTAATTTTAATTAAAAATGTACTGTTTTTTTTTAATTTTGAAGTCCGATGACTCAATATTCTCAAGCTCTTATCATAAGAATTCTCCGTCACAGCAAACCTGTTTGGGGACGACCAATCTCGCAAATTACGTCCTCTCGGCCTACTGGATGATTTACCATATAATTACGTGGTAAACAACAACACCAACAACCTCAACGTCGCAGGTCGAACAACTTTGTTCGTCGTATGAACATGACGAATCACTTGGCTGGCGACGAAGTAGGCTTCAATTTGTTGTCGCCTCTCGTGATCGTCATGCAAAAAGGAGTAAACATATTTCTTGCGGGTGATTTCAAAAGGTCGTATGTGGACTTTAAAAAAAACGATGTTTTAATCTTAAGTTTAATTTGAAAAGGTCCTATAAACGTAGGGAATTTAAAAAAAACTCGACCTTCTTCAAAACTCACCCCAGTTATCAACTCAGAGAGGCTCGCATCGTTGTGGGTCAGCGATCTGTGCGAAGAACTTTCGAGAAGTTGATTGGGCTGGGGCTGAAGTTTATGCTCTCGCCCGAGATCGCCGAGCTAAACTGGGTTGAGCATACTGCGCAGTAGATAAATGAATTGAACTTGAAGGACGACACGGCCAGGGCATACTTTGTTGTCAACAACAGTCTATTTTTCGCGGAAATTTTTCGGGGGCTTGGCCTACTTGTAGCATAGACAAGGTAGATCTAAGTTGTTGGTAATTTATGAACAAGAAAATTAAAATTTTCATATTTAGAACTAAAACGTCAAAAAGGCCGAACTGTTTTCCTCGTAAGAACAAAATAACAACAATGCAGTACATTCAAGTTGAAAAGAAGCCTCATTGCCATTTACAACAGGGGCAGAGACAACAGCGGACGTCATACCATGTGTGGTGGCAAAAAACCGCGCCAAAGCCAGTCGCTGACGTTCGATTGGAACTTCCACACTTTTTTTCCACTTCGTATGATAAGATTGGGAGCATTTCGCCGCTTGCGTGAAATTTTGTGACGCCAAACTGAAGCTGAACAGAAAAACATTCCATGACAAATCGTTGTAAATAGTCCAAATCGTGTTGTTTACTCAGTTTGGTTTGGTGGAAAATTTGGTAAATGAATTGGTTCGAGCCCCTGGATTGCAAAAAATATGATCAGTCTGGAAATAATGTCTTCCTTTTATTTTAATTGCCATACTATTTATTTTATTTGCACAAAATATTGTGTCCAATTTTCTTTTAAAGGAGTCCTGGATTGACCTTCTTTTTCTAATGGTTCCCAAGATATCACAGTTCAAAAACAAAGGGTTTATGCAAAAATTACAAAAAAAAAGAAAAATTTGAGAGTGTTGCCAAAAGATAGGGGGTGGTCCGATTTTGATGTAAGTCAATTTTATTGCTTAATTGTTGGTTTAACTACCCCATCAATTTGTTCAGAAAAAAAAAATGATTTCAATTTTGCACTTTCTGTGTGCGGTTGTGGTGAAATGACCCATACATAGCATTACTTTGACAGTTAATTAAATAAAGATGCACATTGATAAAAAAAGACAGCTGAGCAATTCTTTACGAAATTGACTGATTTCATGAGAAATAAAATTTTGTATTTTTTGCCCATCCAAAACTTAAGAGCGAGTTTTTCACCGATGTGAAACAGGTCGTATCGAGGTGTTCCGATTTGAATGAAACTTTCAGCGTTTGTTTGTCTATGCATGAGATGAACTCATGCCAAATATGAACCCTCTACGACAAAAGGAAGTGGGGTAAAACGGGCATTGAAGTTTGAGGTCCAAAGCACATGAAAAATCTTAAAATTGCTCGCATTTCCGTAAAACTTCATCAATTCCAACTCTCTTAGATGCATTCGAAAGGTCTTTTGAAGCCCTTCAAAATGTGCTATAGACATCCAGGATTGGTTTGACTTTTTTGTATAGCTTTTGCAAATTACTGTTAAAAATGTTTTTTGTTTAAACCTTAATAATTTTTGGCAACAGCCTCCAACACCCATACTCCCATAGGTCAAAAGTTAGGGAATTTCATGGACTATAAGCCTATGGTATTAACTTTTTGGCCAATTGCAGTTTTTCTCATAGTTTTTCGATTTTTCTAGAACAAACATTTTACAACGTTAGTTTTTGCTCTGTAGGCATTTTTGGTCTCAATTTTGACATATTTGGAATCCTCAGA
The DNA here is from genome assembly GCF_016801865.2 of Culex pipiens pallens. Taxonomy (NCBI): domain Eukaryota; kingdom Metazoa; phylum Arthropoda; class Insecta; order Diptera; family Culicidae; genus Culex; species Culex pipiens. Next base: position 27,016,509 of record NC_068937.1, read on the forward strand.
AAATTTTACATTAGATTGAGGTGTTGGAATTTTGAATTTGATTGGAAAAAATGCCATTTAGAATTAATTAAAATATTATTTAGAATTTTGTCGGATTAGGGGTAAAACAAGTTTTCGCCTACTTGATACAGCATTTGACGTATTGATCATAGGGTAAATAAGATCTATTTCTTTTTTCAAAAATGTTTTATTTAATTATTTTTTAAATCAAAATTACAACTCCAGTACTTCTAACTTACGTGAAATTGACCGAGGATTCCGAATATTACAAAATTGAGACCAAAAAGTGCCGTCTTCTTGGCCTACTGGGCAAAAACTAACGTTGTAAAATGTTTGTTCTAGAAAAATCGAAAAACTATGAGAAAAACTGCGATTGGCCAAAAAGTTAATACCGTAGGCTTATAGTCCATGAAATTCCCTAACTTTTGACCTATGGGAGTATGGGTGTTGGAGGCTGTTGCCAAAAGTTATTAAGGTTTTAAAAAAATCCATTTTTAACAGTAATTTGCAAAAGCTATGAGAAAAAGTTAAACCAATCCTGGATGTCTATAGCATATTTTGAAGGGCTTCGAAAGACCATTTGAATGCATCTTAGAGAGTTGGAATTGATGAAGTTTTACGGAAATGCGAGCAATTTTAAGATTTTTTATGTGTTTTGGACCTCAAACTTCAATGCCCGTTTTAACCCACTTCCCTTTGTCGTAGAGGGCTCATATTTGTTCATTATTCATCTCATGCATAGACAAACAAACACTGAAAGTTTCATCCAAATCGGAGCACCTCGATACGACCTCTAGAACAAACCGAGCAGAATCTACAAATACTGCCTCTTAATACACATTTGGTAGCTATACATACAATACTTTTGTACTTTGTACAGACTCGATTATCCGAAGGCCTCGGAGCAATTTCTCTTCGGATAATCGAATCTTCAGATAATAGAATCACGAAAAAAAATATTTTTTTTTCGTTGTTAATTTTGAATTGAACCTATAAACATCTCTAGAATCTGGCTGCTGAATAGTGGTTCGCAAACGGCCTGTCAAAGTGGAAACAATTTACTGTTTGCCAAAAGTTGAGAGTATTGTTATCGATCATATTTTTTTAATTTGCAAGAATGAAAAATGTGTGGCTTGTGGGACCTGGAGCTGAAGTCAACAAATCTTAAGAAAATTGAAGGCGAAATCATCATTTTTGTTTGTTGGATCAGTTTCGCTAGAATTAGCGATGTTTTTTCGCTGGACCAGGAAGAACTGCAGGTTTTCAATATCAGCTAGGGAATTAATCTGCGACATCGCAGAATGACACTCTCGCCGCAGTTCTTCGTCACCCGAAAAAAGAAAAACCTTTTCTAACCGATCGAATCTTCAAAATTCAAAATTTTCCAGCAAAAAAATTTCAAAAACTAGGCAAAATAAATCACATACGATTATGAAACGTTTACGCAAAAGAGGTTTTAGGTGCCTTCGGACGCCTAGAAACTATTCCTGTTAATAAAGGATATTAGTAAACAAATCCTGCTATAATAGCAAATACAGCTTCTATAGATAATACATAATGGAAATGAGCAACAACATAATATGTATCATGAAAAACGATCTTTTCGAAAAAAAATGTTGAAAATTTTTAAATCAAGACTAACATTTTAAAAGGGCCAAACATTGAATATTACGCCCATTTAAAATGTTAGTCTTGATTTAAAAGTTTTCAAAATATTTTTTTCGAAAAGATCGGAAAATTTCACGAATGTTTCATGTATTAACATTGAAAATCGGACCATTAGTTGCTGAGATATCGTCATTAGAAAATGGTGGGTTATTTTGGTGAGACTTAGAAAACTCCAATTTTCGTGTTTCTTTTTCTTAAAGCGGCTCTATCTCAGCAACCCGAGGTCCAATCTTCAATGTCTCTTAGACAATTGTATAGCAAATTTTCTGAACTTTTCAAAAAAAATATTTTTAGAAATGGTCACTCATAGTCACTATTTTTAAAAATTGAAAATTGCAAATATTTCGCTAAAATCAAACTTTCGGTGGCTATATCTTGAAAACGGAGCCCTTTATCAAAAAATCTGTAAAGTACTTTTCGATTGCAAATTCAATTTTGCATTAAAAAATAATGTCAAACTTGTTTTTGCATGAAATTTCGATTTTTTCCAAAAATCACTATTTTTTCAAAAAATCATAACTCGGCGGCAGATTTTTTGACCATGTTTCTCTATGGCTCAAAAGTTGCGGATTTTTGTCTCCTAAAACATATCAAAAAATCTCGAAAATCAAAAAATACGTATTTTGGGAAATTGAGTTTTAGTGAAAAAAAAATTGATTAAAAAATCTGCAAATTTTTTTTCGTGTACCTATTTTTTTCAAAAGTTCTCAACAATACCTACAACTTTTCCGAAGACACCAAATTGATCAGAAAATTCACTCAAAAGTTACAGCTGTACCAGCTGTATACCATGTTTGTATGGACAGCAGCCAAAATTGCATGGAGACTTGAATGGGTGAACCAATGACACAAAATAGCTTATTTGGTCATAGGGAAGGCCCCCACAAAGTTTGAGTCAAATAAAAAAATACAAAAAATAAAAATGGTCGAAATCGGCCGATTTCGTAGAGAGTTGCTCACATGCAAAAAAATATTTTTGGTCATGACTCATGATTCGACTATTCGAAGTCCCATACAAACCTTCGGATAATCGAAACTCCGGATAATCGAGTCTGGACTGTATATGTTCGAAAATATGTACACTCAATCGGGTGGTTGGTCACTTTTTCGTTTGACACCCCGCTGGTTGGTCAAAGTCAAACTGCCACTTTTTACACGGCGCTCACGCACACCATCAAAACAAACGTTTGATAATGTGTGTGAACTCCGTATAAAAGGGGTGTCAAACTAAAACGTGACCCCGTTCGTTTGACAACAGTTGGTGTCAAACACTCGGGGTTTGAGTGTACCTTAGGAAGGAAATTTCTGATCGATTCAATGTCTTCGATCAAATTGTAAATTGTGTCTTACACTCTCATTGTGTCTGCCTCAACGCTTATTAAATTTACCCAACTTTTTAACTGAGTTTTTTGCAGTAAAACTTTAAATTTCCATTTTCGGTTTTTTTTTTCCATTATTTCACGGAACCGTGAAATAAGGCAACTTAAAAGTCATTTTTTTCGTTGTCTTATTTGTTCTACCGAGGGCTTTGGATCTAAGAGACTTTGTATATTCGAACTTCGGATCATTAAAATTTTTATAATCGAGTACGAGTAGTTATTTTTACCATAGGCAAACATAAGAATGTAATTAGATCTAGAATTAGATTCATTTATCAACAGTTTTAAGCTAAATGGGTAATTATCCGCCAACTCACACAGCAGTTGCCCCGACCCCTCTTCGATTTGCATGAAACTTTGTCCTTAGGGGTAACTTTTGTCCCTGATCACGAATCCGAGGTCCGGTTTTTTGATATCTCGTGACGGAGGGGCGGTACGACCCCTTCAATTTTTGAAGATGCGAAAAAAGAGGTGTTTTTCAATAATTTGCAGTCTGAAACGGTGATGAGATAGAAATTTGGTGCCAAAGGGATTTTTATGTAAAATTAGACGCCCGATTTGATGGCGTACTCAGAATTCCGAAAAAAAACGTACTTTTCATCGAAAAAAACACTAAAAAAGTTTTAAAAATTCTCCCATTTTCCGTTACTTGACTGTAAATTTTTTTGGAACATGTCATTTTATGGGAAATTTAATGTACTTATAGAATCTACATTGACCCAGAAGGGTAATTTTTTCATTTAGAACAAAATTTTTCATTTTAAAATTTCGAGTTTTTTTTCTAAATTTGCAGGGTTATTTTTTAGAGTGTAACAATGTTCTACAAAGTTTTAGAGCAGACAATTACAAAAATTTTAATATATAGACATAAGGGCAGTTTATAAACATAGCGAGTTATTGCGATTTTACGAAAAAAAAGTTTTGACCCTTCTGGGACAATGTAGATTCGAAAAGTGCATTAAATTTCCCATAAAATGACATGCTCCAAAAAAATTTACAGTCTAGTAACGGGAAATGGGAGAATTTTTAAAACTTTTCAATGAAAAATACTTTTTCCGGAATTCTGAGTACGCCATCAAATCGGGCGTCTAATTTTACATAAAAGTTCCTTTGACACCAAATTTCTATCTCATCACCGTGTCAGGCTACAAATTATTGAAAAACACCTCTTTTTCGCATGTTCATAAATGGAAGGGGTCGTACCGCCCCTCCGTCACGAGATATCAAAAAACCGGACCTCGGATTCGTGATCAGGGACAAAAGTTACCCCTTAAGACAAAGTTTCACACAAATTGAAGAGGGCTCGGGGCAACTTTTCCCGATTTCGAGTGAGTTGGTAGAGAATTACCCAAATGTAAACTACTTTGACAATTGACATTTAGGCCGCCATCACAAGTCGATTTATTTAATCAAAAATCAAATATTGAATATAATCAAAAAAGTACTCTAGAATTGAACAGAAATTAAAATGTATTAAAACGGTCTCATCTCGGCACACTTCCAGTTTAAAATCGCGAGTGTAAACGGAATCAATTATTTGTAACCGTTTACAGCCACGTGAGGTAATATTACATAATAAAATATGATGAGGTGTATCCTACAAATTTTACACCTTCCAAACGGGGAAAAAAGTTGCGATATTCGTCAATTTTTCAAAAAAAAACAAATCGTGATGACATAGAATGATAAAGCCAAACTCGACTGCTATTTTTAAAGGAAACGGGACGCTAAATTAAATTAGGTCATTTTTTCCAAAGGTAACATTTGTCCGGAAAATGCTCAAATTTTCACTTTTCTAAAAATCTCTATATAAAACTCTGGAGTTTTTTTTAAAGGTCCTATAAACCAAATTTTCAATTTTTGCTTTTTGGGTGTTTTTAGAACCGCCTTGAGTCAGGGGTATTCAAAAACACACAAAAAGCAAAAAAATGTAAATTTGGTTTAAAGGACCTTTTCAAAAAAAAACTCCAGAACTTTTTATTATTAACAGTTGGAAAACCCACCTTACCTTACCTAATCTACATACCTTGGTGAAAGTAAACAAAGCACCCCGACGGTTTGGCAACTAGGATGACAAATCAGCAAGGTTCAAGTGTATGTGGTCTCAATGTTCAAAATTAGAAAAAAAAATAACTTCAAAGTATTTCATATGAAATAAATAAAGAATAAATAAAGGTTTTAATAGTAGTTTATGCAACGAGTTGCAAAAAGAGAATTTTTTCAGCACGAGTCGTACATTTATCCAACGAGGTTCACCGAGTTGGATAAATACGAAGAGTGCTGAAAAAATCAAGTTTTGCAACGAGTTCCATACAACATTTTTTGCAATTCCAAAAAACACACACTGAGTGCAATTTTATGTCAAATTTTTCTTTTTTTGTCAATAAATCGTTTGAATCAAAAAAATGTTGAAAAATGTTACTTTTCAAAACAAGTGCTGAAAAGTTCAACTTTTCAGCACCCATTTGAGTGCTGAAAAGTAGAACTTTTCAGCATTTATTTTGAAAAGTGTTGCTATTCGATTCTGTTATTTTTGGTACAGAAAAGTAGGCTATTTCGTCGTTCAAGAATGACAGGAAAAGTAAGTAGTTTCACGACGGAATTGCAAAAAATGCTTTTTTAAATTGTATACATTCAATTGTACAAGGTTTTCTTAAGTAAAACAATTTCGTTACGTTTATTACGCTTGCTTTCTTGAAACAAAAGATAAAAGAAACTAGGATATGAAAACCAGTTCTAATCGCGGCATGTTTTTTAAGGTTCCTGAAATTTGAATGAATCGAAATGTCACACTGAAAACATAGCTGAAAATATTATGCGTTTTGTCGCTTACGGAAACAATACTTCCTGTCGCGCCATTTGATATAGCTTGTTGATATTTATTTGCTTTAATCTTGTTTCTTCCACTATCAAACATGTTTATTTTTTCAGATTACTGATTCCATCGCTTTGTTTTTCCCAAGCGCAAGGATAACGACTTATACGTAAATATTTACGTCTGTAATATAGTTTGCGCTTATTTTTACATAACATGATTACTTGCATAAATGAAAACTCGATTTCAGTCAAAGAAAAAAAAATGGCAATTTAATTTCAGAAATATTTTGATGTCACATTTACCTTTATGGGCTCCCCAGTGCCACGAAACAAAACAACTTTATTTTCCAACAGCTTGTAAAGGTTACATTTTTCGCAATTTTTCATCATCTGATTAGGCAAGTTTAGTCTAGTCGCGGCCAGAATTCCCAACCCGTGAACTTGCAACCAGCTGTCCAATTTGCATCATTCTTCAGACGTACGGGGCTGCTCGAACTTGAACTACTAAAGATCGACTCGAAACACTTTCACTATACATTGTGTCATGATCGCATGGTTGTCCGTTGGAACTAATCAGAGGTAGAATTTTTGAGACATGTTGACGATTTGTTTGGATCACCTAAAACGGAGGCTACTTAAACTTAAAAGTTAATAAACCTATTTCCGCATGTATTTTTTAAAATAAAATAATTAAAATTAATCTTTTAAAGGTCACATTTGCCATTCTTGATCGCACCTCATCCACTGACTGCATCAGGCGGCAAATTTACGCGAGCAAAAACAACCGAACCAGATTAACCGGGCTGACCGCGTGTTTGACTCTCGCGCGGTTGTTTACCAACAGCCACCCCGCCTTCCGACGAACCACTCGAATTCGGATTCGAACGACCTGAGGGCACGTGCCTCTCAGCAGAGCAACATTTTCTAACGCAACATCTGATTCTAGTTTCGCGAGACCGACCGTCACCCTTTTCGCCTTAAATTTTGTATGAGGCCATTCATAAACCACGTGGACACATTTTTTTTAGACATTTTTGCCCCCAAATGCCAAAACCGTTCTTGTAGGGGTTTTCAAAATCTACGGTATGTTGACGTTTCTAGAGATCCTAAATAGGGTATTTAGGGTCTCTAGACGTTTCCATATCAAAAGTAAACAAACAACTGCATAGGGTATTTTTACCATTAGTGGACCCCCTATAGTAGAGTACCGTAATCTGGGGTGAATCGAGACTACAGTCTGAATAGGGACAGCAGTTTTAGAGCACTAAAGCTTTTAAATTTGGAAATGGATGTACACATTTTGTTGGCCTGAGTCTTTTCTAATCGAAACCAACCAGAAAAATCAAAATATTGTGCTCCAACATGGTAAAAACGGCTGTACCAATTCGCCCCATGTGTCCCGATTGACCCCAGTTTAGGGTACTATAGTAGAGCCGTCAAGCATTTTTCACAATTTTTCAATATTTCAAGCACTATTTCATAACCCTCTGTACAAAACAGTTAAATGTGAAGCCTTTTGAACATTTCTGACGTTTCGCGTACACCACGTACGCACCATTTGATTTTGCTGAGCGGACAAAATATACCCTCACTTACTTTCGTGTACGTAGGTACACGCAATACATGCGCACGTAGATAACTCTATTGTTTCATCTATTATTTGCTTTTGTGTAGAAAAATACACACCAATCTTTTTTTTGCTGAAATTCAGTAAAGTTTTACTGAATTTTCTTCCACTGAAATTTCAGTAAACGAGTCAGTAATTAAGATTTTACTGAATACTCAGTTAATTAATATTTGTCACTTTGACAGATGAGCAATTCTCTGAGATTTCGGTCATTCGATTTTTTTGTATTTTACAATCCGGCTGAAACTTTTTTGGTGCCTTCGGTATGCCCAAAGAAGCCATTTTGCATCATTAGTTCGTTCATATAATTTTCCATAAAAATTTGGCAGCTGTCCATACAAAAATGATAAGTGAAAATTCAAAAATTGTTTGATCGATTTGGTGTCTTCGACAAAATTGTAGGTATGGATATTAGAGAGCCTATATGGAGAGGCGAAATGTCACTCTCAGGGTTCCAATCGAACTGTCAAATCGAGGTTCCAATCGAGCAACAAGATTATGCAAGAACAAAGGTTGGAATCAATTGAAAATATTTTTGGCAAAAAAAGAGTCTTATAACAATCACAAGTATTTTAAAACTGTTGTTGATAATAATTTGGTAGTTTTTGATATGTTTGTGCTTGTTCGGTAAAAGAAAAGTGCCAGCACCAAAGAAAAACAACAAGTTTTTCAACCTTAAATTTTAATGACTTTGGGTGTTTGAAATTTCTCCCAGAACATTTCATTTCCCTATGTAGGTCCCTAATGGATATGGACTACACTGAAAAAAAATGATACACGGTAAAAAAATTGGTGATTTTTAATTTCACTTTTTGTCACTTAAATTTGATTTGCAAAAAAACACTATTTATATTATTTAAAAAAAAATTATATGTTTTAGAGGACTTGATGTCCTTTTGCCAACTTTTCAGAAATTTCCAGAATGGGCAAAAAATCTTTGACCGAGTTATGATTTTTTAAATCAATACAGAGTCGCAAAAATTTTTCAACTTCAGGTTTCGATGTAAAATCGAATTTGCAATCAAAAAGTACATAAGTGATTTTTTGATAAAGAGCACCGTTTTCAAGTAACAGCCATTTTTAGGTAACTTTTTTGAAAATAGTCGAAGTTATTGATCTTTTGAAAATAGTGCCCATGTTTGCACAAATTTGAACAAATATTTTTGAAGAGCTGAGAAGATACGACCGTTAGTTGCTGAGATATTGCCATGCAAAGGTTTAAAAACAGGAAAATTGATGTTTTCTAAGTCTCATCCAAACAACCGACCATTTTCTATTCTCAGCAAATAATGGTCCGATTTATAATGTTAAAATATAAACAAACGTTAAAATTTCCGATCTTTTCGAAAACAAAATTTTCAAAAAATTAAAATCAAGACTAACATTTCAAAAGGGCAAAATACTGAATGTTTAGCCCTATTGAAATGTTAGTCTTGATTTTAATTTTTTACAAATTTTGTTTTCAAAAATTATTTTGCTGAAAATTCTGTAATTTTCTTGTGGCAGTTTGACAGAACATTTGCTGAAGATTCAGCAATGGTTGCTGGTATTTCAGCTTTCAAAATTTCGACGCTTTCGTGCTATCATGTCGCACCCGCCATTTCGACGTTCCGAGAAAAAAACGCATTGTACGTGCGTCAAACGCATCCTGACCTGAAATCCCTTTGGCCTTTTGTCGCACTTACATCAATTTTCAGGGAGTGACAAGATAGCACGACAAGATTGAAACTACTTTTATATGAAAAGTGACAAAAATCCGCGAAGCTTTTTTGGTTTTTATTGAATATCTCAGGATTGAAATCGAATTTTGGGAATCTGTGAAGGTCAAAAGGTGAGGCATTGTGAGCTGCACAAAATGGCGTTCTTAACTCAATTTGGCTCAAAATGCACGTACGAAAAGTTAGCACGACGGCGATGATTTGATCTTGCTTGTCATTGAAAATGTTTCCAATACTGTTATTTATACATCGATTTCATCGATCGTACCTACAAACCTAAAAAACAGGTTGTTAGCTTAGAGGCATTTGTTTTTCACATTTTCTTACCTGTGTTTCTAAAGATCACAATACAAAATAAAAAAACAACACATTTGGAAGAGGACAAAATAAAAAATCTTGAAAACTTGCAAATTTCTCGAGAATTATTGTTTTCTTGTTTATCATCTAATGTACGCGTCATCTCAATCTTATTTTGACCAAAATTTGAAACATAAATCCGTTAATCACATCGAACATCGTGAAAATTTGGACCGCGTAAATTTCGCAGCAATAAAATACGATAAGACGTTACCCAAAATATCACGTGGATTTGCCTATCTTTCAAATCGCAAACCAGGAAAAATCCTCGATAGCGTAAACAAAATGCCCAAATTTCCAATCAAGATAAACAAATTTATCATCCAGCGGCAGCGCAAGTGGCGCAAAAAATGAAGTCAACTTCTTGCGAAGGTGTCACGCCATTGTCGCAACTCTGGCTGACGCGTGTCACGACGACACGTCACGTCGGACGTCCTAGAACTCTTGTTTACCGCGCGCTTTTTTCCGCAGTAGCATGATTGAGTTTTGGCGATTTTTTTTTTTTTGAACCATGGTCATGTGAGGAAAAATTACCAAACTCCTTCCCTCTTTTTTTGCTGTCCGATCGATAAGGTGATAAGATGTTAACGAGCCCCCACACCCTGTGGTCGAAAATAAACGGCGGAAGTTTTCTTGTTGTTGTTGTACTACAGCTTAAGTATACCAGCTTAAGTGAGTGCGTAAAACCAAACTCTGATGGACAGGATGTTGACGTGGGGATGGAATTTTTCGGCAACGGTCAGGGTAGGTTATTTGGACTAAAAATAAAAGATTTGCAACTTAGAAAAGTACTATCAAGGTTCAATATTATAAAGAAAGAACAATTGACTATTTGTTTTCAAACTGTATTAATTAGGCATTGGTGATGCAGTTCAAAGAAGTTTGAGTCACACCCACGAGGCAGGCAATTCCCGAATCAATTAATTTGATACAGTTTTACGGAGAAAAACGCGGGTAAACCCAAAGGCCTTTCCGGTATTGCAAATAGTTCAATCACAGACAGCAGCTAGAACAAAATATTTTGAAAGTCGTGTGTAAAAAAGTGGCGGCTGATACACTAACGCCATCTCGTAGTCTATCGCCACTAACAAGAATAAGCCTGAATGTAGACTGCAGTGCATCACAGCTTTTGCAGGAGCTGCATTCTGATTCTCACCAACTTGATTTTGATGAAGCTATTTTTTTTTAAATAAATTTAAATAAAAACTCTCTGAAGCGCTACTCAAAATAATTGCTTTCAACATTTCAAAAATATTCTTGATCTACACATCAATCAACTCGACGAGAAGAGGCATGAAACTTTTGATGAGAATGAGAATACGCTCAACCATCGTGCTTTTCAATGTTGATCTGCTTAGAATCAACAAAATACCACGCTTCAAAACAACAAAATTTGAGTGTTGATCCAATGCACAGTGGTCCGAAACTGAAATCTAGCGTGACAAAATTGATAGCGGCCACACGTTAAGATTTAGAGCTTTGGTGTCTTCGGGAAAAATGATCAGGGTCAATAGGGGCATCTTTTGGTATGGTGGACATTAGGGTGGTCCTAATTTTAGGGTGGTTCAGAATTTTTATTTTGGCGGGATGACGAGATAGCGCTTTGGTGTCTTGAGAAAAGTTGTAGAGAACACCATTCTGAGCAACTTTGCTGAAGAGCACAAAGCTCTATCTTCAAACGGGAAGTTTCTAGAGCCATTTTTGTAATTTAGGTTGAAGTGTTTATGAAAAAAATAGTTTTTTGAATTTATCAGCTCAGGATTGTGTCGAAGCGAGTTGGTGTGTTCTAGACATTTGTAGAGCTTATCAAAACACACATTTATCTTCCAAGAGAGCAAAAATCGGACCTTTAAAACGAAAGTTATAGCCAAAATACGATGAAAAATACGCCATTTTGAAATGTGAATAACTCGAAAAGTTGGTGGAGTTTGACCTCGCTCTTAGAAGCATCTGAAAGTACACATTTTAGAGTACATTTGCTGAAAATATCTCGGAGGTCTTTTTTGTTTAACTTATTTAATCTCAATTTGAAAATGAGCATTTTTTAATCGTTTTTTGCCCATAACTTTTGATAGAATTGACCAAAATTCATTTTTCAAGAATAAAAATGTTCATTTTGACAAGCTCTACAATTGTCTAGAAGGGCGCAAAAATGTACAAAATGATCTAGTGGTTGTAAAAGAAGAAACAAGTTTTGGCTGAAATATTTCAGGAATCAACTAAATAATTAAATTTATTCCTGAAATATTTCAGCCAAAACTTGTTTCTTCTTTTACAACCACTAGATCATTTTGTACATTTTTGGGCCCTTCTAGACAATTGTAGAGCTTGTCAAAATGAACATTTTTATTCTTGAAAAATGAATTTTGGTCAATTCTATCAAAAGTTATGGGCAAAAAACGATTAAAAATGCTCATTTTCAAATTGAGATTAAATAAGTTAAACAAAAAAGACCTCCGAGATATTTTCAGCAAATGTACTCTAAAATGTGTACTTTCAGATGCTTCTAAGAGCGAGGTCAAACTCCACCACCTTTTCGAGTTATTCACATTTCAAAATGGCGTCTTTTTCGTCGTATTTTGGCTATAACTTTCGTTTTAAAGGTCCGATTTTTGCTCTCTTGGAAGATAAATGTGTGTTTTGATAAGCTCTACAAATGTCTAGAAGACACCAACTCGCTTCGACACAATCCTGAGTTGATAAATTCAAAAAACTCATTTTTTCATAAACACTTCAACCTAAATTACAAAAATGGCTCTAGAAACTTCCCGTTTGAAGATAGAGCTTTGTGCTCTTCAGCAAAGTTGCTCAGAATGGTGTTCTCTACAACTTTTCTCAAGACACCAAAGCGCTATCTCGTCATCCCGCCAAAATAAAAATTCTGAACCACCCTAAAATTAGGACCACCCTAATGTCCACCATACCAAAAGATGCCCCTATTGACCCTGATCATTTTTCCCGAAGACACCAAAGCTCTAAATCTTAACGTGTGGCCACTATCAATTTTGTCACGCTAGATTTCGGTTTCGGACCACTGTGCAATGCAAACATTTTGTTGATTATATTCAACAAAATATTTTGTTGAATCAAACCTCGTACAGGCTAATTCTACAAAACATTTTTCTGCGTGTGCGAGAGTTGTCAAATCTCCTCTGCGACGACAGCGCCACAAACGGCTTGCCATTCTCGATAAAACCGTTGAATGTTTTTACACAATGTATTTTTAATCCTATCCAAACATGCTAAATATGATCAATGCAGAAAAATGCGTTTTAGATTTGTTTTTTTCCGTTTTTTCAGCTGATTTGACTTTTTTTTTTCATTAAAAATTTTATTTGTTTTGTTAAGTATTTGTTTTGCCCCCTAATTTTTCGGACCATTTTTGAAGGGGCTTTTTAAAAATATTTGCAAGGGACCAACCACGTGGACACTTTAGGGGGGGGGGGGTATGGCGATTGTCCACGCTCCATACAAAAAAGATTTTTTTTTAGATTCCCTAAAAAGTGTCCACGTGGTTTATGGATGGTCCCCAACGACCGAAAAAATCCTCATTTTGAGCAATAATTCAGATGGAATATCGCAAAAAAAAACTTTTCCGCTTGCACACCTTCTTCACCCGCGAAAGAGAGAGGAGGAGCAACAAAAGCAAAAGAGCAAAAGAAAATCGCTCCTGAACTTTTCAATCAATCAGTACAAGATTTTTTGTGAATCTCTTTGTCCAGCACCACAGGAATTAATGTATTTCGTAATTTTTCGACAAGTGACGTTACAATAATCCAGGTGATGAGTTTTTGGTTTTCTTCTGCCGTCCTGTCATGTGCGAGAGTTGATTTTTTCTCTTGATGTTGATACGCATCAAGATTTTTCTTTTGATGAAGATTCTTCCAGCGCAGCGCTCAGCAAAGGCAAAATTTAGATCTTTGGAAAACGTAAAGAACATTGTCGAAACAAACGTTAAAATCGATTTTTCAAAAGTGGATAACAGCATTTTGTTTTAATTGTGGGCAATATAAAAAAAATGCTTTTTTCGCATTTTAAGCCATTCTGAAACGTTGGTCTACACGGTACCTATATTTATTCTGAGATTTCAATCTTTCCACAGCCTGCTGCCTAAGAATGAATCGTTTTTCATTCAACTAAAGCAAAATAAGACTTTTCTCGACAACAGCTCAAAAAACAATCAAACCATCCACATTAACGACCCCCGGGTCTTTTGTGGTCTCTATTGCAAGTTTCTTCTCGAACCTAGGAGTCCGAAGGCTTGAATGGGGAGAGCACCCAAACCTCTTTCTACTCCAAGGAACCTTCCACCCCAGTGTTTGAACTGACGACCTTTGGATTGCGAGTCCAACCGCCGCCAGCGATTCCACCGGAGCAGGCTTGGTTTGGTGTGTTGTTTGTACTTATGGCATGGAGACAACTCCTACACCTGGAATGACTTAACGGCCTAACAACCAAGGCCGGGACCGACATTTTACTTCCTCATCCGATGGAAGGTTGCAGCAGAAGGTTGCAACAGCTATGTTGGACTAAAATAACTGATTTCACATAACTCAAACGGGAACAGCCAGGTCAACAATGAAGTACGGTTAAAAAAATCTAAGTGTATGGCAACCCTGGTCGGCAGCATCAGAAATTTATTTGGGGAAACCGTGGAGATTCTCCCTTGTCCCTTTAAAAAAGTGGAGCTTCAACACTTCTCGTCTTTCAAATCCTTTTCCTTGTCCCTGGTGCGCGGTAGAGATGGAAACGACCGGCAATGGACGGCTGTCAGGAAAACTTAGAAATTAATTTTTATTTGTTTAATTTATTTTTTCATCCACTGTGGATATTTAGACTTTATGTTGTTTTTTTCAGGTTCTTTTTTTTAACATGGCAAAATCCAGTCTGCAATCCGCTAAAATCCCCGTCTCCAAGCGAAGCGAATATTATCAGATACGACTACAGCGAATCAAAACAATACCTTCTACAGTCAGAATTTAATTCTCATTCCACATTGGCACGCTCCTTTCCTATTTCGACTGTGATGTTCTCTGGTCAAAGGATCATGTATTTACATAACATTTCAATTCTATACGCAGAGGGACCATTCGGAGTAATAAAGAAACAATCCACACATATTTAAAGAACATAGTCTCATTTTATTGTTTATTGAATAATGTGTAGTGTTGTGTAAGAATGGTGTAACTCGGATATTCCTCAAGAGGCAAATTTGCGCCCGATCCTTTTAGGATACTTGTACTAAGTTCTGGTGCAACTTGTTGACCGTTGTTTTCACCGTCTGGTAGAGCCCCTCGTCCTGATCGCACGTTACTTCCTGCAAATTAAAATACTTTTCAGTACAAATCACGACAAACATCACGAAAAGATTCTTACCAATGTGGTCAAATTGATGTCCACCTGCTTGCCGTGCACGGTCACGCTCAAACTGTCCCCCTTGAACAGCTTCGGCACCGAGTTCGCCCCGAACATGTCCTGCAGCGTCTCGATGAGGCACTCCTTAAAGTGCATCCGGTCGGGCTTGCTCGCCGTCGCCCCCTTCACCATGCTGCCGCTCAGCTCCGACTGCAGCAGACTGGCCAGCACCGTGTCCGCGTACATGTCGTTGACGGGCGTCGCCTGCCACTCCATGATGACGATCTTGCCGTCGAACGACACGTCCACGCAGTCAAACACCCGGAAGCGCTTCTCGCCGGCATCGGGGGCGTCCGTGGCGACGGTTCCCGGTCCGCCGACCCGGTCCAGCAGCATGCGCAGGCTCGCGATCGAACCCTGCCAGTGGATGCTCTGCCGCTGCGTCACCACCGACATGCTCATGTCGGTGTATTCTGAGGGGGAGAGCGATTGAGGTTAGGTTCATGAAACGATACTTGTTTTAATTACAATATAATCAAGCTAGATTTTTATTGCGGGTAGTAAATTAAATTTGACACTTGTCGATGTCTTCCCAGCAGTAATGCTATCAAAAGGACTTTAATTAGCAAGCGTTTGATTATTTTTTGCCTTCCTCACCTCACTGAGGCAAGGCTATAAAATCACTCAAAAATTGAACTTTTTAAATAAGCCTCCCAGATATACCTTTACGTATACATATCGACTCAGAATCAAATTCTGAGCAAATGTCTGTGCGTGTGGATGGACGTAGAATTTTTTTTCTCACTCACTTTTCTCGGAACTGGCTCGACCGATTTTGTCCGGATCTATGTTTTTGGATTTGCCTTCAGGTTCTTTAAGTCTTTTTTAAATTTCATCCGGCTTGGTGCAGTACTTTAAAAGATATGTTCGAAAAACTGTTTTGGTTGATACTAAAAAGGGTCATTATTTACATAATTTGAAAGCTCCGGCGGATAGCTGTCGGAACTTTACGCTCAGTGCACGCACACAAACACTGCAGTGCTTTCAAATGGTTCATTAAATTTATCATACCTAGATGGCAGCACTCATATGTATAGTGTCTTTACTAAGTAAGCGTTAGCCAAAGCTTTCGTAGTGTGTGGTTGCAAGGCTTTTAGGAGGAAGGCAGCAACCACCTTACGGTGGATTAAGTAACGTTTTTATTCTTCCTTTTGCCTACAAAGCAGCAATGTCGACCATTAAAAAACAAAAAACAACACAAAATTATAGATTTTGAAAATCCTTCAAACATGCTAAACAAGAGGAGTCACGATTTTGTAGAGAAAAAGTTTCTGCAAAGTGAGCCGGGAAGGAATATTTCTAATGGATTTGGTATTTTGGGAAAAGTTGTAGGTTATGAATATAAAAATCCATTTTTTTTTGAATAACTTTTTCCTACCAAAATCGAATCTGGACTGAAGAAACATTTCAGGAAAATATTAATTCTTCAAAAAAAAAAGTCATGATATTTTATGAAAATGTATTGCGAAAAGTTTTAAAAGTGATTTAAAAAAAATAAATTATTTACAAGTATCGAGAAATTAAAAGTGTGAGTGTGTGCGTGCAACATGGAGTCAAACTTTTCGAAGTGCCATGGAAAACTTCACAGCAACTTCACAGAAAGTTTAACTCCATGTTGCACGCACACACTCACACTTTTAATTTCTTGTTAAGGCTTTCCAGTCAGAAATTTACTAACATATTCAAAGAATGATTACATGTCAGCTGTGATTTTGTTTGCATCAGATCTGCTATCTCTTTCTAGCTAAGGTTTTGGTCATGCAACTTCTAGCTGTTTTTTTTAACTGACCGCCCGATATTTTATTGTTTGCATCAGGACACTGTGACTGTTGTTTTTTTTTTTTTTTTCACTGGGCCAAAAGAGTTTTATGACGTTTCGCGTACACACACTAGCGCACCATTTAATTTTGCTGGCCGGACAAAATTTAACCTCACTTTCTTTCGAATATGTACACGCTAGAAAGCCTTATACACAAATTTTATAATGCCAAAATTCAAAGATTTGAAAAATCTTAATTCTGTGATTTTTTAAGCTAAATCAATTTTTAACTAATTTTTAATTTTTAAATTCAAAAATTCGAAATACTCTAGGGCTGAATTTCAGAATTTTAAAATTTCATTGGTTCTAAATATTTTAAAATCTCTTAGATTTTTTAAATCTGTAAAATCTCTAAACTCTCCACAATCTCTAAAATCTTCAAATTCTCCAAAATTCTGATATTCTAAAATCAAAAAACTATTTAAAAAAAATCAAAAACCAGAAAGTTAAAAATAACAAACATCTAAAAATAGAATATTCTAAAATCTTAAAAATCTTAATGAAAAAAACTCTAAATTTCGGAAATTTTAAATTTATGGATTTCAAAAATTTTCAACTTCTGATAATTAGAAATTCTATAATCCCAAATTTAAAAAATCATTTTTAAATCTCTAAACTCTCTAAAATCTTTAAAATCTTTAAAATTTCTAAAATTCTGAAAATAAAAAAAATCAAAAAGTTAAATATAACAAAAATCTAAAAAAATAAAAATTCTTAAATCCTAAAAATCTAAATAAAAAAATCTGTAAATTTCGAAAAATTTAATTCTATAAATTTGTAAGAGTATAAAATTCTAACATTTTTTAATTCTGAAATTCTAACAATCTCAAATTTTAAAAATCATCTCTAAAATCTCTAAAATCTCCAAAATCTTTAAAATCTCTAAAATTCTAAAATCCAAAAATTCCAAAATTCTAAATTTATGAAAATTTAAAAAAAATCAGAAAATTAAAAAGAGCAAAAATCTAAATTTAAAAAATTCTAAAATCTTAAAAACCTAAATTTAAAAAAAACTATAGTTTTCGAAAATTTTAATTTAATGAATTTCAAAAGTTATTACTTTCGAACATTTTTCAATTCTAAAATTCTAACAATCTCAAATTTTAAAAATCATCTCTAAAATCTCTGGAATCTCCAAAATCTTTAAAATCTCTAATATTCTAAAAATCTGAAAATTAAAAAAAAATAAAAATCAAAAAGTAAACAATAACAAAAATCTAAAAAAATATTCTTAAATCCTAAAAATCTAAATAAAAAAAAATAATTTTATAAATTTGTAAGAGTATCAAATTCTAACATTTTTTAATTCTGAAATTCTAACAATCTCAAATTTTAAAAATCATCTCTAAAATCTCTGAAATCTCCAAAATCTTTAAAATCTCTAAAATTCTAAAATCTTAAAATTCTAAATTTATGAAAATTAAAAAAAATCAGAAAGTTAAAAAGAGCAAAAATCTAAAATTAAAATATTCTAAAATCCTAAAAACCTAAATTAAAAAAAAACTATAGTTTTCAAAAATTTTAATTTAATGCAATTCAAAAGTTATTAACTTCTAACATTTTGTAATTCTAAAATTCTAACAATCTCAAATTTTAAAAATCATCACTAAAATCTCTAAAATCTCCAAAATCTTTAGAATCTCTAAAATTCTAAAATTCTGAAAATTAAAAAAAAAATTAAAATTAAAAAATTAAAAATAACAAAAATCTAAAAAACTAAAAATTCTTAAATCCTAAAAATCTAAATAAAAAAAATTCTAAATTTCGAAAAAAATAATCTTATAAATTTGTAAGAGTATCAAATTCTAACATTTTTTAATTCTGAAATTCTAACAATCTCAAATTTTAAAAATCATCTCTAAAATCTCTGAAATCTCCAAAATCTTTAAAATCTCTTTTATTCTAAAATCCTAAAATTCCAAAATTCTAATTTTATGAAAATTTAAAAAAAATCAGAAAGTTTAAAAGAGCAAAAATCTAAAATTAAAATATTCTAAAATCCTAAAAACCTAAATTAAAAATAAAACTATAGTTTTCGAAAATTTTAATTTAATGCAATTCAAAAGTTATTAACTTCTAACATTTTGTAATTCTAAAATTCTAACAATCTCAAATTTTAAAAATCATCACTAAAATCTCTAAAATCTCCAAAATCTTTAGAATCTCTAAAATTCTAAAATTCTGAAAATTAAAAAAAAATTAAAATTAAAAAATTAAAAATAACAAAAATCTAAAAAACTAAAAATTCTTAAATCCTAAAAATCTAAATAAAAAAAATTCTAAATTTCGAAAAAAATAATCTTATAAATTTGTAAGAGTATCAAATTCTAACATTTTTTAATTCTGAAATTCTAACAATCTCAAATTTTCAAAATCATCTCTAAAATCTCTGAAATCTCCAAAATCTTTAAAATCTCTATTATTCTAAAATCCTAAAATTCCAAAATTCTAATTTTATGAAAATTTAAAAAAAATCAGAAAGTTTAAAAGAGCAAAAATCTAAAATTAAAATATTCTAAAATCCTAAAAACCTAAATTTAAAAAAACTATAGTTTTCGAAAATTTTAATTTAATGAATTTTAAAAGTTATTAATTTCTAACATTTTTTAATTCTAAAATTCTAACAATCTCAAATTTTAAAAATCATCTCTAAAATCTCTGAAATCTCCAAAATCTTTAAAATCTCTAAAATTCTAAAACTTTGAAAATTAAAAAAATAAAAATCAAAAAGTTGAAATAACAAAAATTTAAAAAAATAAAAATTCTTAAATCCTAAAAATCTAAATAAAAAAAAACTCTAAATTTCGAAAAATTTAAATTTATAAATTTGTAAAAGTATCAACTTCAAACATTTTTTAATTCTAAAATTCTAATAATCCCAAATTTTAAAAATCATGCATTGCAAAATTCGAAAGTTCAATAATTCGATGCCGGTGTGCTCTTTTGTACTAAGCTTGCTGGGATTCCTATCTAGATAGAACAAGAGAGCACACGGGCATCGAATTGTTAAATTCGAAATTCCAAAATTCTGAAATTCTAATGTTCTAATGTGTAAAATTGTACCTTTTTTAATTGCTATTTGAAACTTCAAAAAATTTGTATTGTATTTTAATGGTTCAGCAAAATCCTTCTCCGCTGTCAAGTTTTTTTTAGATTGTTCGATTAGTAAACTAAAATTGGAATTATGAATTTCAGAATAAAAGTATAATTTTAATTTTCTGAAATTCAGAAATCAATAATTTTCTACAATTTTGTTTTTTTTTTAGATTGTTTAGGTTTTAGAAACCTAGAATTTCAGAATTTGTAAACTTACGAATTTTCGAATTCATCAATCAAAGTTTTTTTTTTTTTATTTTGGAGTTTGTATTTTTTTTTTTTAAACTATGAATTATGAATTTTAGGATGTTTAATCTTTGCAATTTAAGTTTTTTTTTTGGGTTTTGAATTCAAGAATTGTTTAACTTTCGAACCTGAGCGTTTGGTACGGTATGTCCACGCATCCTTCTTCCCATGC
The DNA here is from genome assembly GCF_016801865.2 of Culex pipiens pallens. Classification (NCBI taxonomy): domain Eukaryota; kingdom Metazoa; phylum Arthropoda; class Insecta; order Diptera; family Culicidae; genus Culex; species Culex pipiens. The sequence goes on from NC_068937.1 coordinate 27,036,823, forward strand.
AGATTCTGTGAAATGTTATCCGTTTATAGCATCCTCTCTGCGGTAAACACAACGCAGTAGGGCTGGCCGCTTTAGTTTGTGTAATGCATTTTCGGGTGCGCACGGATGTACTGCAATTATTAATAATGACAAGAAAAGTGCTTGGGGCGTAATATGATCTGCGTTTGTCTTAAATTAGATTAGATTAGATCAAGAATTTTTAAATTTTGCAAGCAATTTTTTTTTGGGTTTTTGTAATTCAAAATTTTAAAGTTGACAATTTCAAAAAATTCAAAATCAATCATTTTGAATTCTAGGATTTTTAAACTTTGCAATTTAATTTTTTTTTAATTTTGAAATTCTAGATTTTTTTAACTTTTGAGATTTACAATTTAAGATTTTTTAATTTTTGAATTTAAAAATTTTACAAGTTTATAATTCGACGGTAACATTTCAAAAGACATCATGTACATTTTGACACTTTCTGGGTTATTGTATATTCTGAAAGTACTTCTAATAAGCTACCTCTCCACCAAAAATGAGCAAAAGTTACTTCAGTAAAGTCTGTTTAATCATGATTTTAAATAAAGTAACATAAACAAAATCTCTGCCATCAGCAGTCCCTGTTTATATAGCCCTGTCAACTTGTCAAACAAAAGGCTACATAAACCTCGTGACGAAAAAAAAAGCAACATGAAAAAAGCGCCATGTAGATTTGGCGAAGAAAAACAAATCATAACAAAGCGCCCCCCTCAGTGACAGCAGGGTGATATAGACGTTGGTGATTTCAAAAGAAGTTATGTTTGTTTTTCTCAAATAAAATTACGGAAATAATGTTTTATTGCATATGGATGATCAAGTACCAACAAAAGCAACGTTTTTCATCGTTTGTTATCATTAGAACATCTTATTTTGCTTTTATATAAAAATGGTAATTGAAAATGGATGCTCAACATTCAAATGCGTTTTTCTCAAAACGCATGGTTTGTACATGATGCTTTTTGAAATGTTGGCGTCGAATTACAAAAATAAAATAAAGTTTTAAAATTGCGAAATTTTTAATTTCGAAACTATTTAAAATCATAAACAGTAAAATTCTGAAACTAAAAATAAATTAATTGCAAAGTTCTAAAATCCTAAAATTCAAAATTCTTAATTTGGAAAAAATTGAATTTCTTAAAAAGGGTCCTAATTTTTTTTACAACGGTAAAAATCATGATTAAAAACCATTTCATATCACTTTTTTCATTTTAATGCAAAAAAATAAATTGACAAGAATCCATTTTAAATCCTTAACGGTCGTACAAAGCGTCATTGTACTCAGAAAAAACAAGCTTTATCGTTGTGAACAATAATATGACAAATTTATGCCTAATTTTAGAATCCAATTGTCAACTTTGAACATTTTGTATTTCATTTAAAACTCCAAAATTGAAAAAAAGCTTTGATAGCAAAATTATAAAATTGAAAAGTTTACAAATTCTAAATTTCTAGATTTTTAGAGTTCAACTTTTAAATTTTTAATGAAACTTCAGATTGCTGAATTTCGAAATTTTACAATATTAGAATTATTGTTTTTTTATAAAATTCAGAATTCCAAATTATTGTTTGATTTTATAGAATCTAAAACTAACTTTCTTTTAATAATTTTTCAAGGGGAAGGAGATTAAATAATTTACATCTAATACATAAAAAAATAATAAAATAAATAAAAAAGCTTCAAGGAACATTTTAAACTACAAGATTTTTTGGATTTTGGAGGAGATTTAGATTTTAGATTTTGAATCTTGACGTTTAAGTCTTTTTTATGTTTGAAGAATCAAATTTTTTAATTCTTTAATTTTAATGCTGGAGATTTTTAAATTTATGAAGTTTTAAATAAAGGATTAAGATTTTTTTCGTAGTTTTTAATTGTGTGATGCTTGAGTTGATTTTTTAAAGTTTTGGAAGTTTTTGGGCAGATTTTTGAAGAGGAAAGATCAAACTCGAAATGTAGACTACATTGGATTAATTTAATCTTTTGACAATGTTATTTATGTTTATCATTAATTTTATGGATCACAAGCTAAACCCGTCAAACTTCGTCTTGTTTTTTTATTCGTTTCTTGACAAAAAAAAATTGTTACGAAAACTCGCAAGCTATTCTTGGATGGTCAAATAAAACAATACAAAAAAAAGTCTACTCACTCGACAAATCGGACGCCGCCAGCAGGTGGTACTTAAAGTCCCGCTTCACCAGCACCCCGGACAGCTTCTGGCCCTCTTCGGGACTCTTGACTGCGAGATTGCCCATCACCTTGGCCGTCTTCTCACCGCGGAAGTACAGCTCGACGGCGTGCGTGTTGCGCGGATTGTGCAGCGTAATGTTCGCGTTCGGGTCGTTTTCGTACTCGCGTTGGAGCGCTGACTTCAGGCGGTTCATTTCGTTCTGCTCGCCGTGGACGAGGACGACGTGGGTTGGTTTCAGGAGGCGGATGAACTCGCTCGTTTGCTGGTAGTCGGTGTGGGCGGAGAAGGAGATGTAGTCGACGGACATGTTGAGCCGGAGCTTTTGGCCGGACATGCTGGTGATTTCCTCGGGCTCGGAGAGGACGGTTTTGGCGAGCGTTCCTTCGACGCAGTAACCGGCGATGATGACGCCGTTTTTCGGGTCGGAGCACCAGGTTTCGAACAGTTCGCGGGAGAGGCCACTCTGCATCATACCGGGGGAGGCCATTACGACGCAGGGGCCGATGTCCTCGAAGTGGTCGATGCCTTTGAGGTTGGAAATGTGCCGGAACACGAACGGGTTGTTGACGGCGATCTGGCGGCGGATTTTGTCGTTCATGGCGTTGATGTAGGTCTGGTAGACGGCCATGCACTTCTTCGCGAGGGAAGAAGCGTAGTAGATGGGGATCTCCTGCAGTTCGGGGTTCTGGCTCCAGTACTCGTCCAGAATGAGCAGCAGCTCTTGGGCTCGCCCCAGGGCAAACACCGGAATGAGACAGCGGCCACCCTGCTGGACGATCTTCTGCACCAGCGAGGTGAACCGACTCTCGCGATCCTCGCGCTTCTCGTGGATGTGCGTCCCGTACGTTGACTCCGTGATCAGCACGTCCGGCTTCATCGTCGGAATCTCCGCCGCCATCAAGTGACGATCCTCCTGGCGGGAAAAGTCCCCCGTGTAAAGAATCTTCACCCCGGCAATCTCAATCATGAACATGGCCGCCCCCAGCACGTGCCCTGCGTTGTACGCCCAGAACCGCACCCCCATCACGTCCCGCTCCTCGTGGAAGTTGATCGTCTCGATCTTCTCCATGCTCGCCTCCAGGTCCGCCTCCGTGTACAGCATCTGCTCCGTGCTGATGTTGCTCACCTTGATGTAATCCGACAACATCCACCGGTAAATGGCCTTCGTGGCGTGGGTCATAAAGCAGCGACCCTTGAAGCTCGTTTTCTGCAAGAACCACGGCAACGCCCCGCAGTGGTCCAGATGAAAGTGCGATATAAACAGCAAATCGACCTCGTCCGCCTCGATCAGATCCACAAACGGCAGCGCGTCCATCCCGGACAGTCCCGGGTGGATGCCGCAGTCCAGCATGATCTTTTTGCCCTTGAACTCGAGCATGATGCAGGAGCGGCCCACCTCCTGGCCGGCACCCCTACGAAAAAATATATCACACAATCAAAACTCCCAAAAAACCAGGAAACCCGGTTCCAACCTACAGTGGCCGGATCAGAAGTAGGTCATTCTCCTCCGCCGGAACCTGCCCGTCCGCTTTGCGTTTGCTGGCCATCGTGGGTGTTACTGATGCATTCACCGAGTTACCGCTTCCTCACAAAGTTCCGCCGTGAAAGAATTGCAAATTTCACCACAAAAATGAATTATTTTAGATAAACGCGAATGCTGAAGAAAATGGATGCAAACTCTTGAGTCTCGCGTGTGCGTGTGTTGTTTTGGTCGTCGTTTTCTTCTTCGCGAGGGATGACAGCCGCGGCGGTCGCCGGTCGGAAAACAAAACAAACAGTCTTACACGGTTGCGAGAAGGGGCTCAAGATGTGAGTAAAACAAAAGTGTGACGGTTCGGTAGGGTGACCGAAGGTTTTATTTTTGTGAGAAGATTTTTTTTGCGAATATTTTGAAATTTTAGTCTGCTTGGAATAGAGATATCTACGCCACCTTAAAAAAAAAAACTGGGTCTAGGCGGTAGCAAATTTGCCAACGAAACTAGTCCTCCGCGGGGGGCAAATATGGGTTTCCGTCACGTTTCCGTTTTTTGTCCTCGTTTTTCAAAATCAATAATTATGCGTTGATTCATGCCTAGAAATCTAACCCAGCCACGGCGTTCTAGCAGGATTCTAGCAGAGTTCTAACAGAGGTGGATATTCTAACAGCATTCTAGCAGAAACGTTCTATGGTTCTAGCAGGATTCTGACAGAACCAGCTCTGCTAGAATATTTCGTGACTGGGAAAAGCTAGAAATGCTATACCTAAGAAATTCGGAAATTAGGGAATAAGGAAATTTGGAAATTATGATATTTATTAGCAAATTAGCATAGATTATTAATTACCTAGATGTCTCACTTCGGGATTTTGCCATACATCCAGTTGGCGACACCCCTTTAGCCACCACAGTCAAGTTACAGGTACTAAATTGCTAAACAAAATCGTAGCACTCTGCACTTTTCGACCTAATGTTTCCTGACATCAAAAAATGCCACTAACTTGCTTTGTTTTAAAGGGTTTCCATGATACCAACTGAGGTGGTCGCTGTTTGTGGCGGTGAGTAAGTTGCAACAAACGATTTTCGAGAGGCGTAAACAGGGACTCTGCCGGGAACCGATGGTCCGTTAATGGTATTGTCGCCGCGGCACTAAACCGAATTGAGCAGGTTTAACTCTCGCGACGATTTTCTGTCGCGAAATATCTGTCAAGCATGTTTAGGTGATTTTTAATCAGTGTGATTGCTTTTTTGTTTTGACGACTTCAGATGTTGAGAAAAAAGTGGCTGATTTTTTTCTGATTTGCCGAGTAAATTGAACGCTTTAGATTAAATTATTTTTTTAAATCTTGGTTTTTAGTTCCGCTACCACTAGAACTGTTTCAATTGGGGTAATTTTTGAAGGTCAGTCGGGTTTCAGCTTCAGAAAAAGACGCAGGATGGAAAAAAGTCTTGGTTAAGTTGCTGATTGCGGATGGATTCCGTCTGAATAAAACAAAAACAAGTGGCCATCATTGTCGAGGGCCTCAATCCGGTCCATTGTGTCCCGCCACAGGGAGAGTTTTGCTGATACGGGTTATTGCGGGTGCCGATTGAGTAAGCTCTAGAGTCAAAATAGGGGGATAGCGTCGCTATTTTTAGACCACGTTTTCCACTTTTTCTCATCGAAACCGACTACTTTATCGACTTCATTTTGCTGGGCGAGATAGGACGCCGTCTATTTTTAGACGATGACTCAGCACTTTTCCACTCTTGCGCTTAAAAAAACCAGGTGGCAGCACGATGTAACGCCACGTCCCTATGGGAAGGCCTAGCCACCAATTTGAAAATCAAAAGCGCTGTAATTGCCTTCTCCAAGTTAGACATCATGAAAAAGTCCATCTGGTTGATCGAATCCACGCTCACAGAACGATTTCCGGTAGATCCTTGTGATCGATTCCGTGCTCCGTGTAAGTCGCGGCGCGAGTCTTTTCGCAGCTCAACTGGCGACATTTCAGTTTGGTGCCGCGGCGAAATTTTGTTTTGGTTTTGCGTGTGACATTTGAGATACACTCAGAAAAGATCAACAGAAAATTGCTTCGCTAGATGAAAAGCACTCGCGCTGTTGTTTCGATTTATTTCAAAAACCACAATAAGAACAGCAACAAGGTTCTCCTATTTGATCTGTACAATTTATAAAATCGTGTTCTCTTTTCAGTGAAGTCTGCAGCAGCAAACTGGTTGCGCCAATTCATGGGATTCGCGTCGTTGAAAAGTTGATGTTCGATATAAAGGACCAGGAGTTGATAGCGAAAATGGCGATTGACAAGGCCGCCACAGCAGTTCCCACCCCATGTGTCGTGTCCCCAACAACTTGAATGAAGCCAGCCCCGTTCCTGGCAGAGTACCTCAGGCCCAAATAAAAGAGAAGTCGCACAAAGTTCAGTTATGTAATGTGAAAAAAAACAAGAATAATAAAAAAAACTAGATTTTTATTTTATTCCCAAGAATTTTACATTGCGTAGTATACATTTAAACCAATTGTGTTACACACAACTACTAGCAGTATTGGAACATGAGGCCGATTTACTATCGTTTCGAACCAATTCAAAACTTAGTTTCAAGATGCATTATTTCACAGACAACAGACGTTTGGGATCGATTCTTCCCTTGTGTAAATCATTGCTACAGTTTTTTTAGTTGTGGCAATCCGTTTGTGGCGCTGCAGTCGCTTTGTCCTGACACATTGCCCGCTGTCAAAATATCGCTTTCCGCCTACTGTCATTTTCCATTTTGTTTGTTTTCAACGTTTGTAATCGTTTGTTCTGGATGAAAAGTTGATTTCGGTCGATTTCAACCAAATCTCTCGCGCTTGCAGCTGCTTGACAAATGTGAGGCAACCAAAGTGGCCAACCTGGTTCCTGAACCGATTTTAGCCCCGACAGATTGTCGATTGTGTTCCTTGTCAGCATGATTCGCAAAATGACCTCTATGACGGGGCTACGCTTCTTGAACCTGGTGTCACTCATGGAAGAGGATGGGAAGGGGAAGGTGTGGGGGTGTTTGAGGATCGCTTGCACTGGAAATCCGATGGGGGAAACTGACGCACCGGGGAGAACATTCAAGATTCAGGCCTTTGGTATGGCGATTAGGGTTCGCCGGAAGTGGCGGCACTTGAAGGTGGGGTGGGTTTTGAGGGCGTTGAAGAGGTTGGTGTCTTGGAGGTGAGGGTTGAAGTGATCGTGGTAGCTGGTTTGTCGGTTCCGGAGATAATCTTCGGAATGCGGTCGTTTGGGGTCAAAACGTTTACGGGGTTGGCCGTGATAATAGCTCTTGCTGACGGCGCCGATGGCTTCCAGAATTTATCGGAATTAGTTCCGGATTGTTTCGTTTCTGGTTCCGGATCTTTTCTCCTCCAAGAAACGCTTGCCCATCCTCCCGATTTCCACCGGAGGGCTTTTGTAAATTTGATTTGGTTAACCGCGGTGGATTTTCTTGAAATAATTCGAACTGTCAAAAATCCACCAAAGCATCTACCGGTGGATACTTTTCTACCACAGATTTTTGTGCGATCAATGTGGTAGATGCTTTGGTGGATTTTTGACAGTTCGAATTATTTCAAGAAAATCCACCGCGGTTAACCAAATCAAATTAACAAAAGCCCTCGGGTCTCCTCCTTCTTTTTGCTCTCCTCTGTTGGTTTTGTTTATAAACACAACCAGCAAGAATTTGACAGCCTCAAGCGCGGCCTTGGTTGCTGTGTTTATAAAAGCATCAAACTAGACTATTTTTTTGATATCGATAAATACATGAAAAAAAACACCTATGTGCTCGTAAATCGTGTTAATTAACAATTAAAGTAGATTTACTATAGCATAAAAACATAATCTTTACCTGTTTACATTTATTTCGAAAAATTGAAATAATATATTTTTTAAATATTTCTGGGTGATGCATTTTCAAACAAACCTTCTCAGAAAACCATCATGGCTGCTTTAGAGAGTGGCAATAGGCTAACAGATGGCGCTAGTAGATTAGCAGGATGCGGCTGCCATGTTTTTACACACGAATTTCAAATTATTTTGTTCTAGTCGCTACGTCTGTTGTCTGTGATTATTTTACGAGATCAGATGTAAAAGACGAACATTTCCGGTCAGGTTCGCCGTCGAACCTGTAGTTGAACACCGGAATCTGTTTTTTTGTACCGGTGCCAGATGATTTGGGTAATCACAGGGCTTCTTTGGCAGGAGAAGCTTCTTTGGCGGGGCAGCATTTGTGCCCTTGCTTGTTCAGAAGTCGAGGTCTTAGATTTGTCCCGATGTGTGACAGAACGTTGATTGCCATCCACCATGGATGGCTAGACAGACTTCCGCTTCATCGTTTCCGAGTTCGTTTTCACCATCATAGTTCTCCAGAATCTCACGAAGCTGTGAAAATCGAAACAATCTTTTTGATGGAGGATTTTTTTGTTATTTTTTTTCCTCACCTGCTTTCTTGAAGAGCACAACACTTTCGATCTATTGACTGGAACATTCACGCCGCTAGAATCTGCATGGTAGAAACGGCACAACCAGCAAATTTATAAAACATTTGCGAAGGATGCTAAACTAACAGCAAAGGAAACGAAAAATGAAAAAGCCTTTGTTTTGACATTTCTTGGAAACAGCAGTTGCTGGTCGAAAGTTGCTTGGATATACCCACTGAGCATTGAACTGAAACTGAGGAGGATTTTTTTCAAACGTTCCCAAAGGGTAGATTAGTACCTGTGAATTGCCACCAGGTGTAATTTTGGCGTGGCGGTAGTGTCGCCAGCCCCAACAGCGGAGTGGCGTATCTATATAAGGCTTTCTAGTCACAAATTTACCAACACATTCAAAGTATGTTTACATGACAGCTGGACGTTTGTTTGCATCAGGTTTCCTATCTCTTTCTAGCAAAAGTTTTTTGTCAGGCGACTTCTACCTAGTTTTTTTTTGACTGGCTGCCCGATATGTCAGACAACATACTTCGCAGGGCTGTGACAGCTACAGCTCGATCATTGTTTGCATCAGGACACTGTGACGAGGAGTTCGTCATTTTTGAATTAAATTATATTTTTTTCACTGGGCCTAGAAAGCCTTATATATTTAGTCTATGAAATAAGTAAAATAAAGAAAATCGACGCCAACATTTCAAAAAGCATCATGTACAAACCACAGACAAACAGACGTGACTCTCCATACAAATTATTTTTGAAATCCATCGTCCTTCATCAAACCACCAAATCACGGCGACGCCAGCGCTGCCTGGTGAGCTTATGCCGAAGCGCAGCCCAAACACACCAATACAAACCCATTACTGTCATGTGTCATGTCAGTGTATGCGTGAGACAATCAAGCCTTAACGATTGTAAACATCAACAGCTGTTTCGAAATAATTTTGTTGTTGCTGATCATCAGTAACAAAATCAAAATAAATAAATCAAGACCGACGGCCGAAAATGACGGTGGGTCTGTTACACGGTCGGTTCCGTTTCCAATGGCAGAACCTCATGAGTCAAATCATGCGGCAGCACCTGCAGCGATGCAAGACAACACAATGACAGAGACCACACCACTGGTCCTCCCCGTTGCTTGCATGTTCCGTCTATGATTCCTCCTCCACCGAAAACATGAACCATTACACCTGACACCATCATTAAGAAGATATCCCGGTCATGAAAACACCAGTAGTGGCCGCCGGAATAGGAAAATCCAATTCAAAACTAACGGAATTGATCCCCACGGTGGGCGTTTGGAAACATCTGCGGGTAACGTGTCCACGGTACAATTAAGTTGCCAGCCAACAAAACCAAAAGGGCCGAATGAGACGAAAAAAGTCGCGAAGAGTGGCGCTCACGATCGACGCAATATCGTCAAAATGCCAAAAGGACGACCAGCAGCAGCAATCTGAGCAGCAGTCCACGAAGGATAAGCAGGTTGCTCCGAAGGAGATGACTCCACCACAGGATCCGGCTTTCTCCACAGTAGCGGGCGCCTCAGCAGCAGCCTCGACTTCGGCAGGCAGTGGAGCAGGTCTATCTGGTTAATAGTATGGTAAAAGGTATGCCCTCGCTAGTCAGCCGCTCATCTGACTCTGGCCGAAACTTCCCCAAATTTGACCCGCAAAGTCTGGATAGTGGATCACCGTTGGAATTTCTGAATTTCATAATATTTTTTGTTTTCATTTGCTGCCTCACACGTGCTCACGCTCAACTTAAAAAAAAAAACACGCATCACACACACTGAGAAAAGACGGACGAGCTGTCACGACAGCAGCGCCATCAGCGCCGGGTGAGTGGATGCCGAAACAAAATTGAAATTGAATTAACCGTTTTTGGAGGACGATGGTTCGGCACTCGAGTGTCCCGTCTGTTTGTCTGTGTACAAACCATGCGTTTTGAGAAAAACGCATTTGAAAGTTGAGCATTCATTTTCAATTCCCATTTTTATATAAAAGCAAAATAAGATGTTCTAATGATAACAAACGATGAAAAACGTTGCTTTTGTTGATACTTGATCATCCATATTGTGAAAGCAGACAAAAATCAAAATACGAGCGCAACCTGTCAAAGCCTGTTGCGCCACGGGCTGATGTACACGCTTACGACAAACCACTCAATTTTTGTATGGCGCAACAGATTTTTTGCGGAACAGAAGAGATGCGCACTTCGGTTTGGTGGTGCGCGGATAATATTCAATAAAACATTATTTCCGTAATTTTGTTTGAGAAAAACAAACATAACTTCTTTTGAAATCACCAACTTCGATATCACCCTGCTGTCATTGAGGGGGGCGCTTTGTTATGATTCGTTTTTCTTCGCCGAATGTACATGGCGCTTTGTTCATGTTGCTTTTTTTTCGTCACGAGGTTCATGTAGTCTTTTGTTTGACAGGTTGACAGGGCTATATAAACAGGGAAAGCTGATGGCAGAGATTTTGTTTATGTTACTTTATTTAAAATCATGATTAAACGGACTTTACTGAAGTAACTTTTGCTCATTTTTGGTGGTGGAGAGGTAGCTTATTAGGAGTACTTTCAGAATATGCAATAACTCAGAAAGTGTCAAAATGTACATGATGCCTTTTAAAATGTTACCGTCGAATTATAATTATAATTATATATGCGTTGATTCATGTCTAAGAATCTAGAACCTAGAAATGCTAAAAATTCATATTGTGGTTTCGGAAATAAATCAAATTTTCGCGGTGACTTATCTGAAACTACGCTTCGCAAACATATCAACTCTCGAGTCAACTCTATTTCTGAGTGCAACGACTTTTTGTCTTGAACGTGAGGTTAAACGTCACTGAAAAAAAAACTTTTTGTCACTCTGCAACCACTTTTTCTTTCCGCATTTTCTGTCAAACTTAATAGTACCAGTCCGGCAGATTCTCAATTTGGTTTGTTTTGATTGATGTTATTGTTTAGCCCTTTTGTTTTTTGCTTGTAAAAAACAACGTAGTTTCGGAATTTTGAGATGTTGAAGGGTGTTTTATAAACAGTTTTGTTCGCTTTACATATCAAGCAAAACAATGTAAATGGGCCAATGTCGAAGTGTAAACAAAGAGTCTATCCTGCTCACGTCAGCTGATGTTTACATTAGAAACGAGTAGGATAGACTCTTTGTTTACACTTCGACATTGGCCCATTTACATTGTTTTGCTAGATATGATTCTGATGAAAACTCAGTTTGTTTACATCTAAGGGTTTCGCCCTTTTGAAAAGTTGTTACTGAATTATCGATTCCAGCACGAGCGATTGTGCGAATCGCGCTTGGAATCGCGGCTAAATCGTGGGCTCATCTCGGGAGTATCATTCCCCTCGATTTTTCCCATAAATTACTGGCTACAAAATATTTACGACAAAGTTTGACTATTTTTGCCTCGATTTTTGCAATCCCTTCAAATTTAATTGCCATTGAAAATAAAATATATTGATTATTAATAGAGCCATCTACGTGCGCATGTATTGCGTACACTCAAACCCCGATGGTTGTCAAACGAACGGGGTCACTTTTTAGTTTGACACCTCTTTTACACGGAGTTCACACACACTACCAAACGTTTGTTTTGATAGTGTGCGTGAGCGCCGTATAAAAAGTGACAGTTCGTCACTTTTTAGTTTGACTTTGACCAATCAGCAGGGTACAAACTAAAAAAGTGTCACGAAAAGAAAGTGAGGTTAAATTTTGTCCGGCCAGCAGAATCAAATGGTGCGCTAGTGTGTGTACGCGAAACGTCATAAAGCTCTATTCACCCAATTTTGCGTGAAATGCACTAAAATCTGACAGATGCCCTATTTACTCATTTCTGAGAAGATTCGGTTTTGACGAAAACTGAATGATTTTGAACGTGCAGGTGGGATACAAAATTTTTGGTCTTGTGCACGTCTAGAGTTATCTACTTGCGCATTTATTGCGTGTTTGTACACGAAGGGTTTTTAGGTTAAACTTTTCATACGATTTTTTGAGTTCAGGTACTACAACCATAAAAATCGTCATATAAGGCTTTCTAGTCAGAAATTTACCAACACATTCAAAGTATGTTTACATTACAGCTGGACGTTTGTTTGCATCAGGTTTCCTATCTCTTTCTAGCAAAAGTTTTTTGTCAGGCGACTTCTAGCTGGTTTTTTTGACTGGCCGCCCGATATGTCAGCCAACATACTTCGCAGGGCTGTGACAGCTCGAGCTCGATCATTGTTTGCATCAGGACACTGTGACGAGAAGTTCGTCATTTTTGGGTTAAATTATATTTTTTTCACTGGGCCTAGAAAGCCTTATGGGTTGAACTGAAAAAATCGTATGAAAAGTGTGATTTGGAACTCAAAAAGTCATGATTTTTGGTAAGGGTGTGGGAGGGGAGCCTATTAATAGAGCTTTATGACGTTTCGCGTACACACACTAGCGCACCATTTGATTTTGCTGGGCGGACAAAATTTAACCTCAATCTTTTTCGTGTACGTACACGCAATACATGCGCACGTAGATAACTCTATTGTGCCAAAATGGTTGAACTCTTTTTGTTGTAATTCTGATTTTCATTGTATACACGTATACGCATGTGTATGCATTTTGAGTTCGATATTTTCGATAACGGATCGATATTTCGACGTTTTTTTTTTTTTGCGCGCGCCATCCATCTGTCAAAACAAAATCAAAACAAAACTGAAATTCCGGCACGTGTCCGCCCGCGGCCTGAGAAATTAAAACAGCCGATTGGGTTGCATTTTGTTCCGTTTGTGAAAACAACTACCGAGAGTAAACATGAGCTCGAACCCGTCGCCGGAACAATCGCTGGACAAGCAGCCCCCAGCGCCGCAACAGCAACAACAACCAGTTCCGCCTTCCAACATCCACGCCGGCTTCGATCCGCACTCGGGCCAGAGCTGGCTGTTTCCGGTGGACTTTGTGACGCCGGACTATCTGCCGCTGATCGTGGAGAAGACGCTGTACCACAACTCGCTGGTGATCCTGCCGAACCGGTTCGAGGTTTCGTTCGTGGCGGCGGTCGTGATGCACAACGTTTACCGCTGGTACCCGTTCGGGAAGGTCGTGTTTATCTGTTCGAACCGGAAGGCCACCCAGGACCAGCGGGCGGCCTGCGATCGGCTGATGAAGTTTGTGCCGTCGGATGTGGTGGACATGGCGCTGAAGCCGCATGAACGGGTTCGCAACTGGGCCACGAAGAGGGCGTTTTTTATAACGTCGCACACGATGGCCGGGGAGATGGCCCGTCAGGAGGCGGAACGGGTTGGAATGCGGAAGATTAAGCTGGTTGTGATTGAGGACCCGCAGCTGGACGTGCGAGCGCACTCGGCGATTATTCAGAAGCTGACGGAGATGGGGGCTAACTTCCGGGTGCTTTGCGTGACGACCACGCACGGGAAAACGGTGGAACCGGCCCAGCTTAAGCAGTGGCACATTTCGAACATTGAACTGCAGTGGGGCAATCCGCAGGAGAAGCCTGACGAGTGGCTGATGAACAAGAAGGAGATCAGCAACATTGTGACGGTGCTCGGGGCGGTGATGGACGGTTTGCTGGCGGAACTGCAGCTGCTGACCCAGCGGTACCTGGCCAACCTGCACGCCTGCAAGCAGATCGCCAACACGAGCCTCTTCGAGACCATCACGGCGGACCACATCCGGCAGGAACGAACCCGCTACGAGCTGTCCGTGCTGACCGGGGTGGTGCGGAAGAATCACTTCGAAGTCATGCGCAACTTCCACATGGCCGAGAAGCTGGTGCTGGCCCACCGGATCCTGGCCCGGGACGGTGTCGTTGCGCTGATGGACTACTTTCACCTGCAGAACGATGCGCTGGGTCAGGCGGACAGCGAGCTGACGGCGTTCCTGCACAAGGTCCGGCAGGGCGTCTACACCGCGCCGCATCCCAAGTTTACCACGTTGGACAACTTTTTGCGGGAGTTCTTCCAGGTATGGGTTCGTAGGTGGCACCATGAGACTTTCTAATGTTCTTGCTCTCAATCGTTTTCACAACAGCAACGCACGGCTGTGGTGGCGGCGGCCCTCCGAATCCTGATCGTGGTCGAACGCACCGACGCGGTCCTGCTCGTGAACCGCATCCTCAAGAACATTCCGGAATCGAAGCACCGCTGCCTGATTGGTAAGTGTTGCTAGGCTACAGAAAAAGAGACTGTTTATTACGTCCGACTTGTTGGCATGGCCTACTATACAATAAACTGATTCCTCACACCTTCCAGACAGCAACTTCGCCAGCTACGTGGACCAGTTCCGCACCGGCGAACTGAACGTGCTGGTCGTCCCGGTCGAGATCGAACCGTCCATCGAGCTGGGCCACACCGATCTGGTCGTGCTGTTCAACATCACCGACCACCCCCTTGAATTCCTCTGCCACATTGCGCGCACCCGGGGCGGCCAACCGGGCGCCATCGTAACCATGACCACCGAAGGCCCCGAACAGGAGGAAATCACCGAAATCATCAACAACCGGCGGATGCACTACTACGAAAATCGCGACATTCTCCCCATCGGCGTCGACCTGTCCGACAGCATGGTCCGCGGCTCGCCCGCACTGATTCCGCCCGGCTTCCAGCCCAAGGGACGCCACGTGCTGTTCAACCGGCAGGCGACGACGGTCGTCGAGGCGACCTCTTCCACCACCTCACCCTCCCCCACCCTGTTGCCCATCTCGCCGCAGTTGGTCGTGGCGGAGAAGCGGCGCGTGCTCGAAGTCCTCTCGGACAGTCCGGCCACGTACGACGCCATCAACGGGTGCACCTACTACCAGGTGATGCAAGTGCCCAGCCAGCCGTCGCTGGTGCGAACGCCCGGGGACAAACAGGAAGCCGAGGGGACCAAGTCCCCGGGAGGAGGGCAGTGACTGTGTTTTTTTTGTTTTGTTACTATTTTTTAGAGAAAAGTTTTCTGTTAAGTTTTTTTTTTTTGCCGCCCAACCTGACTGTACTCCAAGTTTGGGAGTATTCGATGTCTAAAATTTAAATTTAAATAGAAAACACCACGAAGGATGTTTTTTCGAAACTGCTGACAAAGTGTACTATTTTTCTGGACGGTTGTGAAATAAAATAGTAGTTTTTCATGAATACAAGATTATTCTCTACCTTAATATCCGACTTCGTCTTCTTGTCGTACAAGCGGTATGCATTGGTGTGCTCTTCGTAGCCATTCAGCGGCTTTCTTGTCCCATTTGTGGCGCTTTTGCTTCGGTGCGTGGGCCAAACACTCGTACGTTTGACATGTCCGGCTTGCGACCTGACCACGCTTCTTCCGGAGTCATCTCGATCAGGCTATTGAATCGGTAGATGTTGGCCCCCGTGTTTTCCAGCTTCTCGAACAGCTCTTCCATCTCCGCCAGGTACTCTCGCATGTCTCCGCCTTCCGACAAATCCAGTTTGGACAGTTTCTTGATCAGCGACACCTTTCCCACCGATGATTCCTGGCTGTGCCACTTTTTTAACACTCCCCACGCTTCCTGGGCAGTCGTCGCATCCTTTATCAGCCTCAGTTGAGAATCTTCCACCAAGTATCCAATCGTCTGCAGTGCCAACTCGTTTTTATCAATCCACTCGACGGACCGCTCCTTCATCGGCGGAACCACTCCTGTTACATACTTCCACAAACCTTCGCGAGTGAGGAGCTGCCTGGCCCGCTGCTTCCATGTAAAGGCAGTAGGTCTTGTAGGTTCGAGTGATAGACAACGAATGAATAGTTTTATTGCTGCACTCCAAGTCATAGCCTATTCTAATTAATAATTAATTCAACGGTTGCTTCGCCAACATCCCCTCTCAACCGTGAATTCCGAGAGCCTTCCGTGCTTCAAGAAATTTTGAAACAGCTACCGGTTTCGTGAACACGTCCGCCTTCTGCGCCTCCGTTGCGACGTGCTCCAGCTTGATCAGCTTCTCCTCGACGTTCTCGCGCACAAAGTGGTGCCGAATATCGATGTGCTTGCTTCGGGGCGAGTAGCCGATCTCCTTCTCCGCCAGGTGCACCGCGCTCATGTTGTCACAGTGGATCGTGACCGGTTGAGCGACACCAAACAGCTCCTTCAGCAATCCGCGCCACCACAGTGCCTCTTGAGTAGCAGCTGAGACGGCCATGTACTCCGCTTCCATCGTCGATAGCGCCACCGTGGTCTGCTTCCTGCAGCTCCATGAGATCGAACCACCAGCCTCCATGTAGACGTAGCCAGTGATCGATCGACGGGTCTCGGGATCATTTCCCCAGTCCGCATCGCTGTATCCGACGAAGCCCTGGTCTCCGTGCTTCGAGTAGGTCAGCTTCATCGTCTTGGTCCCCTTCAGATACCGCAGCACTCGCTTGGCCGCAATCCAGTGTGCCTTCCCTGGGTTGCTGCTGAACTGGCTGACCGCGTTCACCGCGTAGCAGATATCTGGCCGGGTTGATAGCGCCAAATACTGTAGTCCGCCTACCAGTTCACGGAACGGAACTTTCGCCATTTGCTCCCGTTCCTCGACAGTGCTCGGGCACATCTCCTTGGTCAGCTTCTGAGTCGGATCAGCAGGTGTCGAGACGGCATTACAGTCGGCCACGTTGAATCGCTGCAGCAACTCGTTGATGTACTGCTCCTGGTCCAACATCACCTTGCCGTCGCCTCTGGTCACTCGCATGCCAAGAACTTTGCTCGCCATGTCCAAGTCTTTCATCCGGAATCGCGCCATCAGGTCCTTCTTCAGCTTGGTCACCCACTGCTGGTTGTTCGAGAACACCAACAAATCGTCCACGTATACGGCAACGATAAGGACCGTGTTGCCCTCCAGCTTGAAGTAGACGCACGTGTCGTACGCCGAACGCTTCAGCCCAGTTCGCTTCAGCTCGGCATCCAGCTTCTGGTTCCATACCCAGCTGGCTTGTTTCAGACCGTACAGCGCCTTCCGCAGCTTGCAGACTTTCGTGGGGGCACCTGATTCCGTGAATCCTTCCGGCTGCTCCATGTAAATCTCCTCTTCTCCCAGGTCACCCTGCAGGAACGCCGTCACTGCATCCATCTGGTGCACCTTGAGATCCAACTTGGCAGCCAACGACATCAAGTATCGGACGGTAGCGTACCGGACTACAGGTGAGAACGTCTCACTGTAGTCGACGCCTTTGATCTGCGAATAGCCCTTGATCACCAAGCGGGCTTTGTAGCGCTCAACAGATCCATCCGAGTTCGTCTTGAGTTTGTAGACCCATTTGCAGCGTAGAGCTTTCCTCCCCTTCGGCAGATCGGTTAGTTCCCACGTCCGATTCTCCACCAGCGCTCCGAACTCCGCTTGCATCGCACGTTTCCACTGGTCGCTGTCGTCTCGAGCAATCGCCTCACGGTACGTGTCAGGCTCGACCATCATCAGGGTGGAACGGTTCTGTCTGGGTTGGGAATCTTTTTCAGGTAGGCAGGGTTGTTACGGACGGCGCGGATCGCGCGGATGGCGCGTTTCGCGCGGATAGCGCGGATCTGGCGCGGATTTGCTGGCTAATTTTGCTCAGGCGCGGATTTCGCGCTGATGGCAATTTTGATAAAGAAATTAATTGAGAGAGATAGAATCAGGAATAACGATGATTTGTTTTTTCCTTTGAGTGCAATATATTTTTTATTAATTGAATTTTCTTCTGTTTGTTTGTATTTTATTAGTACGAAACGTCGAAAAATTAAGATGAAGATTATGTAGAAATTATTTTTTATATGTTTCTAGTCATTTCTTAACATCTCCGGCTCTGAATGTTTAATTTCTTTTGAGTTTTGAGTAATGATTTTTAACCTTATTTATTTTTAATTTTATACTGGATTTATTCAATTTTTAATGTTGTAAATCAAATATTAAAAACTTTTCCCGAAGATATAGACATTAGAATGTGTAACAAAAACTATTATTGGGGCTTTTTCTGGTGGATGCCAAATATGAGCTTGATTGAACGTAACAGAAGCTGGCCTCCACTTTCGAATTTTAGATGGAATTAAACGTAGAATATTTTTCTTAATTTAAACATTCTTGGCGAAAATAAAAAGATCACAACATTCCAAATTCAAAGCTTCAGAAATTAAAAAATTTGAAACTTTTTTTTTCAAATAGTTGTTTTAACAACAAAAATCAAAATACATATTAAAATTCAAAAATTGTAATTAAAAAAATCTAAAACTTCAAAATTCAAATTTTAGAAATCTGAGATTCAAAATATCTAAATTTTG
This sequence comes from Culex pipiens pallens, assembly GCF_016801865.2. Taxonomy (NCBI): domain Eukaryota; kingdom Metazoa; phylum Arthropoda; class Insecta; order Diptera; family Culicidae; genus Culex; species Culex pipiens. Next base: position 27,055,193 of record NC_068937.1, read on the forward strand.
AAGATTAAATTATTAATTTCCAAAATTTTATAATTTTTAAATCCTTAAATTCTTAAATTCTTAAATTCTTAAATTCTTAAATTCTTAAATTCTTAAATTCTTAAATTCTTAAATTCTTAAATTCTTAAATTCTTAAATTCTTAAATTCTTAAATTCTTAAATTCTTAAATTCTTAAATTCTTAAATTCTTAAATTCTTAAATTCTTAAATTCTTAAATTCTTAAATTCTTAAATTCTTAAATTCTTAAATTCTTAAATTCTTAAATTCTTAAATTCTTAAATTCTTAAATTCTTAAATTCTTAAATTCTTAAATTCTTAAATTCTTAAATTCTTAAATTCTTAAATTCTTAAATTCTTAAATTCTTAAATTCTTAAATTCTTAAATTCTTAAATTCTTAAATTCTTAAATTCTTAAATTCTTAAATTCTTAAATTCTTAAATTCTTAAATTCTTAAATTCTTAAATTCTTAAATTCTTAAATTCTTAAATTCTTAAATTCTTAAATTCTTAAATTCTTAAATTCTTAAATTCTTAAATTCTTAAATTCTTAAATTCTTAAATTCTTAAATTCTTAAATTCTTAAATTCTTAACGGTGCACATCAACCAGAGCTTTTGCACCAAGATTTTTGTTACAGATATTTTAGTATTTTCAAAACTACGAGAACTATCGAAATATTTTTTTATTCTTCCCTAAAGTAGTGTCCATAAAGTAATTTACAACAAAGTATGATTAGTTTTACAATTCCGTTATTGCAGGATTGGGTCCGTAAGTTTGACAATTTTGGAATAAGAAGACAGCAACTTCCTTCGTTGCTGTGCACCCTTAAATCCTTAAATTTTTAAATTCTTGAATGCCAGATTTTGAAATTATGAAAAGACAATATTTTAAATATCGGAAATTAAATTTCTTTCGTAGTGATATTTTAGCGAGAATTCTAGATTAAAAACTGTATATAAAATCGTAGATTTTGAATTTTTGGACTTTCTAAATTTAAAATTTTATAATATTAAAATTTTAAATTTTGATTTAATTTTGAGCCTATATTTTTGAAGTTAAATTTTTAGGTTTTTAATATATTGTATTTTTTATTTTGATGTTTTTTTTTCATGACCCTTGCCTTGACCGTCTCTTGATGTATTTTTAAAAATTGATTTATTGCTTTCATTCTTTTGGAGCCATAGAACGAGTTTTTTTTTATCAAATTCTTTCTGTATAAGTTTTTCTTCATAAAAAAATTTAATTTCTTAAATAATGGTCGCGATATTTTTTTATATAGCGCGGATTTCGCGCGGTTTTGGAATTTAGGTCGGCGCGGATTTGGCGCGGATTTTTTTTCGACTCTCCCGTAACAACCCTGGGTAGGGTACTGCACACATAATCTTTATACTTGCCTGGGGGCACGTGCTCCCTACCACTGCGCCTTACCAACACTTGTGGGTCCTCTGGTTGTGGAGGGAGCACCAACGGTTCTTCCTCCACCTCAACCAGCGAATCGGCATCGCCTTCGACCGACTCGTAATCGCTGAAGTCCGACTCGTCTTCTTCGAGCTCAGCTTCATCTTCAACGGCTGGACCGACCTCGATACTTGGCACGATCAGCTCCATTTCTTCATTTCCGACCGCATGCTCCGTCAAAGCAACGTCGGTCCCGGTTGACTTCTCGTCCAGGAAGATGACGTCTCGGCTTGCCACGACGGACTTCGTCCTCTGGCTGTAGACCCTGTACGCCTTCGAGTTGTCGCTGTAGCCGACGAAAATGCAAGGTTCCGACTTCTTGTCCCACTTTCGTCGTCGCTCCTTCGGTACGTGCGCCATACACTTGGTCCCGAACACGCGGAGATGCGACAGATCCGGTCGCTTGCCCGTGAACTTCTCCTCCGGTGTCACCGACAGTCCCTTCGCCGGTGATCGGTTGATCACGTGCGACGCAGTTGCCACTGCTTCCGCCCAAAATCTCTTGTCCAGGCCAGCGTCGAACAGCATGCTTCTCGCTCTCTCGACGTACGTGCGGTTGCGTCTCTCAGCCAGACCGTTCTGTTCCGGATTGTACGGAACGGTCTTCTCGTGGTGGATACCAGACTTGCGCAGGAACTCTTCCATCTCGCGGTTCACGTACTCACGACCGTTGTCGGTACGAATCCGCTTGATCCGCTCACCTGTCTGGTTCTCCGCAAACGCTTTGAAGTTTTGAAATGCTTCCAGCACCTCAGTCTTCGACTTCAGAAAGCACACGACGGTCTTGCGGCTGGCATCGTCAATGAAGGTCAGAAAGTAGCGTCTGCCTCCGATCGACTCCGTCTCCATCGGGCCGCACAGGTCCGAGTGAACCAGTTCCAGGACTCGCTCCGCTCTCTGCCCTCGCGCGTTGAACGGTTGACGCTGGTGCTTGCCCTCGATGCACGGTACACACTGCAGATCGTCCTTCACGTCAAACTGCGCGCCAGTCGTCATCTCTCGTAATCGCTTCATTCCGCTAGCAGAAAGATGTCCCATCCGGCGATGCCACAGCTCGAACTGGTCGTCTGCTTGCACCAGATTCGCACGAGATCGCTTGGTTTCGGTGAGCTTGTAGAGACCGTCCGTCTCTCGACCAATCGCTACCACCGTGTCACTCGCGTCCAGCACCGCACACGCGTCCTTCGTGAACTCCACACGAAAACCTTTCTTGCACACTTTACTTACAGAAAGCAGGTTAATCGCCAGGTCCGGAACGCACATCACGTCGGTCATCGTCAGGTCCCGGATTTCTCCATCACAGTCAGCTTCCAGCTTGACGGAACCCTTTGCGACGACGGCAACCTCCGCGTTGTTGGCCACATTGATCTTGGCCGACACACTCGATGGGTTCTCCAGGATTGCTTCGTTCCGGCACATGTGAGTTGTCGCTCCGGAATCGATGATCCAGTCACCACCGGCTCCTGCCGGTGACTCCACCGCGTTGAACGCAGCAAAGAACGAAGTCGCATTCCCCTTGTGGTTACCAGACTTCTCCTTGCTCTTCGCGCTCGTCCCGTTCGTGCACTCCGACGCGTAGTGTCCCATCTTCTTGCAACGGAAACACTTGACGTCAGACTTCTCGACGGGTTTCTTGAACTTCTGCTGCCGCTGCTTGCTGTAGAAAGCGCCCTCGCTCTCGCTCGAGCTCGATCCAGCCTCGACCTTCACCTCCTGCATGATCGTGGCCTTCACCTTCTCCGCCGTCAGCTTGACCCCGGACGACTCCAGTCCGAGAATCATCGGCGCGTACTTCTTGGGCAGACCTTTCAGCAGCAAACTCGACACCCAATCATCGTCAACCTTGAAGCCGACTTCCGCCAGCTGGTTGCAGGTCACCATGACCTCGCTTACATGCTCCTGGGTCGACTGGCAGATGATCTCCTCCACCTTCTCAGCTCCCACCAACCGAATCCCGGTCAGTTTTCTCAGGAGACCGATCCTCCGGGTGGAACCGCTGTCCTCGAACGTGTTGCGTAAGATGTCCCAAGCTTCCCTTGCCGTTGCCGCATTCTGGACCATGCCACGTAGGCCCCGGTCCATGCTGAGGCAGATAGTCGCCAGTGCTTGCTCCGAGGTATCCGCGTCCACTTCCGGTTCTCCTTCTACAGGATCCCGTACAGCGCGCCAGGTCCGTTCCTTGATTAGGACCATCTTCGTGGCAAACGCCCAGGAGTTGTAGTTCTCCGAACCACGCAGCACCTCCTTCACTGGCAGCGAAACGGAACTTCCAGGTAGCCTTTGACCGCCAGGTTGAACCACCGCCACGCCTCGTCCAGCGCCAGGAACTCGGACTTCTTCATCGGCCATCGTTTCAGGACAAAACTTCTTCCAAATTCTTCAGTGAACTTCTTGAGTGAAAATTTTCTTCCAAACTGTTATTTTCTCCAAACAGCCGTTGCTACGGACTGTCTGGGCCCATAACCTAAAGGCAGTAGGTCTTGTAGGTTCGAGTGATAGACAACGAATGAATAGTTTTATTGCTGCACTCCAAGTCATAGCCTATTCTAATTAATAATTAATTCAACGGTTGCTTCGCCAACACCATGTCTCGTAGTTTTCGTATCCGAGCCGCTTAAAGTCCATCTTCCCCTTCTTCATGTTTCAGCAGAACGATGACTTAACCTAACTTTTCCGGATCAACTGCTGCGAATCCGTTTCGCCGTTTCCCTCACCTGGGCCCATAACCTATTGGCCACCGGCCAGATTACGCAGCAAAGTGGCCACAGGAATCTTACTCGAGCGTGGGAAAAAGGGAAAAAACGGGTGTTTACTCCGAGAGCAAAAAACAGAAGTGTGCTTTTTATTTGACAGTACGATGCAGATAGAAATATAAACAAACCAAGAGCGTGTACATAGGTGAACACAGTTTTTCCTACACTGATGTGTTTGTGTTTAGCCGTTTAGCGCAAAGTGACGTCATTCTACCAACAAAAGTGACAGTTTTTTTAGTTAGATTTGACCAACCAACGGGGTACAAACTAAAAAAAACTTTCTTGTAGAACTTGTAGCGTTTCGTTGGAGCGATACAGCTGTTCCATGTCCTGGCACTCCAACTCTTCCAAGCGACGCTTCTCATCCCGGAAGAGAGATGGATTTGCTGTCTTCGCAACTGTTTGTACGACTCCTTGTTCCCACGGGTGTTATGCAGCAGGCACTTGTCCCGCGCTGCTTTCTTCCCAAATCGGTCGGATTTTGAATTCAAACTACAAATAATACGCAAAATACGTAACGTAACGTGTTCATTTATTCCTCACGTTCTCAATAGTCATACAACAAAGAAAATTGGTCATATTGCTTTCGGAAATCAACAAATCGCGTACATCGCGATAACTTAAGAATTCAACTCATGTTTGAAAATAATAAAAATAAAAACTCGCACTTCGTCATCCCCGCTAATCCGCGTCCTCGCTCTCGTCAATAAACTCCTCAAACTCCACCCGGTACACCAGGCCCGGTTCCCGCTCGACGTCCGCGTACTGTCCGGCGGAGTACAGCTGATTCGTCCGGCTCCAGATCCACACCTGCCGGCTCCGGAAGCTGCGCTCGAAGCTCAACACTCGACCCGCCTCCTGCGAGTGCCGCACGAAGAGCAGCGCGCGCGGAATGTAGAAGCGGTGGGTTTCGCGCGGGTCGAACCGCTCGACGGCACACCCGATCACCTTGGTTCCGCTTTCGAGCGTGTAGATTGTGACGTTCGCGAAGAAGTGCTCCATCTCGGCGAGCGCGTACAGCTGCTTGGCCCGGACGGGGATCGGCCGGACCGGGTTGGTGCTGAGGTGGCACAGCGGCCGGTTCAGCGCGGTGGCGAACTTGGCGCAGAGGGCACTGCGCTTGGCCAGCGGCAGGGCGCGGACGTCGACGCCCCCGAGGACGATGGCGTCGATGATGTGGAGCGCGTACACGCGCGTTTCGCGGTTGTTCTGTGGAGGGAAGAGAAGAATTTAGATTGAAGTCCGTAATAGAAGAGAGGGAAATGGATTCTTTTTGTTTAAGATTAACCTGTTGGTGGGTGTCCTTGCTAGATTTGATTTTTTTAAACTGATTATTAATATTGCCATTATCACCTAAACGGAAATGTAAATATGTCATTTTCACGTGTATGGGAGCGTTCTTTTATTACGTAACGCGAAAAATCGGACTTTTAGACCCCCTCCCCCCCCCTCGTAACAAAATTTCCATACAAATTTTAAAAATTTTGTATGGAGCGTAACACGGCCTCCGACCCCCCCTCCCCCCCCTACTGCGTTACGTAATAAAAGAACGCTCCCTATACAAGTTTGTCCCCAGGACAAACAAACATACCGATTTAGTCAGACATCACTTTAACCAGGTGTGGCATCGGAAAGTTCATCTCTAATATGGGTTTTCCTAACACGGACGTAAACTTCAAGTAGCTTAATTCGCCTCTTGTAATTTATAGATTATTCTGGAAAGAGGCAACAGTTTTGGAATCTTTTTGATTCATGAAGATGAAAGACGATACATCCCATCTTCTATCTCGGAACGTGCTATTCAAGTATCTAGAGTTCTTCGTCATGATGGTTTTCCTTATAGCATTAACACTTTTTTAGCAGAGACACCCACCAACACCTTCATCCTCCATTGCAGTGACACAAACCAAAGAAAGTAACACTACCTTGACTTGAATCTCCTCGACGATCTCGCCGTACAGCACCGTTCGCGGCGACAGAATCAGCTGGTACTCCTTGATTTGGCGCCACTCGGACTTTTTCTTGTCGTAGAAGAACACATTTCCGTTGCCCTTGCTCACGAACATGGTGCGGATGTTTTTGCCCTTGTCGGCGGACACGTCCAGCGCCACGAAGCTCCAGTCGTGCGGTGAGCCGAAGGTCTGCCGCAGCGGACGACTGCCGTTCAGGATGTTTCCGGACGAGCGGAACAGTTCGAGCGTTTTGGCGTCCACGAATTGGGCGGCGTATTCCGGGGCCGGCTTGGTCCGGGCGTCCGCGGTCGGTGCGAGCGCCGATTTGTGGTCCAACTTCCAGAAGCGCCACAGCGTTTCCTGCACAAAGTCATGGTCGACGGGTTTTGGGCGGTAGCCGGGCTGCAGGGCGTCGATGAGCGCCTTTAGACCGTCGATCTGGCGGCTGGCCAGCTTGTCGTTGGAGTTTCGAATAAAGTGACAGAAATCCGCGTCGTTTTGGATGAGATCCTCCGCCACCAGCTGCAGGATGTCGTAGTCCTGGTTGGACTCGCACATGTCCTGGCTGTTCTCCCACATGACCTTGTTGACCGAAAACAGGAACTCGCCCATGTCCGGGCACTTGTTGAGGCGCTTCTGGCACACGACGTAACGCTCGGAATTGGCCGGCCGGGAAGTGCACGGTTTCAGAATCGAAACCTTCGCGTACATCCGGGTCAGGATGAAGATCAGACCCACGCTGAACGGCGTGTACAAATCGAACACCTTGATGATCGCATTTCCCCCGGGACGGATCACGGTCACGGCCAGCATGACCAGCACCAGGTACAGCTGCTTCGAGATGACCTCCTGGCAATTATTCTTCAGCAGGAATCCACCGTCGCACACGAGCAGATGAACCCCGTCTTGCCCAGTGTGTGCCATCACGTAATCGATGAACCCCCGGATATTCCCCGGATCGAACAGATTCCCATCATCATTCGCGCCGTAAAACGGATCCAACGTCTCCGGCGAAACCGCCCGAAAGTACTCCGGCTGAAACTCGTAATCGCCGTACGTGGTAAATCCGAACCCACGCGCCTTCCAGCCGCCGTTCCGCCACAGAATGTACTCGCTACATCCCCCGGGACCTCCGAAAACGTCCACAAAGTACATCAGCTCCTCCTCCTCCCCCTCGCCCAACTTACACAACTCCCACCCGAAGGCGGCGTCCACGTTCGCAATCTTGACCGCGGCCCGGTTCATAAACTGCCCGGCCTTAAATTCGAAGAAGTTGCTCCGATTGCGCGCCGTCCGAACCTTCCGGGCGTCCTGCTCGTCCAGCGAGCTGCGCAGCGCGAAAACCTCCCGCACCAGCCGCTCGTCGCAGTAGGCCGTCTCGCGCGTCATGTCCCGCGAGTGGACGCCAAACTGCAGCCAGCTGGCGGCATCCGGCACCGGAAATGGTTCCGTGCTGGCGGAGGAGGAGCAGTCCGCCTCGTACGTGTCGTAGTTCAGCTCCAGCTGGGCCACCCGGGACGTGACCTCCTCGGTTTCCATTGCTTCTGCGCTGGGGGACACTCTTTTCGACTTCGTGGTGGACCACGGAGAGCAAAACTTACCGCAAACAAAACTTTTTTCTCACAAAATAATGCAGGTTGTGTGCTTTGCTTTTGTTCTTCGATGTTTTGACAGCTTTAACGGATTTGTATCGACTTTTCTTGAATTGTTTGGCACACTGATAATCAACATTACACACTGTTCAGTTCACTTTTACACACTTGTATGGGATTTTTCAGTTCAAGTATGATTACACGAAAGTGTGTAATCATACTTGAACTGAAAAATCCCATACAAGTGTGTAAAAGTGAATTGAAAAAAGTGTAATGCTGTTTACCAGTGCAGTGGGCTGTCGATAAAAGAAAATGTTACACACTCATTCAGTTTTAATGCATGCACTCAAAATCGGAAGTACCCCTCAAAATAGGGTCTCTACTCAAAAAGGGTTTGTTTTCCTGTTTTCCTTGTGTTGGTAGATAAAGGGTAGAATGAACCCTTTTTGACGGTTACTTCTGGTTTTGAGTGTATATTTTGCTTTCAATAGAGGTTTCTACGTGCGCATGTATTGCGTGTGCGTACACGAACAAGATTGAGGTTAAATTTTGTCCGGCCAGCAAAATCCAATGGTGCGCTAGTGTGCGTATACGAAACGTCATAATACCCCGTTCGCACGGGCGAGTTATAGCCGGTTATAAGACCAAAAGTGGTTATAACTCTTAAAACCGGCTATAACTCTGGTTTTGCCCATACAACGAGCTGTCAGATTAAAACCGGTTATAAGAGTTATAACCAAGTTAAAACTGCTCGAAAAGTGGATTCGAGTGCTTAAAACTCAAAGTAGGCTTTGGAAAAAGTTGCAAAAGTTTTGACATTGACAAGAATAGAACAACTTATTTTTCTGTTGATTCGTAAAAATACGCCAGCGTATCGGAACGTCCCAATTCCATGGAGCGGACGGAGTACGGTGACAAGGAACTTGGAATTGAACTCGGGATCGAAAGAATTTGGTTTGAATTTTTAGTTTTTTGGCTGAGATAATCAATTTGGAAGCATTTTCTTGATTCGATACGCACTTGCAGATTTCACCCTGGAATTCATTGATATTGCTCGCGGATTCAGCTCAAAACCATTCTGGAGTCTGGACGATCGCTTTGTGTATGTCGCTGATTGGCAAAACGTGTTGACTGTCTATGATTCTCAACAAAGACCAGCACCTGAATCTTGAGGTTGGCGTTTCCTGGTGCGCCTCGCGCGGTCCGATGACTTGAGGATTTTACGCAACCTGACAGGAATGACTGGGTCCTCTGGCTCACGTGCTTAAGTGAGGTACGCTACGTACTTGATGTTCTGCTGCTCGGCGGATGGACGCCGACGCAGACAACGCTGCCGGCCGATTCTCGCGATCACGTGTGCTGATTTGCTACTGTTGCTTCTGGGCAGACTCTCAGGCCGCTTGGCATAAGCGCTGCGCGTGTGCAGAACTCCAACGCTGGTCGTACTTCGCTGGGACACGTGGCAATCGAGCTTGGCATTTCCAGACGTCGGTGAGGTCCACTAGCTAGGAGATTTGATGCGTCTCTTACGAACGACTCACCTGCCGATCACTGTCAGAGTGCTCGCCAGCGATGCAGGTTGGAAACGGCAGGGTAAAATGGCGTTAGTGCGTCGAGCTATAGTTGCCGACCACGTGTAGCGAGTCAATCGCCGGATGGGTTGGAAAGTCGATGGTGGTCCAGTGGCTCAAGATCGAAAACAAACACTTCTACAGACGATACCACGTGGCCGTGGGGACGGCTCAGCGGACCACCAATGCAGGTTTCTCGTCGACGATCCCGTCCTATGGTTTGGAGGGGATGGTGTGGTCTTGTCTTACACCAGCCAAAGAAGCAACGCCAAAAGTCGTCCTGGTGTCGGCATTTTCGATCAGGTTCAAAACGATGCCCCTTAAGTACTACAAACCGTGCTAATGGTCAAATGTTCCTGTCACTTGGACGTGCTCAAGATGGATCTTTGCCCGTTTAAATCGGAACAGGCGTTCTTTTACGGCTCGCAAACCTACAACGTGTGTGTCCCGCTAGTTCTGCTGTTCCGGATGCGACCCTAGCTGGTGAACGGAAAAAAATAAAGCAAAGAGATCACCATGAGAGACACATCACGGGTACCCGGCCCTGGAAGTGTTATTAGGCCTGTGCAAGGACCTGTTGAATTTATACGGAGTGAAGGCCAGCTTTTATTTGATTTGTTGACTACGTTCCTGTTTCGTTGATTTGGATGCATGTTCTTTTAAAATTCTATAATAAAAGATGATTGGGGGCTGAATGCGGGGAGGGGGTCTAAGATGAATTATTTCGCAATGCTGTTTAGGGTGACTCAAAAATCTTGACTGAGCCACAAGAAGCGCCAGAAGCGCAGTCGTCTTTGAACATTAGATTAGAGGGTCCTTTTGGTGAATTTTGATCACGGGGGTACAGCTGGTGAGGTGCATCATTTTCTTGTTAAGATCTCGCAAGTGTCCTTTCGCATCATCCTCAAGGTTACGCTCTAAATTCTTCAACGTCTGTTTTTGGTTCGGCGCAGTACTTCGATGGACATCCTGATCGGGGCTAGGGAATTCCTGTAATCCTAACAAATTAGAAAGGCAATTCTAGTAAAGCACATTGTTCGTTACATTCAATCTTGGTCATTAACAGCCGGTAGGGTCGACGTAGAACACGTGTTCGTTGTTGTCTCACTCGCCCCAGTTCTTCTATGCAGATGCTCTCAGGGATGTCCTGCGAAGGAATTTAAATCTGGCTCCAGCAGATCATAAATGTTGAGTAAAATCCATGACGGAACTACTAAATAAATCTACCTCGTGGAAATTTACATCTAATAAAAAATGACGCCTTTGCGCAATTCCGTAAAAAAAATCGCATTTAGCCGACGGGGTTTCCGGAGATTTTTGGGGTTAGCAATCTAATCGTCTAATCGTATCATTGTACGTATGGAAAATGTGCACCCTATTCTCCCATCTTTTTTGTATGAAGCGTAGATTATCCCGCCAAATCCCCCCCTCCCCCCCCCCGTCCCCTTGAACTATTCTCAGACTTTATTGAACTTTTTCATGCGACCTGTATAAATTTCATCGGTTGGTTTTTTCGAGTCCCATCATGGCCAGGTGCTGATGTTCAGACGGACTATGTTTCTGGATATTTAAAAAAAATCGGAGCCTGATCAGCTCCTCAACAACTTTCATTAGCTCCAGCAGGGACCTGCTTCAACTCAGCCTCAATTTTCAACTCTAGAAGAAAGACCTCTTCCATGTCCTCATCGTAATCCTTCCAGGCGGATCATCACGCGGGCATGATGGTAGAACTTGACCTTTTGTATGTAATCAGCCTCGTCCTTCACTTTGACCATCTGCAGCTTACGTGCCACCTTCCGGACTTTGCTGTTCGTATACATGACGCGTCAGCAATCGTAACCTCAAGTTAGATGTCAGCATCATGGCGCGACCTTTCGAGCGGACAAGGGGGCGTCTGTTGAGTCGGGGATAACTCCGAAGATTTAGTTTTCCGGAAGCATCTTTATAGAAAACAGCAGACCAGCTCCAACCGGAAGACGATCAAAAATAAATTCTGTAAATGAACTTAGTCAAAGCAAATCAAACTTATAAAAAATTGATTTTAAAATACCTGCCATCCTGCCCAAATCCAGAAGCGAAAAAAAGCAAAAAAAAAAAAAATACTCCGGCCTTACCGGATAGAGTGCCATCATTTGGTCAAGTTCCGCATCACCGTAAAAAATAAAAATAAATGACAACACTAAATAATCACAGCTTGCTGTGATCTGTCAAAATAGTTAAAACCGTTAAAACCTTTCGGGCCCGTGCGAACGGTTTGGTTTTAACTTGGTTATAACTTATAACCATTTCGTTAAAACCGGCTATAACTCGCCCGTGCGAACGGGGTATAAAGCTCTATGAAAAATAAATTTTAAGGGATTGCAAAAATCCTAGTCAAACTTTGTCGAAAGTATTTTGTAGCCAGTAATTTCAAGCAAAACATTGTAAAAGGTCCTTAGTCGATTATCAAAACATTGAGAAAAATCAAATTGAAGTTTGGGAACAGTTTTTCAAATCCTATTTCAAGAGAATTAAGATTATTTAACTGATTATCCACTTAAATGGTGGAAAACTATTACGACTACGTTGTCTTGTACTTATAATTACCAAAAAATATATTTTATTCGAGAAAATTGATGAAAAAGCAACATAGGCCCAGAAAAAATATTTTGCCCCGTGGGGAGAGAGTTGGCCCTTTGCGTTTTAAGTCCTTTGAAAACAGTGAAAGGTTCACTTTCCATGTTGGCCCCTGGCCAAACACGATGTCAAATTGTTTTTGTTGATGCTTTGTTTGTTTGGGCCGGCGCCAAAACAGACCTAACCAAAACAAATGTTTGGCCTTTGGCGAATCGAATATTATTTTTCGGTGTTTTGAATAGTTTTTTGAAGATTTTAGTCGTGGTTTCGTGTTATTTTATGCCAAAAAGATCATCTGAAGCCCAACTTAGTGGGTGAGATGTTGGGTGTTGATTGTATTTTTTCGTGTCCAGCAAAGATTGTTCCCGAAGAAACAGAAAGAAATTTTCGAAACTTAGGTAAGTCTGAATTCCCTGATGACGAAGCCGAATTTTAGAAGGAGTTTTGAAAAGTTACGGAGGCGACGTGACCAAGCTATCTGGAACCGTTTTCATGGACAGATTTGCTGAGGGACCAACGAACGGTTGGTGGTCGCCGCCGCTCTGGATCGATGCTCTGGCAACGAAACGGACGCAGAGTTGTCGTTCGAGTCGTAGGCGGTCTTCGGTGTTTGACAAAATTGCCGGGTGTTACGGACGTCGTCGGCGTTTCTGTCGCCTGTTACACGTCGTTGCTGCCGAAGCGGGGCTGATGGTGACGCCCGTCGGCGACTTGCGATCTGTGCACGGCCGCAAGTGTGAAAGAGTTGAAAAGCGGGAATATGAAATTTTGCCCGTACCGAGACGAAGTGTTCGAAATGCTGCTGTGGCTACTACCCGGACGTCTTCTTCTTTCGCCAACATTTTCACATCCCCTGCTGCTTCCGTCGGTGGACGAAGCCGAGACATGCCATTCCCCCCAGGATTCGCTGGACTTCCAAGCGGGCTGCGGGGACCGTTCGTCGTTCAATTCCACGAATTTGAAACAAAGGACCAAACATTGTTTTTATTTTTGTTTTGAAACGACACTGTGTTTGTCCTTGGACCTAACACAATTTCAAAACAAAACAACTCAATTTCCATATTGGTCCTTTGATGAATAGGGTCTATGTGGAAATTGAAAACAAACTAGGGGAGATGGGGGTAAGACGGCCACCCTAAGGTAAAAACTCATTTCAAATCAAAATAAACCATTATTTTCAATCCCAACTTAGTACAGATCCTAGTTGGAAGTCACATCTAAAGAAATTACCTAACTTGTGTCTCTAAAATAAACTTTTCTTTACTTTTTATTGATTTAAAAAAAATGTGCTTTTTCGATCCTTCCTCCTCTTGCGGGGGTAAGACGGCCAGCGTATTTTGCAACTTAGATAACTATGATAAAAATTCATAAAAATCTAATGTTTGTATCTAATACTGTGAGGGACATTATCACCATGACGGCGAAATGAAAAGCTTTTAGTAATATGCTTTAAAATGTTTTTAAAACAGTTTATATTCAAAGAACTTTTTTCAAATGATAAATATTACGACACACTGGTGATTACGGCATTTTTTTCTTAATTATCAAAATTTTGTTTACAAACCACTATTTAGTTTTGCAAAAAGTGGCTCAAAGTAACTTATTTAGCCTAAGGTACAATATCATTAGATATTTGGGTAACTTTTATCATGTTTAGTAGTAAAACAAGCGCATGGCCGTCTTACCCCGCCTGGCCGTCTTACCCCCACCTCCCCTAGATATCATTAACTTTGGCCTTTTGCAAAACTGACTTTTTTCACATAAAAATTAACTTTTTAAGCTTTTCTCGAAATGCAGTGATAGTTTACAACTAAATGCATCGTTTGCAGTAAAAATCCCGTTTGTTTACAGTTTTGACTTGGGACCTTTTACAATGTTTTGCTTGATTTATGGGATAAATCGAGGGGAATGACACACTCCCGAGATGAGCCCACGATTTAGCCGCGATTCGCACAATCGCTCGTGATGGAATCGATATTTATTCTGCATCATCGTCGGCTGCCACAGTGGAATTTTCAGCAGCACCAATTAAGAATGTCAAATTTGATGTCAAATCAGTTTTTAGGTTGATTTGTGTGGAATAAGACGTGTTGTTTTTTTTTGTTTTTATTATGAAAAGTCCCAGATCACAACAACTTGTGGTTCATAATCCGGACGACAAAAAGAACTCAAAAGTTCTTTTTTTCTCAAATTTGTTTGGTGTAATTTTTCGCAAAGCCCTATGTAAATTTTTATGTACAACGGTAAAAAACACGATTAAATACCATTTCTGATCACTTTTTTTCATTTTAATGCAAAATTTTTTTTTGACAGGACAACATTTTTTCTATGGATCAACTATGGTCCCCTTGGAACGAGCTGTCAAGTAGTAGCTTTTCTGTCAAGAAGGACCGCGAGGTTAATTTTTCAAAATTGATTTAAAAATCCATTTTAAACTCTTTGTGGTCGTACAAAGGGTCATTGTACTCAGAAAAATAAGCTTTATCGCTGTAAACAATAATATCAGCAATCTAAGCTTCATTTTAGGACCCAATTTTCAGTGTAATGTATGGTGTGCACTTCGGAAGAAACCGGTCAAGAAAAATTTCAAATGGGTGTAGAGAATAAGACGAGGATAGTCAATATAGCAAAACAACTAAATAAAACGAAATATTCGATGCAAAATAAATGCTACATATAAGCATGGCCGTTTGAAATGTTAGAGTCGATACTCGACGCTTGTTGATTGCTGAGTGAACTGGGCCAGCAACGTGTGAGTGACCGTTTGAGTGTGAGTGCCTCACGCTTGTCTGCTGCGCAACGCGAAGCGTCGTTGAGAAAAAAGAGCGACAAGCAAAGTCATCGATTGCTGCGATGCACACGAGAGAGTCGCTTGTGTGTGTGCGCTCTTGGAATGATCGTGGCCGAGCCAGGTCTTCAGTTTGGTTTGTAAATTTGCTGTGGATGGTCGTTTGACGACATTTCAGTTTCCATCTTCAAGATGGCTGAATAAAATAGAAAAAGGACTGTTTACTACAATGGGCAGCAATGGGAGCGAAAGCAAGCCAGAGATGGTGAAGAAAAGCCCCAAGAAAACGTTCCCTCTCTTTTGTTCTGCCGTTCGTAAAGCTGTTTCTTGACCCCCTTTCTTTCGAAGAGCATACCGGCCCTAAGAACACTGCCCTTACACCTACATCTCACCCTTGCTCTGAGTCAGTACGAGCAGCACGCTAGAACACGCTTTGAGTGTTCGTGCCAGGCTTGCACACCTTCTTTTCCGGTTACGCATTTTAACTCGGCCGGGTGTGGTACATTAAGTACGGTTTGATGTAGGGGAGATGGGGGTAAGACGGCCACCCTAAGGTAAAAACTCATTTCAAATCAAAATAAACCATTATTTTCAACCCCAACTTAGTACAGATCCTAGTTGGAAGTCACATCTAAAGAAATTGCCTAACTTGTGTCTCTAAAATAAACTTTTCTTTACTTTTTATTGATTTAAAAAAAATGTGCTTTTTCGATCCTTCCTCCTCTTGCGGGGGTAAGACGGCCACCGTATTTTGCAACTTAGATAACTATGATAAAAATTCATAAAAATCTAATGTTTGTATCTAATACTGTGAGGGACATTATCACCATGACGGCGAAATGAAAAGCTTTTAGTAATATGCTTTAAAATGTTTTTAAAACAGTTTATATTCAAAGAACTTTTTTCAAATGATAAATATTACGACACACTGGTGATTACGGCATTTTTTTCTTAATTATCAAAATTTTGTTTACAAACCACTATTTAGTTTTGCAAAAAGTGGCTCAAAGTAACTTATTTAGCCTAAGGTACAATATCATTAGATATTTGGGTAACTTTTATCATGTTTAGTAGTAAAACAAGCGCATGGCCGTCTTACCCCGCCTGGCCGTCTTACCCCCACCTCCCCTAAGTATAAGCGCCTAACCATTTATAGTGTGCCTATCAACTTTCATTAAAGCAAAAACTGTTTTATTTTTAGTTTGAATTTAAAAATTAATTGTTATTTACTGTGCTTTGTTTTCTCCTTTCCTAGTGTTGAATCGTGTTTATATGTTGCTATTTCTTTTGTCGTGGGGTTTTGTTACAATTTTTGGTCCCAAGCATTTTATAAAAGTTTTTCAAAAGTACAATAGTAATATTTGTGTTAATTCTTTGATCATTCCAACAATTGAGTAAGGGCTCGAACCTCACTTGTTTGAAGAAAAAGGTGAAGATTGAAAACAATGGACAGTGAAACAAATATACTATTTGAAGAATCAATAGTAAAAGAAAGATAGTAATTTATGAACTAGATAAAGAAATTAACATTAGTTAATAAATAGAGGCAACAAACAAGCTTAGATTGTAAATGTTAAGTGCAATTTATAGGGCAGATGAAAAATTATTCACATAGATAAGTAAAGATAAACAAAATTGACATCGCTGCCAAATTAAGGGGTTACATACATGTAAATTGAAAAAAACAGTCAGAGGTTGGTGTCAGCACACACTTAGTTTTATTTATAATCTGTTTTCAGAGCATTAAAATATGCATTTTGATCTATTATCAAAACATTTGTATTTGAAGTTAGCAGTTTCAAAAAACGGGTGCCACGATATCTCAACACTGCCTTGACCAAATCGGCTCAAAATTTTGGTAAAGACTCGTTAAACCGGTTCTGTGTGCATGACGAAGGCCGATTTTCAAAAAGATTATTGTAAAAAAAGATAAAAATATTTTCGCGTTTTTCATATAAAAAATCGTCAGTTTTTGATTTTTGTATTTTTTAAAAAAGCAAAATTTTTAAATCGGGCTTCGTCATGCACACGGGATATATCTTGGGAGTCTTCACCCTGAATTTCAGCCAATTTGGTCCATCCCAACTCGAGATATCGTGGCACCCATAAATCAACTCGGTGTTTCGAGAAAAACGCTCAGAAAGTTTGACAGTCCGCTTTGCGCACGGCAAAATGTTGAGCTTCAAATCGTCGTTAACTCTGTTTAATCATGAAATATCTTCATGAAACTTTCAGGAGTGATCTAAAATCATCTTTTTAGTGGATACAATAAATTTTCTGTAATATGAAATTTTACGATTTTCTACATGTATGTAGCCCCTTAAGGGAAAACAGACAGTTGGTTACACTTACAGCAGCATCAATTAGTAAATAAGGTGCAAAAGCGTTGAGAAATAAGAGAATCATGAAAGTAAAATCAAAAACAAATGGACGATAATAAACAGAAGGCGTGTTAGAGAATCAGTGAAACATGGTAGATGGTAGATAAAAACGGAAAGAAGAGAAACCCCGTTCTGCGATGCTCAGGTACATCCACAGCAGTTGACTCAACATACTGCGAATCAAAACAATACCGTCTACAATCACAAATTACTTCCCTGTCCCACATTGGCGCGCCCCTTTCTTTTAGCCGTCTCGATTCTGACCCGCGGCGGTCAAAGGTTTACGAGCCGTTTCCACAGGCCACCAGCAAGGTCACACTTTGTCATCATGATGACGAAACCAAGCCAACGTGGAAGTAAGAAAATAGGACACTTGCAAGGAACCAGAGCTATACTGTCTTGATCAAGAATGATCTAACAGGACTACGGACGTAGTCAGTGACGCTCCTTCCAGGATGTTCCTCGCCTGAGCGTCAACTGAAGAGGTATCATCAGCATCATTCGCCCTTGGCCTGCAAATTTGTTTGGTGTAATTTTTAAAAACAAAAACCATTTGAATAAAAATAAGTTTTTAGTCTGTTTGATTTAAATCAAATTATTCAATGATCAACATTTGTTTTGTTCCACTCAGTCGCCAGCCAGCGACAAGTTAAGACGTGTTTTGCTCGTGTTGTCATCTCGCGTGCTTGGAAGTTTTTGACAGATGGAGGTGGAGGAATCCTCCGAGGAGGAAGATTTTCGTCCCGTCCGCGGGAATCGGAAGCGGAAGAAGTCCAACGAGGTCACTGGAATCGGCATCGAAGGAGAAAAAGTTGAGAAGACCCTGCTCAACAACAACAAATTCAGCCCGCTAGCGGATAACAAAAACAACAACAATGCCAGCCCAGCAGGAGGAGGAGACGCCCCGGCGGTTTCACCACCCAGAAAGTCGGCAGGTAAACAAGAGCAACCACCTTTGGTGGTGAAGAGCACCACGGATTTTTACAAGCTCGTGGCAATAGTCGAAAGTTGTAAATTAGGTTTCAAACCGATTTACAAACTAACCCGATTTGGAACCAAGGTGACCTGCTTCTCTGTCAAAGATTTTGACAAGTTGCAAGAGCTACTCTGCCGCTCTAATCTAGTCCGTCCCATATGTATTTTGGTCATTTTTGAGATAAACATAGCAAAAGTATTGTTTTTACATGTACTTTGAGCCAATTTAATAAAAAAGTGATGTTTGTTCTGAAAATTCCAAAATAAAAATCACTTTCGTGCTGTCCCATATGCAAAATAAAGGCAAGTCAGTTCCTTCTAAAGAAATGTCTCATGAATTGATTGAATGAACGTGGAACCATTTAAATATCAAGGACTAAGTTTCTATGAACCCGCAGAACTTGAGTAATGATTATAAGTAGTTCATATTTGCAAGAATATTTATAAATTTTGATGCGTAATATTGCAAACCATTTGTGTTTTTTTCATGCAAGGGACAACCACGAGTAAACAAACTACATACCATTATGAGTAATAATTCCATAAAATAAGTTCTGTTCAATCTTGAATGAATTGCCCTGGTCCTAGTTCTGGAAGAGGTTCTACTTCCGGTAAACGTAGATTGTGGATCACTAAATTTCAACGGTCCAGACGTTGAGACACGCTTTCAAATATCTCTTGCCTCTGTAGTATTTCAGTCTCGTTTATGATTACTTTTTTATAGTTATAAACTTTACTATAAATAAATGAATCTGAAATAAACATAAAATAGCTTAATTTTATACTATTTGTGAAAATTACTTGGAAATTACCCAAACAAACCTTGAAATGACAGTTTAACTTCTGGTAGAATTGTTCAAGCCTACCTTGATATCTTTGACTGACTTGCCTTTATTTATAGAATAATAAAGGCAAGTCAGTTCTAGTATGAAAATAACACAAATTTATCTCTGAATTTTAAGTTTTATGAAACAAATTCATGTTAGAAATATTTGTTGAACTAATATTGAAATAACTGTATAAAAATTTAGCAAAAAAAATTGATTGGAAATGTGAAAAATGGTGCAACATTTTTTGGCCTTCTCACGTCGTTATCTCAGCATCCACTTTTTACATATGGGACGGACTAGATTGGAGCGGCAGTACTCAAGAAGAAGAAAGTGGAATTCTACACCCACGATCGGCGGAGCGAACGAAATCATCGGGTGGTTCTTCGTGGTTTTCCTGATGAACTAAAACCGGACGAGGTCAAGTACCTGCTCAAGAGGGATCTCAAGCTGGACGCGCTGGAGGTGCATGTCATCAAGCGGAAGGAAAAGTCCACCGTGGACGAAACTCCGTACATTGTGGTCTTCCCCAAGGGATACACCAATCTGAAGAAGCTCTCTGCAATGAAAGTTGTGGCAAGCACTATCATCCGGCGGGAGGCCTACCGGAACAAGCGGCCGAACGTGACCCAGTGCAGGAACTGCTTGCAGCTGGGTCATGGAACCAGGTACTGTCACTTGAAAGGCAGGTGCAACAATTGTGGGGGTCCCCACAAGACGGACGAGTGCAAAGTCCAAGAAGCCGAGCCGAAGCGGTGTGCCAACTGCTCTGGAGCCCACGAAGCCATGGACCGCAGCTGCCCTAAGCGTGCGGACTTCATCCGGAGGCGCCAGCAG
The DNA here is from genome assembly GCF_016801865.2 of Culex pipiens pallens. Lineage (NCBI taxonomy): Eukaryota > Metazoa > Arthropoda > Insecta > Diptera > Culicidae > Culex > Culex pipiens. Next base: position 27,074,943 of record NC_068937.1, read on the forward strand.
GCGTCGAAACCGAAACCGCCGGCAAGGAAGGCGGAGAAGCAGAGTCCAGCAGTTCCGGCGTTTACGCCGGCGGAGTTCCCTCCGCTGCCGGGCGCAGTTCCGGACGGAAAATCCAAGGATCGCCCTCGTCCCGCAGGAAGCAGCCAAGGTGCCCCTCGAGACGGTGGAGCCACGGAGAAGGAAACCGGGGAGGTACTCTACAGTTTACAGCTGAGCTGTGGGGGATTTTCTCCGAGTACATCGGCAGGTTCAAGACCTGCAAGACCCGCTTGGACCAAGTAACCCTCGTCTGTTACATGATCTCCAAGTATGGAATTTAAGGATTTTTTTTTGTTATTATATATTGTTTTACTGATCCTCGGTCCCAACCTGGTCACAGCACCTAAAAGGACCTAATAAAAATAAGTTAAGAAAAAAAAATTGTTTTGTTTTTATCTATTTTAGATAACATCGTTTTATAGGCTTTCACATCTTCACTCAAAGAACCCCTGCAGATACTGCATCGTGGTCCGATGGTCCTGTCCACGCTGCTCGATCCCCTTCGCAATGCTCCCACCTTCCCTCGCCACCTGCTGCGCCCTAGCCACCTCCAACTCCGCGTACGTTTCCCCATCCAGCCCGTTCGCCCTCAAATCCTCCTCCCAAAGCACCAGCTCGTAACTGCCGCGGTTATCCTTCCGGGCGGTTCTCCCCCGGATCTGCCGCTCCTCCTTCACGTCCAGCGAGAAGAACGTCTGGATGACGTGTACGCCACCGGCCTTTTCCACCGCCACACTGGACCGGAAGTCGACGCCCCGTCCCATGGCTCGCGTGGCCAACGTGACCGTGCCGGGGACGCCCGCTTGACCGGTTATTTGCGCCTGCTGGGCGCTGTTTTCCGTGAGCACTTGGAGACGGGCCAGCTGGCCGCTGAACTGGGCGCGGAACTCCTCGAGCGTGGCCTCGTCGCGGAAGAAGACGAGGACGGCTCGGGACGTTGACTCGCCGAGGGCAACAAGGACGTGCGTGAAGATCTTGGCCAGCCAGTGGGACTTGGTGGACAGTTTGGTGAAGTTGGTTGATGGGTCGTAGACGAGGCGGGAACAGCCGAAGAAGGACGGCATGAGCGAGGTGCGGTTGATGTCGTAGAGTTGGGAGATGGCGGCTTTTTCGTGGGGATGTAACGCGGTCAGGGTTCCGGTGACGCCCAGGATGAGCGGGTAGGCTTTGGGCAGCATCGCGTACGAGAGCGAACCGCAGGCGACGTTCAGGTAGCCGTAGTTGAATCCGCTCGGACTTACGAACGTGGTGTAGCTTCCTTGCTTGAGGCGGAAATAGTGGAAGATGCAGTAGTACTGTATGAACGTACGGTTCTCGTACTTTTCCTTAACTCTGTGCGTGATGACGCCTTCCGGGCTAAGCTTGTAGTCGCGGTGGTTGGCCGTGTTGGTTTCGACCTCGATGGCATTGGACGCCATCGTTTGCAGATGCTCGTCGAACAGTTCTTTGCAGGTGTACGAGCGTCGTACGTGTTTCGTACCGTCGTAGATTAGCAGGTCAAAGGGCGTAGCTTTGTTACGGAATTCAGCGAAATTGGCTCGTTCCGTGAAGAGGGGCGTTCCAATGAACCTCTGAATAGCGGCCGTTACTTTGTGCGTGTCTCGCAAGTCTCGGGCGTGCACTTCGTTCCAAATTCGCACCTGGATCTCGGCCAAACCCGGCACGTACAGAAAGGAGGCCGGGCAGTACACGTTACCGTAGTACTCTTTGGTGAAGAACACGTCCACTTCGTCCATCAGCAGAACCGAGTTGGCGCGAACCTGTGGCTTGGGCTTCTTCGGTCGTGAACCTCCGCCGTACGACAGGATCATTTCTTGAACGAAGGTTCGAAGCTCCATCCGCTTCCCATCAACCTCAGGCGCTACGACCGCGTTGGCCATATCTTCGAACGTTCCGTACTTTATAACATCGCTCACACCCAGCAGCTTGTAAAACTCCTCAAACTCGCCCCCGTCCCGCTTCACCAAATATTCGTTGTAGCAAGCGATCTGGACAAAATGTCCAGTCAGCGCAAGGACCGCCGCGATCAACGCCAGAATCAGCGACTTTCCCTGGCCGGTGAGAACCTGCGCCAGGTGTTTCGGAACTCCCTTCGCGCCCCCGTATGCGTCCACGCCGAGCAGCTTCAGCACGCACAGGATCTGGACGCAGTGCGGCTTGAAGAACTTGCCGGTGCTGGACACGTCGGTGGAGACCGCGATCGACCAAACGGCCGCCACTCGGGCGAGGATCTGGGGCAGCTCGGTCTGCTTGAACTGCACGGTCCAGTCGCGGAACAGGATCTTTGGGTGGATGAAAAAAGAATGAGTATGAATTTATGAAACAAAATTATAATTTTTAAAATAATGAAAATTTGAGAGTTTTATAAATTTACGAAATTTTAGAAGGTTAAATTTTAGAAACTTAAAATGTTTAGAATTTTAGGAATTTAAGATTTTTATAAAATCAAAAATGTTTAGGAATTCCTGAAAATAAAAAAAAGTAATTTTGGCACCATTCCCAAAAAATAAAAAAAGCTCCTAAAATTCTTAAAATCTTTAAATTTCTTAAAAGTCCTAAAAAATAAAAATAAACTTAAATTCTAAAGTAAGAGAACAGCATCTAATTCCAGCGTGCCTCTAATGTTGGCAGGTCAGAACTTTGACATTCAATTAAAGCTAATTAAAAGCGTTTTCAACTGAAATCGAGTGATAAATAGCTCAATAAGAAGTGAGCAAGCCAGTTTCTATTAAAAGTTTTGCAAAATTAGTTGTTTAAATAGTGAAAATCGGCAAATTGGATGGAGTTAGGAGCGAGTGCTTAACCTGCCAAACACACGAGAATTTCCCCTAAGTAAAGTTATTCATTCCTGAACTAAACTTCAATTGACGTGAGCAGGATACACTCTTTGTTTACACTTCGGCATTAGCCTGCTTTGCTTGTGTTAAAGAAATTCATCAATTTCTTAAAATACAGATATTCCTAAGATATCTTAAATTTCTGAATTTCCAAAAAATCGAAAGATTCCTAAAACTTTTCAAATTCTTTAATTTTAATTGAAAAAAAAATGCAGAATTTCTAAACTTCCAGCATTAAAAAAATGAGTTTTCTAATATTTTAATAATTTCACCTTTTTTTCAAATTATAAAATTGCACAAAAAATATGAAAAATCCTAAAATCTAAGAAATTTTTATGATTTAAAATTTAAAATTTTCCAATATTTTAATCATTTTAAAAAAATAAAATTTTAAAATTACAAAACAAAACTCCTAAAATCACCAAAATTTTTAAAATTCAAAAGTTTTTAAATTCCTGAAAATTAAAATCTGTAAAATTCCCAAAACTTTTTATGTTAAAAAATAATCTAAGGTATATAAAAAGGCCTCTTAAAATTTATTAAAATTTCTAATATTTTTAAATTCTAACCTCCAGAAGTTTCTAAAATTCTAAAAATCTCTGAAATTCCTTAAAACAAAAAAAAAACTCAGATTTAAAAATTTCAGAAATTTATAAAGTTCTAAAAATACAAGAAATTTTCAAATTTTAGAATCAGAAAATTCTAAGAATTTTAATTTTTAGAAATTCTTTGAATTTCTATTTTTTATTTATCAGCTTCAATTTTCGTGAAATTCCACATTTTACAATTATTGAACAAAATTATAAATTTATAAATAATAAAAATTTAAAAAACAAAAGTCAAAAATTCCAAAAACTCTTAGAGTTTATAATTGTTATTTTTTTTAATTCTAAAATCCAGTTTAAGAAATTCTGGAAGTTCCTACAATTTTAAAACCTAAAGTTCCTTAAACTCATAAAATTAATAAAACTCAGAAATACTGGACATAATTTAAATTCCTGAATTTTCAAAAAATCCTGTAGCTCTTTTAGATTTTCCCATCATTGAATAAAGTTAAGTCAAAGTTAAAGTTTTTATTTTTCTAATATTTTAATAATTCCACTAATTTTTAAAATCATAAAGTTACAAAAACTCTTAACATTTCTAAAATCTAAGAAATCTTTAGAACTTCAAAATCCTAAAGTTTTAAAACTCTTAAAAAAATATAAATAATTTCGTATTTTGCGTATAATTTCGCAAAAAATATATATAATTTCAAAAACTTTTAAAATTGAAAAAAAAATTATCTAAAATAACAGAAATAATCGTAAATTAAAAAAAAAAGTCCTAAAATAAACTGCCTATTAATTTTTTTAAAGTTCCTGGATTTTTTTTCCATTCAAACATCCAAAAGTTCCTAAAATTCGTAAAACTCTTAAAATTCACAAAATTTATTTAAAAAAAAACTAAACTTCGTTAATTACCGAAATTTATAAAATTTCATTTTTTAACAATTATTGAACAAAATTCTTAGTTTCTAAATACATAAAATTTAAAAACAAAAGTCAAAAATAAAAAAAAAACTCTTATTTTTTTAATTCTAAAATTTAGTTTTTGGAATCCTGGATATTCCTATACTAAACCCAGGTTTTTTTTCAGATTTCAAGATTATCACGTACTCGGCCTGTTCGCGTAGGTAAATCAGTGAACTGCGCATGGAAGCAATGAGGGTGGTCGTGGATGTGAGCTGATCGGAGTCGGTCCAGCGGGCGCACTCGAGCTGGGCGCGGATGTAGCTGAGAAGGGTTGTGATCGCGTCGATCGTGTAGTGCCGCGGACAGGTCGATCCTTCCGCCATGAGGAACAGCATTTGTTGGAATTTTTGCGGGTTGGTAACCCGGTACGTTTGGTTCGCGGTTCCGCTCCACTTGTTCGCGATCGGTTCGACGAGTTTGAACTCGATCATGCCACTCATCGCCAGCCCCGGAACGGACTTGATCAGCCAGTCGAACGGGACGTCGGTTAACTCGAGAAGGAAGTCGTTCAGCGATCGAAACAGCGAGACTAGCAGGTCGGCGCCGACGTTCTTGCTTAAAGCCACGATCACGATCTTCAGCAGGTCTTTCTTTATCCGTTCCATGCCTTCGTTCTTGGGGGAAATTTGCTCCACGATCTGGCTGCGATTCTTCCAATAGGCGCTGAACACATCGATCAGATCGCGGTAGAAGGTGGTGCACTCCGTCGATCGGAGCATCGTCCTGTTGATGAACTCGAGCTGAGCTTGCAGAATTTGCGCGTCTTCGCCGGAACGTGCCGAGGCCACCAGCGGAAACGTCTGCACGATAAAGCGGGCCGTGTTGAGCGTGATGACCCGAATTGTCTCCAGCTGGGCGTGACTCGCACCGGTCAGGAGCTGGACAAAGTTGCGCACGATTTGCGCGTACAGGGACAGGTCCCAGTCGGCCGGCAGGGCGTCGTCCAGCAGACAAAACCACGCGTAAAACTCGTCGGCAATTCCCGAAGGATTTTCACCCAGCAATTTAAGCAACCTCCGCGGTTGATAGTCAAGTGGTTCTACGTTTCCGATCGCCGCCGGATCAAAATGCTTCAGCAGCCGAAAGATGAAGAGATGCTCCCGGTGAAGGCACCTGGCAAGATCCGTTTTCAACAACATTTCCGCGATTATAACCGGATGCCATCCCTTGGAATCACTCTCCAGCAAGCTGCAGCCGTCGAAGAGTTCCACCATCACCTCTTCCAACCCACGACACAGCGAGAAGAAGATCGGATTGACCGAGATGACGACCCCAGCGTCGTCCCCGATCGACTTCAAGCGATTGGTCCACCGCTCGGCCAGATCCTGCAGCGGCTGCCGGAAAATCTGCCCGCTCAGCGCCTTGTCCAGGTCGTGAAACATTTGCACCGCACCGGGATCGACTCGGAACAGCGTTCCCTGCGGGACGTCCTTCAGCCTGAGGCGCAGAAACTCCGGAGCCCTGTCCAGCAGGGCGGACGCGTGCGTTTCCAACACCTTAGCGCACACCAGTTGCAGCGTGGAGTTCAACTTGCACGTCGCGTCCTCACCCAGCTCAACCGGGTAGTTGTTCAACCAACGGTTACGCCGCTCGCAGGCCAACTCAACCTGGAGCAGATTCCTCGCTTGCCCTCGCAGCTCTTCCGACACACTCAAATTTCCGCCAAGTTGCTGGCAAAGTCCCACAAAATCCAAATCCGACGATTTCCGAACAATTCCGTAAATCTCGCCCGCGTCCACCGCGATCGGTTGCTTCCGCAAACAACTAATCTGCTGCAGCAGCTCGGTCCGAGCGCGATCCCGCACCACCGTAACGTAATCCAGCAGCACTTGGACGATGCAGAGCTGTCGCAGCAGTGCCATCTTCGCCTGCCGGAAGCTCCGGGCCCGGCCCAGCGCCGCCAAATCCGCCAGCCCCACCTTGGCCACGAAGGTGTCGTCGATGGCCAGCAGGCAGCCCAGATTGTGCACCACGATCTCCATGTCGGCGTGGAAAATCCGCGCCGAACAGCCCAGCTGGCCGACCTTCCGCGGGGCCAACGCCTCCACGGCAACGAACTCGTCCTGGCCGTTGGTGTGCCGCACCGTTACGCCCGAGTCGGGTGGTTCCACCTTCAGAACGACGTCCAGGGGGAAGTCTTTCGCTTCCAGGCAATCGTCTTCGATCAGCATCTCGTACTCTTCGACCTCCGCGGCGGCCTCGTGTTTGGTGCGTTTTTGGGGCGGTGGTGACGAGGAGGGCCGTTCCGGGTGCATTTTGGAGTAATGCGTCGGTTATCTGAGAATTTTTTGTGCTCTTATTTGTCGGAATAAAGAAATTTTGGAAGGACTTACCACAATGATTTGAAAAACTTGGAAAATTTATTTCAGTCAAAAATTAAACGTGATTTAAAAAAAAAAGACGCACATTTGGCATTTGGTAAACAAAGAATTATTTACCTAGGCGTACACCCTTACCAAAAATCATGATTTTTTGAGTTCCAAATCCCACTTTTCATACGATTTTTGTAGTTCAGGTACTACAACCATAAAAATGGTTATATGGGTTGAACTGAAAAATTCGTATGAAAAGTGGGATTTGGAACTCAAAAAATCATGATTTTTGGTAAGGGTGTACGCCTAGGTAAATAATTCTTTGTTTACCAAATGCCAAATGTGCGTCTTTTTTTTTAAATCACGTTTAATTTTTGACTAAAATAAATTTCTCAACTTTTTCGAATCACTGTGGTAAGTTCTTCCAAAACTATTTATTTATTTATTTATTTATTTTATCTGTATCTTGTCGAATTCGAAGCCATAGAAAACATTTTAAAAATTATAACAACAGATTTAGGCTTTTTAATCATATTAAAGCATAAATTAATTACTAAATTGTTGAAACTTTCAAATACACTCAACCCCCGGTGGTTGGTCACTTTTTCGTTTGACACTTTTTTAGTTTGTACCCCGTTGGTTGGTCAAAGTCAAACTAAAAAGTGACGAACTGTCACTTTTTACACGGTGCTTACGCACACTATCAAAACAAACGTTTGATAGTGTGTGTGAACTCCGTGTAAAAGGGGTGTCAAACTAAAAAGTGACCCCGTTCGTTTGACAACAGTTGGTGTCAAACCATCGGGGTTTGAGTGTACACTCAAACCCCGATGGTTTGACACCAACTGTTGTCAAACGAACGGGGTCACTTTTTAGTTTGACACCCCTTTTACACGGAGTTCACACACACTACTGAACGTTTGTTTTGATAGTGTGCATGAGCGCCGTGTAAAAAGTGACAGTTCGTCACTTTTTAGTTTGACTTTGACCAACCAACGGGGTACAAACTAAAAAAGTGTCAAACGAAAAAGTGACCAACCACCGGGGGTTGAGTGTACATATACTCAACCCCCGGTGGTTGGTCACTTTTTCGTTTGACACTTTTTTAGTTTGTACCCTGTTGGTTGGTCAAAGTCAAACTAAAAAGTGACGAACTGTCATTCAGCTGCATTCAGCCTAGAAGACCGGCCAACCGCTGGCGTTCTTTTATAATGTAACACAGTAAGGGGGTGGGGTGAGGCCGGTTTGGTTAGGGGGTCGAAGACTTTGTTACACTTGAGAAACCGGATGTGGCCACCGGGGAACATGGAAAACTTGTCCAGAAGACGAAATTGCACTAGACTTGCTAGAGACACTCTATATTCAAATTCAAGAAGTTCTATACGTTGCATGACCAGTTTATACTGTTTCTGTGGCCACCGGAGATCTTAAAACCCGTGTTGAAGTTCTATTCTTACGGATTTTTTTTTATTACATGAATCAGTTTTCGTAAAATTAAACTTGATGAAAATTCAACAAATCTGAATCTTCCGGTGGTCCGTTCTCTGGTTGGCTTTTGTAGTTGGCGTGGAACCATGTTTTTGTAAATGTTTGGGTCCATTTTCCCCGTCGTCTTGCGCCTTTTAGTGCCAACAAAATCAGGCGGCTTAACCTCAGGGCAGCAGGTTCTGCAACGAGGGGGAGCCTGCCCGGCAAAGCCAACAACGCCCGCAGTCCCTCCATTCGACGGTACGGTACAGTTTATCACGAAGTTTGCAGATTCCAGCAACGGTACGGATGCCACTGAGCCGGCCGCGAAGATCAACTAAACTAAAATCAACGAGCAATCGACAGCAAGCACCAACATTCCCTACGATTTTTTTCAGATTGACAATCAACATGTTTTTAATTTTTTTTTGTCTAAGCCTACTCTCTTGCCTTTCCTATAGGTTTTTCCATTGCGACGTTATCTTTCTGCAGCGATTAATTGAAGCGCAGGATTCTAATTTTTCTTGAAATTATTAATATCTACGTGCGCATGTATTGCGTGTACGTACACGAAAATAAAATGAGGTTAAATTTTGTCAGCCAGCAAAACCAAATGATGCACTTGTGAGCGTACGCGAAACGTCATAAAACTCTATCGAGAAATTAAAAGTGAGAGTGTGTGCAACATCATGGCAATGCCAACATGGAGTTAAACTTTCTGTGAAGTTGTTGTGAAGATTACCATAGCACTTTGAATAGTTTAACCGACGGTTTAACTCCATGTTGCACGCACACACTCTCACTTTTAATTTCTCGATAGTTTTATCATAGAATCTTTCTCTATTCTATGATTCCAGATAATGTCCATTCCGGATAACGTCCATTCCGGAAAACGTCCATTCTGGGAAATGGAATTCCGGAAATGTTGAGATGAACAACTCTGTAGTCGTCATCCACACTGTAACTGAAAATCGCACTTTGCTGAGTTCGTTTTCGCACTTTTTCATACGATTTTTTCAGTTCGACTGCGATTACACAAAAAAGTGTAATCGCAGTTGAACTGAAAAAATCGTATGAAAAAGTGCGAAAACGAACTCAGCAAAGTGCGATTTTCAGTTACAGTGCAGTCGACTTAGTCGGCCCACGGATACGTCACGACTGTCATCCACATATAAAGCGAGTGAAGTCAAAATCGAACCAAGATCGAACCAAGTTTTTAGCGCGTGGCGTTTGAAAAGGTCGTATGCGCATTGGACATAAATTACAAAAATAAAAACTTTTTTCAGTCTTTTTTTCCTTGAAAAGACTTACGTTTAATCCTAGGCTTAATCTCAAATTTGAACTTGGGAACCATTTAATTACATCGAGAACCTAATGTTGGCAAATCAGCACATTGGTGTTAAATTACAGCTACCGTAATATGGGGTGAATCGGGACTACAGTCTGAATAGGGACAGCAGTTTTTAGAGCACTTAAAGCTTTTAAATTTGAAAATGGATGTACACATTTTGTTGGCCTGAGTCTGTTCCAACAAAAACCATCATGAAAAATCAAAATATTGTGCTCCAACATGGTTAAAACTGCTGTCCCAATCCGCCCCATGTGTCCCGATTGACCCCAGTTTACGGTAGTTTAAATAATTTTCTACTGAAATTTAATAAGTATTCTAAAAGCGTAATTAATTTTAACCCAACAGTCAGAACGGATCAAACCGAGGATCAAACTAATTTTATTTTGTTTCTAGGAAACTTAAGCTATTCAGTTGATTAGTTCAGTTCAGTGTGTTGTGTTGCGTTATGTTGTATTGCTTGAATAGTCAAGCAGAATTTTGATTTATTCATCTAATAAATGTTAAACGTGGAAAAAAACGTAATACCTACTTGTAACTAACTCGCAAAGACAGTGAAAACTAACAAAAACATAATTTGGGAACAAAATTTATGTAATTATGTCATACGATCTTTTCAAAAACCACACGTAAACAATATTGACAGCGCCTCTGACGAGGACTTCAGGAAACTGCATGCGTGTCAGATCCCTGAGTCGGCCGAACCCCTTTCGACCTCACGCGCAGCTGCAAAACAACAACAACAAGTGTGTTACGACATCCGTTACAAAAGCACGCGGTTCAATAAAGTCTCCGGTCTAGTTGAAGTAAACTTACGCGTTTTTCTCCGGAATAAATCCGACCAACCTACCACTTTGCTCATCAGGAAATTGTCATGGAATCGCTAACTTAAAACAAAAAGTTGCATTGAAAATAAACTAATAAGTTATAAATACTTATTAATTATTTTTTTATACAATACGTCATAAAAATGAGAAATGAATAAATAAACGAAATAAACAATCAATAACGTTAAATGAGACATTGAAGGAGTAGAAAATCATAAATAAAATACTAAACAAATTAAAATAAATACTAAACAAAATAAACCGAAATAACTCTGAAAAGAGTAAATGGGGCAGATTTGAGTAATTTGAAATTAGGGTGGAGGATTTGTTTTCTGGGTTTTCTGAGTAGATGAACCAGATGAACTCATGACCACGCAAGTATGTGTTCATCGCGCACTTTCTCCTGTGACACGCAGAGAAAATTTGCATTTCAAAACAGTAGAAATTCAGGGGAAATTCCTTACAATCATGTCCAACCCCCGAATCGTGCTGCTGTTCTCGGGCAAACGGAAATGTGGCAAAGATTACCTCACGGAACGGCTGCTGCAGAGGTGAGCTAGGTGTTTTCGATTGAGGGTTGGCAACGGTAGAATGATTGTGACGACACTTTCCAGACTGACCCCGGACCGGGCCCAGATCGTGCGCATCTCGGAACCGATCAAGCGCTGCTGGGCGGACAAACTGGGGTTGGACCTGGGCGAGCTTCTCGGCGATGGTCCGTACAAGGAACGCTACCGCCGGGAGATGATCGAGTGGAGTGATGGGCGGCGGGCCGAGGATTACGGGTTCTTTTGTCGGGCGGCCTGTTCCGAGGGGGTTGTGGCCGCGCGGGAGGTTTGCATCGTGAGTGACGTGCGCCGCAAGACGGACGTTCGGTTCTTCCGGGAAACGTTTGGCGAGCGGGTGCGCACGGTCCGGATTGTGGCCGGGGAGGAAACGCGAACCGAGCGCGGGTGGAAGTTCCAGCAGGGCGTGGACGACGTGCAGTCCGAGTGCGATCTGGACGACGTGACGGAGTGGGATCTGCTGGTGGAGAACGAGGCAGGGGCGGATGTGGAGGGAATTTTGGCGAGGATCGAAGCGTTGCTTTGAAGTTAGGACAAGAATTTTTGAGGTGGCGGTTCTTTCAAAGACTGAATTTGAAAAGATTTCTATTTTTTTCTCGCTAGGTAGGTTAGACTTTTCTAAAAATTGTATTTATTTTCCACGCTTCTCGTTTTATCTTATAACATAAATACTACAAACTGTATGCAAATGAATTTATTGTAGTCTTATTTATGAAGTTGTTACAATTGTTGTTGTTCCTACTAAAAACCACGATTTTAGTAGATCTCTCTCCCTCCCTAAATCTGCTGCACTTGTTCTGATCAACTTTTCTTAATAATATCGTCGTCTCGCTGTTTCGAAGAGCTACCAAAAAAAACACAATTTATTATCGGTAGTACTGCGACGATTGTTGTCCCCACGAGGAGGACGAGGAGGAGGTGCCGGCGGCGGTGGATGAGTTCGAGTGTTGCGGGGACGATTGCTGCTGGGAGTAGCTCGATCTGCTGCCGGACAGGTGCGCCGTCTGCGGGCTGATTGACATGTTGTGGATCAGTTGGGTGGCTGGAAAGGAAAAGGGAGGTGGCTTTGTTAGATTTCGTTTGTTTGTACATTGTAAGGACACCTAATGTTTCCATCTCTGAATGTAAATATAACATTAAACTTCATTTACAAACTAAACAATTCAAAAACTCTCAAAATTGCTTCTCTTGAAAGCTTCGCGATTTCAAAATAATGTAGCAAAAAAATTCAGTTAATTGAGGAAACATTATAATGAAATAAAAGTTTGTTTGTAATAGCCAATTACAAGTCTCAATTTGTAATTCAGAGTTACATCAATGTAACAAACGAAGGTGTAATTAAGGATTACGTAATCTTTAATTACAAATATTTGAACTTCTTTATTAGACCTCGTAGACCCACCTTCACGTATACCTATCGACTCAGAATCAAATTCTGAGCAAATGTCTCTGCTTGCGCACGTCTGTAAGTCCGTGCATTGAAAAAAATGCACTCGAATATCTCCGGACTGGCTGAACCGATTTGGACCGTTCTGGTCTCATTCGATCCGTCTTGGGGTCCCACAAGACCTTAGATTTTAGCTAAACTTTTTAGCTAAACGGAGGATTGTAAAAATGGCTTCGTGCTATACATTTTTAGAAAGGTATTTGAAAGACCTTTCAACGAGCCCAAATCGTTGAAGATCTGATAACCCTATCAAAAGTTATGACCACTTAAGTGTTATTTATACACTTTTTAGTGGCCGGATCTCACATATTTTGATGAAAACGTTGTCCGGATCTACCATGCGACCTATCGTTAAATGGGTAATCAAAAGATTTTTCCAAAGAGTTCAAAAGATTGAACATCTGACACCCCTATCAAAAGTTATAAGTACTTTACTGCCCATGATCGCATAAATGTCCCATATGCATTTTCTTCGTTATTGAGTTAATAATGCAGTTTAGTGTTTTTAATTCACTTTTTTGAGGCCGGATCTCAATTATTTTGAAAAAGTAAGTGTTATTAATACACTTTTCTGAAGCTGTGTAGTGTATTCACTTTATGAATGCGAGCAAGGCACCAACCGCCTAAAGGTGGATAAAGTAACTTTTTTTTTAAATTTAAAAAATATCATTATTTTTTAAAAATTTGCAGTCTGTTTTTACCTTTTTGAATTTTTAAAATTTGGATGTACCCCATTTGGCATAATGGACATTTGGCATAACGGGTTTTCAAGAAGGACGTTTGGTATAATGGACGTTGGGCATAAGTGTTACTAGATTTTATTTTTGTTTTATTTATTTCTCAATTTCACGAATAAAAATGTATTGTTAAGGCTGGTACAAATATTTTTTAAAGTTTTTGTCACCCCCCCCCCCCCCCCCCTTCAAAATTAGCCCGAAAAATCAGGGGGCAAAAAATTTTTTTTTTTTGAATAGAGGTAGGTGAAAAACATAAAACTAATGCGGTTGTCAAACATTTAAAGAGTGGCAAAATGTGAATCTCTAAAGAGACTTTTCCTTCTAAAAGTTCGCAATTCGCAATTTTCAGTGTAAGAACGGGCCTTGACCGATCTTATGCACCAGGTTCCCGACGAACACGCACTGCCCTTACACCTACATCTCACCCTTGCTCTGAGTCAGTACGAGCAGCACGCTAGAACACGCTTTGTGTGTTCGTGCCAGGCATGCACACCTTCTTTTCCGGTTACGCATTACGGCCGGGGGTGGTACATTAAGTAGGGTTTGATGTAAGTATAAGCGCCTAACCATTTATAGTGTGCCTATCAACTTTCATTAAAGCAAAAACTGTTTTATTTTTAGTTTGAATTCAAAAACTTATTGTTATTTACTGTGTATTGTTTTCTCCTGAAATCTTCCCTTGTTGAGTCTCCCTGGGCTTTGTCATAATGAGTGTCATAGGTTTGATGCTTGTTTGGCAAAGAGTATGATTTGATTCGATGTGGAATTAAAATCGAAGTGTTCAGTATATTGCTGAAGCTTCCATTTTTACACATGGACACCACTTCATGCTGCGAGAACCCACTTTGGCGTAGTCTCAGGGCTTAATCGATGACCGGTAAGCTGTCATCGAGACAAGGAGGTTCTCTGATAGTGGAAATATCACATTTGTACAATAAACCGCTACATATGTGATTTTTCCCTATCTTAATGTGGGTGTCAGGTTAGGATGCGGGTTTAAAAAAATAGTGTTTGTATTTAGAATTTAGGATTTTAACTATAAATATCAACTTTTTATACTTTGCCTTTAGTTATTTAGGGACAAAATTAGTAACAGTGAATTTCGTAATTCTATCAGAATCGGTAATTTTCATTCAAGTAGCATAAAAACCATTCTAATTTGTCAAAATTTTCATAGAGTCTCGATCAATCAATATTGAAATGATATCGGACTAAATTCGTTGATCTGTTGAACTAACGGTTGTCGGATTATGATTGTATCGACCATTGTTGCGAATCGAGGATCTACTGGAATTCTGACGAACAAATGGTCGTCTCTTTTTCAATTCACGACTTGTAAAATATCAACTGTTATTTTTTTTCGTTTTTTTTTTAAAGAAGCCAGACAGGTTTTTTTTTGGTTAATAATTAAAATGTCGGGGATTTGAGATAAGAGTAGCTTTCGGATAGGTTGCTTTAAATCTTGTATTCAATTCAAGTTAGGTAGTTATCCGCAAATGAATATTTGGACTTATATGAATAATTGAACATTTTGGACTTATGAATAACACACAACTGTGCATTTATTCTAGAGTCAGATCCATACAGCGTCAGTGTTTATTTGGTCGAAGTGTACTAATTCATTGGCAGATCTGATTCTAGTTGTAATGTACGACAAGACTACTGACGGACGTGACAGGACGAGGGCCCAGTTTAGAGGTTTCGACATCAACGATGTGCGGCTGGATCACCCTCCCAAAAAAAAAAAAAAAAAAAAAAAAAAAAAAAAAAGAAATCTTCCCTTGTTGAGTCTGTTTATCTGTTGCTATTTCTTTTGTCGCGGTGTTTTGTTACAATTTTTGGTCCTAAGCATGTTATAAAAGTTTACCAAAAATACAATAGTAATATTTGTGTTAATCCTTTAACCATTCCATAAATTGAGTAAGGGCTCAAACCTCACTTGTTTGAAAAAAGGGTGAAGATTGAAAACAATAGACAGTAAAAGAGAATTTATTTTATAAAAATCAAGTATCAATAGTAAGAGAATGATGAGCGTATTTTGAAGAATAAAAATGAGAAGCTAGATGTATTAGATGTGAAAATTAGACAATAGTTAATAAATAGAGATACAAAACAAGCTTAGATTATAGCAATGATAATTTATAGGACAGATAAAGAATTATTCAAATAAATAAATTCGCAATAAAATCAAAAAAGATTAGGCGAATGATAAATAGACTTGATATTACTAGTACATTAAGGAAAAGTATATTTTTAAGGAAAAAAAAACAAAACAAAGTTTGTTACAGCAGTATCAATTGATAGAAAAGAGTGGAAAAGCTTTGAGAGATAAGAGAATCAAAAGTTAGTAAAATTAAAATCAAATGTTGGATATTAAATAGAAGAATCAGTGAAGAATTGGGAATCAGAAGAGCAAAATTAAAATAGGAGATAGGTGGTAGCTGAGAATGAAGGAAGAGAAACCCCGTTGTGCGATGTTTCAGGTACATCCACAGCAGTTGACTCAACATACTGCGAATCAAAACAATACCGTCTACAATCACAAATTACTTCCCTTTCCCACATTGTCGCGCCCCTTTCTTTTAGCCGTCTCCACTCTGACCCGCGGTGGTCAAAGGTTTACGATCCGTTTCCACAGGCCACCAGCTAGGTCATCATGAAAACCAAGCCAACGTGGAGGTAAGAAAATAGGACTCTCGCAAGGAACCAGAGCTATACTGTTCTGATCAAGATAATTCGGATGATCTAACAGAACTACGGATGTAGTTAGTTACGCTCCTTCCAGGATGTTCCTTACGTGGACGTCAACCGAAGAGCACGCAACAAGGTCAGTGCCATTGCATGCTCTTAGGTATCAATCCTTGGCCTGCTAGTTGAATTTAAAATAAAAGAAGGAAAAATTTAATACAAAAAATTTGCTACAAAGTATTTCAAAAGAAGAAAAATATTAATATTATATGACACCCTCTTAAAAATATTTTAAATAAATTTATGAAAAAATGCATTTTAAAGCATTATTAAATAGATACTTGATTTCTTGAAAAAAAAATATCTTTTAAAGTCAAATTATCTGTTTAGAAAATAGGGAAAAAAGCTATAAATTAATAAATACTAATTCAGCAAAACAAATAAAGCTAGCAATAATTATGCCAAACGTCCATTATGCCAAATGTCCTTGATGGGTTTTGAACGGGTTATGCCAAACGTCCTTCTTGAAAACCATACATACACCCATTCTAAAAAAAAATATAATCCTGTCAATGTCACCCCATTTGAAGGAACCTACTTCAAAAGTTATGTCAAAGTCCGCAATATTGTAAAAGGGTGGTTTTCGGAAGAAACCCCTTTAAGGCGTCATCCATAAAGTATGTCACGCTCTAGGGGGGGAGGGGGGTCTAAGCAAGTGTGACATTGCATGTTGTAAGTATAGGAAAAGCGTGACAAAGGGGTGGAGGGGGGGGGGGGGTAAATTTTGGCTGATTTTAGCGTGACGTGCTTTATGGATGAAGCCTTACGTTATATATTTTATTTTGGTATTTTAAAGATCCAAAAGATTGAAAATCTGACAGCTTTATCAAAAGTTGTGAGCCTTTAAGTATTATTTATAGCCGGAACCATAGTTCAAATCGACAAACACAATCTTGAAAAACAATTCAAATATACCTATATAAAAAAAATAAACATGTTCCAGTGAACCAAAAATGCAACCTCTGAGCCATTCCAACTCACCCGAACTGGACGACCCGTACGCGCTCGTAACGTAGTTCAACGGCAACGGGCCCTGGTCCACGCCGCCCCTTCCTCCGGCGGTCGCCCGCGGTGAGTTCATCTGCTCGCACGAGTTTTTGCGCACCGGCGAACCGACGACGGCGGCCGCATTCTTCGCATCCAGCTGCGACTGTGGCCCGCCCTGGGACGACGCCTGGGGAATCTGCTGCGGCGGCGGTGGCGGAACCGGTTGCGGCGGAACGGTCACGTGACGATGGTTGATGTGCGCTTGCAGGTCCCGCTGGGAGAGGTACGTTCGGCGACATCCGCTGCTGCCGTAGCGGGTTCCACCGTGGGTGCACATGAAGACCGTTCCGAGGCCGGTTTGTTCGACGCGAACCGCCTTCTCCTTGCAGCGCGGACAGATCTTGAGGTTTTCCGAGCGGGCGCACCGCAGACAGAACACATGCTTGCACGGAATCATCCGGCCGTAGATGAGGATCGGCTTGTCGCACTGGTCACAGATGTAGATCATCGGATTGAGGACCTTCTCGCCGATCAGGTTGACCTTGTGGTCCCAGTTTAATCTCAACATCGGTTCCGGCGGACCGCGCGTGATCGTCGTAAACGTCGGTGCCTCAAGCTGGGAAATGTCCGCCTCCATGTCGATCACGATCGGGCCACTGCTGGCCACCGCCGTCGGTTCATCAACCGCCATCTCCTTGTCCGCCGGAGCGGGTTCGCCAACCCCCTCACCCTCCCCGCCCTTCGGTGGCGACGCAATCTCCGCCGGTTCTTCCAGCTCGCGTTCCGGCTCCGGCGAACCCACTTCCTCTTCCTCCTCGTCGGAGGAAATCACACGCGATGCGGCCTTCTTGCCACGACCCCGGCCCCGCCCGCCCCGAGTCCGACCGCGCGTCCCACCCCGGGAACCGCGCCCACGGCCACGGCCCTTCGTTTTAGTGCTTCCGTCGTCCGAATCCATCTCGCGTTCCGGAGCTTGCCCTTTTCTTCCTTTTTACCCCCGTTCACTACCCGCCGAAGCCGCCACCGTCACCGTCGCTGGTTTGTATTTGCTTACAGCGTCCTCAGAATGCGCATTTTAACCGGAACTTTTACGGATTCCACTGCGAAACGTCAGCGGCTGATGGACGACACAAAATTTAGCGTAGTTTCAAAACTTTTTCGGCAAATAATACGCGAAAAACTGTTATTGTAAATACAAAATGACCGAACACCCAGGGATCTGACACGCATGCAGTTTCCTGAAGTCCTCGTCAGAGGCGCTGTCAATATTGTTTACGTGTGGTTTTTGAAAAGATCGTATGACATAATTACATAAATTTTGTTCCCAAATTATGTTTTTGTTAGTTTTCACTGTCTTTGCGAGTTAGTTACAAGTAGGTATTACGTTTTTTTCCACGTTTAACATTTATTAGATGAATAAATCAAAATTCTGCTTGACTATTCAAGCAATACAACATAACGCAACACAACACACTGAACTGAACTAATCAACTGAATAGCTTAAGTTTCCTAGAAACAAAATAAAATTAGTTTGATCCTCGGTTTGATCCGTTCTGACTGTTGGGTTAAAATTAATTACGCTTTTAGAATACTTATTAAATTTCAGTAGAAAATTATTTAAACTACCGTAAACTGGGGTCAATCGGGACACATGGGGCGGATTGGGACAGCAGTTTTAACCATGTTGGAGCACAATATTTTGATTTTTCATGATGGTTTTTGTTGGAACAGACTCAGGCCAACAAAATGTGTACATCCATTTTCAAATTTAAAAGCTTTAAGTGCTCTAAAAACTGCTGTCCCTATTCAGACTGTAGTCCCGATTCACCCCATATTACGGTAGCTGTAATTTAACACCAATGTGCTGATTTGCCAACATTAGGTTCTCGATGTAATTAAATGGTTCCCAAGTTCAAATTTGAGATTAAGCCTAGGATTAAACGTAAGTCTTTTCAAGGAAAAAAAGACTGAAAAAAGTTTTTATTTTTGTAATTTATGTCCAATGCGCATACGACCTTTTCAAACGCCACGCGCTAAAAACTTGGTTCGATCTTGGTTCGATTTTGACTTCACTCGCTTTATATGTGGATGACAGTCGTGACGTATCCGTGCGAACACCACGAAAGCATCTTTTTTTTTCGTCCTCCTTCTTCTGTTCCGCGAGAGGGGACCGGTTTGACAGCGCGGCTGTCAGAAAATGCGCCGCGAGCTGACAGACGTTTTTCGCAAAGGGCCGATGTTCGGTGATCATGGTGTTCATTTAAATTCATTTTGGTTACACGGTTAGGCTAGTACACTGAGAATCAGCATAACACACTGTTCAGTTTTAGGATTTTTGGAGAAACCTGAAAAACCAAAATCCCTTGCTCTCGAATAAACGTGCAAGATTAGTTTTTGAAAAATATCATGCTACATAAAATCTTCACTTGAAAAAGAAAGGAAAATCATTTGATTTTAATTGTTTTAAAACTTTTGAATCAAAACTAACATTTTCAAAGGGCCAAACATTCAATATTACTAGTCTTGATTTATTTTTTTCAAAATATTTCAAATAAGGCTTTCTAGTCAGAAATTTACCAACACATTCAAAGTATGTTTACATAACAGCTGGACGTTTGTTTGCATCAGGTTTCCTATCTCTTTCTAGCAATTTTTTTTTGTCTAGCGACTTCTAGCTGGTTTATTTGACTGTGACAGCTACACTGGTAAACAGCATTACCCACGGTTCAGTTCACTTTTACACACTTGTATGGGATTTTTCAGTTCAAGTATGATTACACGAAAGTGTGTAATCATACTTGAACTGAAAAATCCCATACAAGTGTGTAAAGGTGAACTGAACAGTGTGTAATGTTGATTATCAGTGTACAGCTCGATCATTGTTTGCATTAGGACACTGTGACGAGGAGTTCGTCATTTTTGTGTTAAATTATATTTTTTCACTGGGCCTAGAAAGCCTTATGAGCAGCAGCGGTAGCGAAAGCAAGCCAGAGAGGGTGAAGAAAAGCCCCAAGAAAACGTTCCCTCTCTTTTGTTCTGCCGTTCGTAAAGCTGTTTCTTGACCCCTTTCCTTCCGAACTCCGTACTAGCCTTTACATAAAACATGAAACATTCCCCCTTTCTTTCTACCGGCCCTTAACATTGAACATCGGATTATTAGTTGCGGAGATATCTCGGGTAGGCGTGATTGCCTCTCACCCAGTCGGCCTGGATTCGTTCCCAGACGGTCCCGGTGGCATTTTTCGAGACGAGATTTGTCTGATCATGCCTTCCATCAGACGGGGAAGTAAATGTTGGCCCCAGTCTAACCTATAGAGGGTTAGGTCGATAGCTCAGTCCAGGTGTAGGATTCGTCTCCCTGTCTCGGTGGAGTCGCTGGTAGGCAGTTGGACTAAAAATCCAAAGGTCGTCAGTTCGAATCCCGAGATGGATGGAAGCTAAGGTATAAAAAGAGGTTTGCAATTGCCTCAACAATCAAGCTTTCGGACACCTAGTTTCGAGTAGGATTCTCGCAATCGAGAACGCCAAGGCAATGCTGTAGAGCGAATAATTTGATTTTGAACGCAACAGCAGCTGGCGCCTAGGCTGGCGCTCTGCATTTGAATTTTAAATGGGATTTAAATGGGGTCACCTGA
Organism: Culex pipiens pallens; assembly: GCF_016801865.2. NCBI lineage: Eukaryota > Metazoa > Arthropoda > Insecta > Diptera > Culicidae > Culex > Culex pipiens. The sequence continues at coordinate 27,095,407 of NC_068937.1, forward strand.
GCGTTTATTTTCAACATTACTGGCGTGTAGGCCGGACTAGACTTTAAACAAGATCTCTTTTTATGTTTATTTATGATTATATTGTTCCTGAATCGAGAAATTAAAAGTGCATGGAGTTTATCTTTCTGTCAAGCTTCTGTGAAGTTTACCATGACAGTTGCGAAAGTTTAACTCCATGTTACCGGCTCACATCTTTCTTTTTAATTTCTTGGTATTCAAAAGACTTTGAGTAATTTCCAATGGGCGTGTAGTACTTGATTCAGATTCGCTGCAGACAATTCACACATAATGTACAGACAAATTTTGCGCTTACCTTCCCTCTCCTACCCACCTTGACCCCGCTGTCAAACCGCGCTGAACTCCGCAGTTTTGGGAGTGCGCAGATTTTCTCCAAACTGCCGCCAGCGCCACTGGGCCCTAGTGGCGAATAGCGGAACTAACAGCAACTAATTTTCTACCCCAAAGGGAGCTTTCTTTAAGTACGTAACGCAAATAAATCATCAATTTGTACATTTTCAACTTCTTTGCATTATTTTCTGTCTCCGTTAGGTTGATAAAGAAAAAATGATAAGCCATCAGTTTAAAATAACTTAAGCAAATTAAATTAAAATAAAACCATTAAGATGCCAACTTTGATGAATTTTCAGAATTTTTGGCCACAGTGAATCTCGCTCATAATTAGCATGGGGTTAGTATACATACTAACGAACATGAGAAAAATATTTTTGAGCGGGCGGTTTGAAAAAAAAGTACCCGCCGAAGGAGAAATATGACAATTTTCCTATATTATGACAAAGTTGCCAACTTTGATGAATTTTCAGAATTTTTGGCCACAGTGAATCTCGCTCATAATTAGCATGGGGTTAGTATACATACTAACGAACATGAGAAAAATATTTTTGAGCGGGCGGTTTGAAAAAAAAAAGTAGCCGCCGAAGGAGAAATATGTCAATTTTCCTATATTATGACAAAGTTGCCAACTTTTATGAATTTTCAGAATTTTTGGCCACAGTGAATCTCGCTCATAATTAGCATGGGGTTAGTATACATACTAACGAACATGAGAAAAATATTTTTGAGCGGGCGGTTTGAAAAAAAAAGTACCCGCCGTTGGAGAAATATGTCAATTTTCCTATATTATGACAAAGTTGCCAACTTTGATGAATTTTCAGAATTTTTGGCCACAGTGAATCTCGCTCATAATTAGCATGGGGTTAGTATACATACTAACGAACATGAGAAAAATATTTTTGAGCGGGCGGTTTGAAAAAAAAGTACCCGCCGAAGGAGAAATATGACAATTTTCCTATATTTTGACAAAGTTGCCAACTTTGATGAATTTTCAGAATTTTTGGCCACAGTGAATCTCGCTCATAATTAGCATGGGGTTAGTATACATACTAACGAACATGAGAAAAATATTTTTGAGCGGGCGGTTTGAAAAAAAAGTACCCGCCGTTGGAGAAATATGTCAATTTTCCTATATTATGACAAAGTTGCCAACTTTGATGAATTTTCAGAATTTTTGGCCACAGTGAATCTCGCTCATAATTAGCATGGGGTTAGTATACATACTAACGAACATGAGAAAAATATTTTTGAGCGGGCGGTTTGAAAAAAAAGTACCCGCCGAAGGAGAAATATGACAATTTTCCTATATTTTGACAAAGTTGCCAACTTTGATGAATTTTCAGAATTTTTGGCCACAGTGAATCTCGCTCATAATTAGCATGGGGTTAGTATACATACTAACGAACATGAGAAAAATATTTTTGAGCGGGCGGTTTGAAAAAAAAGTACCCGCCGTTGGAGAAATATGACAATTTTCCTATATTTTGACAAAGTTGCCAACTTTGATGAATTTTCAGAATTTTTGGCCACAGTGAATCTCGCTCATGGGGTTAGTATCCAGGTTTTTAAGCGAAGATGGCGCTCGAATGGTGAACGCCCGAAATGTCAAAATCGCGCAGTAGCACCAACATTAGAAAAAAAATATGGCTGTCATGTCATGGCACACTTGTTCCGTAATGTTGGTACCACTGCGTGATTTTGACATTTCGGGCGTTCACCATTCGAACGCCATCTTCGCTTAAAAACCTCGATACATACTAACGAACATGAGAAAAATATTTTTGAGCGGGCGGTTTGAAAAAAAAGTACCCGCCGTTGGAGAAATATGTCAATTTTCCTATATTATGACAAAGTTGCCAACTTTGATGAATTTTCAGAATTTTTGGCCACAGTGAATCTCGCTCATAATTAGCATGGGGTTAGTATACATACTAACGAACATGAGAAAAACATTTTTGAGCGGGCGGTTTGGAAAAAAAAGTAGCCGCAGTTTGAGTTTATACTGCATCACTTTAATGGTACGTAATTAAAGAACGCTCTCATAATTATTTTTGCCGCAGTAGTGTTTCTACTCGCCACCAGGTTGCGTCGCGGCAACTGCAATGTCTGCATCTTCGAAAACCGAATTTGTATGTACAGATAAATCATATTCTTCTCTGACAGGAAATATATAGTAGGCGTCGACAGATGTGTCAACGTGTTCCCGCTAAAATTTTTTTCGCGAAAGCCGAGCAAATTGGTCTGAAATCGCTTTTGCGAAGGGCTTTATTGGTGGCGGGTTCGCCGGAAAAGGCTCCGGTCGCGTGTTCCTTCGGGTGTTTCGCACGTCTTGGTGGTGGAGGATGTATAATTGTTAACTCCGTTAATTTAACGCCACATTTTGGGCATATGTTTTCAACGTCATCTGAGTTTTTAATCATATAGTCTATTATTACAAGACGGTACTGAATCGGATTAAATTTTTCATCGTAAAATGTTTCTTTTTCCTCCAGAAAGTTTCTAACATTTCTAAACAGATGAACACCACAATGGTCATTGTCATCTTGAAAATTAATATTTTTCTCGACAGGATTTAATCGTTCCATCAACAGTTTTAAATTTTTCAAGTTTTTCGAGTTTCTCAAGTTTCTTTTATCCGTTAATTTTTTGCAAGCATTAATAACAGAATTCTTCAAGAACTCGTACTTACTTCGAGATAATTTTTTTTTTCGAATCCATAAATAGAAATTCATTTTTCTTTCGATCAATTATTGCCACCGAGAAATGATTGGCAACCCGGCCATCAACGCGAGTGCACGCGGTTTTTCGTCGTTCGCTAGACTCGATTTTATTCGCGTATTTCGAGTGTGAAAATCTGCCTATTTTATGAAAACTAGTTGTGGAAGCAATTTGTGGATAGGCAATGCTTCGAAAAACTATGGATTTTCGTCAGAAATCTAAAGGGAAAGTGTTTTTTTTTTGCTGTTTGATTTCGTTTTGTTTATGATGAGAACGTAGCAAATATGGCGCCTCGGCTGGCGCTGCGCCCTCCGGCTAGCAGTGAGCGGGGTAGTGTTTGGTGGTATTAGTGACATCGAGCCTTTGAGCCGGGGCACAGAAAAGCAGGAAAACAGAATGGAAGAATAGAGTCAGCTACCAGAAAAGCGAATCGGAGAAGAAAGTCTTGTGTGACCCGAGTGAACAGGTGTCGAGGTTGGCGGAATTTTCAGAATTCATCCGAAAATCATGGAAGTTATTATTTTGGTTTTATTTTCGGTCCGTTAAGAAGTCAAGTGGGTGGTGCTGCATGGGTGGGATTAAAAAGAAGTGAAAAGGTCTGTGCTCTTCGAGGTGAAGAGATTTGTTTGGGGTTATGGCTGCATTAGTAAGTTGCCGAGTGAGAGGTGTTTGCGATGGCAGCTTTGCGCTTGCGGCATCTGGTGAGAGGTGTTGGATGACGATTCTACGCCAACCTGTCGCTCAGTGGGGAGCAGCGGCAGCGATCGCGAGGCGACTGTGTGCAAAGCTGTGATTCGGGTGAGAGCGTTCTGTTTTATTTTGTGTGTTTCGTCCTTGTGTCAGTGTTGGTGAGAGCGGAATGCACGTGGTTAAGTTTTTGATGGAGAGATGGAAACGAGTGTGTGTGTGTGTGTGTGTGTGTGTGTGTGTGTGTGTGTGTGTGTGTGTGTGTGTGTGTGTGTGTGTGTGTGTGTGTGTGTGTTTGTGTGTGTGGGTGTGTGTATGGCTGTTTTCATTATATTTTCATTATAATTTCAAGTCGAATTTAAAAATCTTGCTCGCTATAATGTTGAGGTATACAAAAGTAAATTAGTTCATGGGTGTATGAGTGTGTGAATGAGTTTATCTGTTCTCTTTTCATATTTAGCCCAATAAATATTTAAAACCGCGTAAAATCTACAGAATCGGTCGATAAATCCAAATCTTATTGAAAAAAATCGTTATAGGGTCATTATTTAAGAATTCAGTACACGCGTTCTTGATCATTTTGCTGTCGTTTCGTTAGTCTGTCAACTGTACCAGTAGATGGATACATCCCAAATAATTTGTTAAATTTTCCGGTGAAAAACTCATTTCTAAGAATCGTTTATCGAAAGACACGCTGACATTTAGGATAGACCATTAGCACGCGTTTTTGAATTTTTTGACTCGATTGTGAGTAGCGGGACCTCGCGGTTACTCTGCAACGTGTTTTTCGAAGCCCTTTTACTTGATATTTTATTTTTCATAAGTCCTTCTTCTACCATCGTTGATTGGAAGGCACGCCGCCGGTTTAGTTCGTTTAAGTTATTGTTTTAATTTCATTACAATCGTGTTGTCCTGTTTTCTTTTCGTTTATATTCGTTGATCGTAACAATTTATTAACTCATCAAACTACCGATTTTATGAAGAGTAAAGCGTCTTTTATTTATTAATTTTGAAATTTGCTCGCGTAATCTAAATTGCACAAACAGTAAAAATATACTGATAAGTCCAGCCCATAGCACTACTGCTCGGTTGGCACGCGTTCGATTAAAAAGCTTTTTTAAATAATCAATTATTTATCTCTCCGCAGCCGGCTGCCTAAGATTTAAAATTTTCGACCGATAAACAAAATGCTCATGGTCACATCACTGCCACTCGTGAATCCTGACCTCATACCCATCTACTAACCCCCTCAAAACTCATGTGATACTTTGTCGGAGAAGCAGTCGATTGGGCGGTCTCTATCACTCAAGTATCGGACTAACATTCCCATCCACTTCCCCGTGACTCTACCACTGGTCGTGGCCGGCGCCGGTATTGATCAGCATGATAGGGGCCTTTGAGAAGTTGCGAAGCGAGGAAAGATAGCACCCACTCATCTTCCACGGCTCGTGGATGTAACTTCTGGAGGTCCTGTTCAATAACGGAGTAGCAACTGCGGGTGGGCACCTATGCTTATGCTTATGCTTAATTTTCTTGTTCAACGCATTCGACATTAATAACATTATTTATTATATTGTTCGGAAAGTAATCATCCGTATCAACTACGTTAAAAGACGTGTCTGTGTCTAACATCTCAACTGGCCAATTATTAGAATTTTCTTCGTGAAATTGTGTATTTGGTTTAGGCAAACTATCCAAAAATGTATTTTTTTTTTTTGGGAGGGTGATCCAGCCGCACATCGTTGATGTCGAAACCTCTAAACTGGGCCCTCGTCCTGTCACGTCCGTCAGCAGTCTTGTCGTACATTACAACTAGAACCAGAACTGCCAATGAATTAGTACACTTCGATCAAATAAACACTGACGCTGTATGGATCTGACTCTAGAATAAATGCACAGTTGTGTGTTTTTCATAAGTCCAAAATGTTCAATTATTCATTTAAGTCCAAATATTAATTTGCGCATAACTACCTAACTGCCGTTCTACGCATAATTGTCCCATGTCAGTTTTGGACGATTTTGACTTTATGACATTTTTGAGTTTAGTTTGGTGTGTACTTTAAGAAAAACACATCAAATCTGGTACTTTGTTCGGAAACTCATTAAAAACAACACCAAGTCTGTTTGTCCCATCGTTAAACTTCTACGCATAATTGTCCCACCATGTATTTTCTTACACGGAATCATTAGTTTTACTGAACGTTATGTCTTATTTACCTGTTGTATAACAAGAGAATCTCAAATATGGGTTATAAACTGCTAACTGGGGCGATTAAGGACACATAGGGCGAATAGGAATCCACGGGACAATTATGCGTAGAAACACAGAAATCGGTCGAAAAATTTCAATTGCGTTTTTCTCAGTTGCACTTTTTTGAACATGGGACAATTATGCGTAGAACGGCAGCTAACTTGAATTGAATACAAGATTTAAAGCAACCTATCCGAAAGCTACTCTTATCTCAAATCCCCGACATTTTAATTATTAACCAAAAAAACGTTTCTTTTAAAACCTGTCTGGCTTCTTTAAAAAAAAAAACAACAAAAAAATAACAGTTGATATTATACAAGTCGTGAATTGAAAAAGAGACGACCATTTGTTCGTCAGAATTCCAGTAGATCCTCGATTCGCAACAATGGTCGATACAATCATAATCCGACAACCGTTAGTTCAACAGATCAACGAATTTAGTCCGATATCATTTCACTATTGATTGATCGAGACTCTATGGAAATTTTGACAAATCAGAATGGTTTTTATGCTACTTGAATGAAAATCACCGATTCTGATAGAATTACTAAATTCACTGTTACTAATTTTGTCCCTAAATAACTAAAGGCAAAGTATAAAAAGTTGATATTTATAGTTAAAATCCTAAATTCTACAAACACAATTTTTTTAAACCCGCATCCTAACCTGACACCCACATTAAGATAGGGAAAAATCACATATGTAGCGGTCCATTGTACAAATGTGATATTTCCACTATCAGAGAACCTCCTTGTCTCGATGACAGCTTACCGGCCATCGATTAAGCCCTGAGACTACGCCAAAGTGGGTTCTCGCAGCATGAAGTGGTGTCCATGTGTAAAAATGGAAGCTTCAGCAATATACTGAACACTTCGATTTTAATTCCACATCGAATCAAATCATACTCTTTGCCAAACAAGCATCAAACACAGACAAACAGACATGAAAGTCCAGATCACCAGTTTGTCCCAAAAGTGTAACGAACATTTTTCAAATATCGGAAAGCATGGTTTCTACTTATCGGATTCGCCGCTAGAGGCGCTCTTGTGTTGAGTAGCAAATGACAGCTTTCATATTCATCTTGTTTTGATTGCCGCCACAACATGTGTGTTTATTTTATCTGAAATGGATTTTTTTTCGATGATTACGTCCAAAAAACGTTTTTCTGGGGCGCTCCCGTCGGATGAATCTATATGTGTTGCCGTCCAGCAGGCAGAGTTTTGATGTGTCCGGCTATTTAAGCCGCTTCAAAAACGGTAGCCCTGTGGTGTTATGGGTGTTATTTACACGCGGAAATCTTAGCCTTCTTGGCCGTTGTTGCAGCTGGCACCGGTGCTGACGGGTGCTAAAATTTAGTATCTTTAACCCCCTTCACCACAAAGGATTTGCAGGTGAACCGATGCCATTGAAGTCATCGCCCCTTTTCAAAACATGTAGAGCCGATATCCAACATGCCCCAACATCATAGAACCGGCTGCAGCACCGAGTGCAGTTTTTTTCACGTGTCCTTTTTGATAATTTTGATTACATCCGGAGCAACGAGGCTAGGGAGGGTCGTTACCGCTGTTGTTCGTTTAGCAAATGTCCGCTCTCTACCATCCAAAGAAGAAATCGCCGACTTTGCAGCGGCCTTTGGCGTTCGAGTAACGGCAGGAGGACATTCCGTCGAAAGGGTAACATTTTTCTTGTAGCCGGCAGCAATTCAATTTAAATGTTTTGTTTTGGTTTGTCTTTTGGTGCTATTCTGCAGACACGTTGACAACTACGCAGTCACACATACACATGCCCTACTGTCATTTAGGAAGGGGAGATTTTAGGAATCGTCTGTAGATGTCGCTAGTGAGCATACAAAATTCAAATTTGAACTGGTCCCACGTTTTGATCTAAAATTTGTTCGAACTTTCATGTCTGTTTGTCTGTGCATCAAACCTATGACACTCATTATGACAAAGCCCAGGGGCAAACTATCCAAAAATGTATTTGAAATAATACTATGATGATCTATCATTTCCAGTGCCACATCGTGAGCTGACGATGTTACACCATTTTCAAGAGTTTTTGAATTATATATTTTTTCAACATGATAGTTAATTTTTTTAATTATGTGTTTTTGCATTCGAGTCTTTTTCCCAATTCCAATTGCTGAGCACAACTCGTGGTAAATTACACCAGAAGAACTGAGAGGTAATTCGATAAAAGGGTACTTGTTAAGGGCTTCTGAAATTTTGTTGTAAGTAGTTTGTGATGAGAAATCAATAGTATTAAAAGTCATTTTAAAAATTAAGAAATATTTAAACTAATGATAAATAAACTCAACAAATGTTGTATATATATTATTATTCAAAAAAATGGAAATTAAAAGAAACAACTTGTCTCTTAGAATTCACCGTTTTTTTTTTGTTTTTGGTTAGTTTTCTTTTTCAATTCTATTTATGTTGGCCGACCACACAAACTCGCGCGTCGTCAAGTCCAACCGACCGACCACAAACCTTCCGGAAACGATGTTATTTCAATCCTCACCGACCTCGCGAGTTTATGATCGCCTCCACCACCTAACGCGCGTTGACACTTCCGGCCAACCTCGCGTTTCCACTCCAAATCGACCTCACGGAGTCCTCCTCCACCACCACGACGCCCGAAACATCCGACCGAGCTCGCGCACGGTGCTCTTTCCGGCAAAACCGCAACCACCACCAAACACGCGTGGCCACTTGCGACCAAACTCGCGAATTTAGTTCCGTATCCGACACCACCCCAACAAACGGGTGTTTTAACTCCCGACCGATCTAACGCAATCCTCCACCACCAAGACGTGCGAAACACCCGAAGGAACACGCGACCGGAGCCTTTTCCGGCGAACCCGCCACCAATAAAGCCCTTCGCAAAAGCGATTTCAGACCAATTTGCTCGGCTTTCGCGAAAAAAATTTAAGCGGGAACACGTTGACACATCTGTCGACGCCTACTATATATTTCCTGTCAGAGAAGAATATGATTTATCTGTACATACAAATTCGGTTTTCGAAGATGCAGACATTGCAGTTGCCGCGACGCAACCTGGTGGCGAGTAGAAACACTACTGCGTCAAAAATAATTATGAGAGCGTTCTTTAATTACGTACCATTAAAGTGATGCAGTATAAACTCAAACTGCGGCTACTTTTTTTTCAAACCGCCCGCTCAAAAATATTTTTCTCATGTTCGTTAGTATGTATACTAACCCCATGCTAATTATGAGCGAGATTCACTGTGGCCAAAAATTCTGAAAATTCATCAAAGTTGGCAACTTTGTCATAATATAGGAAAATTGACATATTTCTCCAACGGCGGGTACTTTTTTTTCAAACCGCCCGCTCAAAAATATTTTTCTCATGTTCGTTAGTATGTATACTAACCCCTTGCTAATTATGAGCGAGATTCACTGTGGCCAAAAATTCTGAAAATTCATCAAAGTTGGCAACTTTGTCATAATATAGGAAAATTGACATATTTCTCCTTCGGCGGCTACTTTTTTTTTCAAACCGCCCGCTCAAAAATATTTTTCTCATGTTCGTTAGTATGTATACTAACCCCATGCTAATTATGAGCGAGATTCACTGTGGCCAAAAATTCTGAAAATTCATCAAAGTTGGCAACTTTGTCATAATATAGGAAAATTGACATATTTCTCCAACGGCGGGTACTTTTTTTTCAAACCGCCCGCTCAAAAATATTTTTCTCATGTTCGTTAGTATGTATACTAACCCCATGCTAATTATGAGCGAGATTCACTGTGGCCAAAAATTCTGAAAATTCATCAAAGTTGGCAACTTTGTCATAATATAGGAAAATTGACATATTTCTCCTTCGGCGGCTACTTTTTTTTCAAACCGCCCGCTCAAAAATATTTTTCTCATGTTCGTTAGTATGTATACTAACCCCATGCTAATTATGAGCGAGATTCACTGTGGCCAAAAATTCTGAAAATTCATCAAAGTTGGCAACTTTGTCAAAATATAGGAAAATTGTCATATTTCTCCAACGGCGGGTACTTTTTTTTCAAACCGCCCGCTCAAAAATATTTTTCTCATGTTCGTTAGTGTGTATACTAACCCCATGCTAATTATGAGCGAGATTCACTGTGGCCAAAAATTCTGAAAATTCATCAAAGTTGGCAACTTTGTCAAAATATAGGAAAATTGTCATATTTCTCCAACGGCGGGTACTTTTTTTTCAAACCGCCCGCTCAAAAATATTTTTCTCATGTTCGTTAGTATGTATACTAACCCCATGCTAATTATGAGCGAGATTCACTGTGGCCAAAAATTCTGAAAATTCATCAAAGTTGGCAACTTTGTCATAATATAGGAAAATTGACATATTTCTCCAACGGCGGGTACTTTTTTTTCAAACCGCCCGCTCAAAAATATTTTTCTCATGTTCGTTAGTATGTATACTAACCCCATGCTAATTATGAGCGAGATTCACTGTGGCCAAAAATTCTGAAAATTCATCAAAGTTGGCAACTTTGTCAAAATATAGGAAAATTGTCATATTTCTCCAACGGCGGGTACTTTTTTTTCAAACCGCCCGCTCAAAAATATTTTTCTCATGTTCGTTAGTATGTATACTAACCCCATGCTAATTATGAGCGAGATTCACTGTGGCCAAAAATTCTGAAAATTCATCAAAGTTGGCAACTTTGTCATAATATAGGAAAATTGACATATTTCTCCAACGGCGGGTACTTTTTTTTCAAACCGCCCGCTCAAAAATATTTTTCTCATGTTCGTTAGTATGTATACTAACCCCTTGCTAATTATGAGCGAGATTCACTGTGGCCAAAAATTCTGAAAATTCATCAAAGTTGGCAACTTTGTCATAATATAGGAAAATTGACATATTTCTCCTTCGGCGGCTACTTTTTTTTTCAAACCGCCCGCTCAAAAATATTTTTCTCATGTTCGTTAGTATGTATACTAACCCCATGCTAATTATGAGCGAGATTCACTGTGGCCAAAAATTCTGAAAATTCATCAAAGTTGGCAACTTTGTCATAATATAGGAAAATTGACATATTTCTCCAACGGCGGGTACTTTTTTTTCAAACCGCCCGCTCAAAAATATTTTTCTCATGTTCGTTAGTATGTATACTAACCCCATGCTAATTATGAGCGAGATTCACTGTGGCCAAAAATTCTGAAAATTCATCAAAGTTGGCAACTTTGTCATAATATAGGAAAATTGACATATTTCTCCTTCGGCGGCTACTTTTTTTTCAAACCGCCCGCTCAAAAATATTTTTCTCATGTTCGTTAGTATGTATACTAACCCCATGCTAATTATGAGCGAGATTCACTGTGGCCAAAAATTCTGAAAATTCATCAAAGTTGGCAACTTTGTCATAATATAGGAAAATTGACATATTTCTCCAACGGCGGGTACTTTTTTTTCAAACCGCCCGCTCAGAAATATTTTTCTCATGTTCGTTAGTATGTATACTAACCCCATGCTAATTATGAGCGAGATTCACTGTGGCCAAAAATTCTGAAAATTCATCAAAGTTGGCAACTTTGTCATAATATAGGAAAATTGACATATTTCTCCAACGGCGGGTACTTTTTTTTCAAACCGCCCGCTCAAAAATATTTTTCTCATGTTCGTTAGTATGTATACTAACCCCATGCTAATTATGAGCGAGATTCACTGTGGCCAAAAATTCTGAAAATTCATCAAAGTTGGCAACTTTGTCATAATATAGGAAAATTGACATATTTCTCCAACGGCGGGTACTTTTTTTTCAAACCGCCCGCTCAAAAATATTTTTCTCATGTTCGTTAGTATGTATACTAACCCCATGCTAATTATGAGCGAGATTCACTGTGGCCAAAAATTCTGAAAATTCATCAAAGTTGGCAACTTTGTCATAATATAGGAAAATTGACATATTTCTCCTTCGGCGGCTACTTTTTTTTCAAACCGCCCGCTCAAAAATATTTTTCTCATGTTCGTTAGTATGTATACTAATCCCATGCTAACTATGAGCGAGATTCACTGTGGCCAAAAATTCTGAAAATTCATCAAAGTTGGCAACTTTGTCATAATATAGGAAAATTGACATATTTCTCCAACGGCGGGTACTTTTTTTTCAAACCGCCCGCTCAAAAATATTTTTCTCATGTTCGTTAGTATGTATACTAACCCCATGCTAATTATGAGCGAGATTCACTGTGGCCAAAAATTCTGAAAATTCATCAAAGTTGGCAACTTTGTCATAATATAGGAAAATTGACATATTTCTCCTTCGGCGGGTACTTTTTTTTCAAACCGCCCGCTCAAAAATATTTTTCTCATGTTCGTTAGTATGTATACTAACCCCATGCTAATTATGAGCGAGATTCACTGTGGCCAAAAATTCTGAAAATTCATCAAAGTTGGCAACTTTGTCATAATATAGGAAAATTGACATATTTCTCCAACGGCGGGTACTTTTTTTTCAAACCGCCCGCTCAGAAATATTTTTCTCATGTTCGTTAGTATGTATACTAACCCCATGCTAATTATGAGCGAGATTCACTGTGGCCAAAAATTCTGAAAATTCATCAAAGTTGGCAACTTTGTCAAAATATAGGAAAATTGTCATATTTCTCCAACGGCGGGTACTTTTTTTTCAAACCGCCCGCTCAAAAATATTTTTCTCATGTTCGTTAGTATGTATACTAACCCCATGCTAATTATGAGCGAGATTCACTGTGGCCAAAAATTCTGAAAATTCATCAAAGTTGGCAACTTTGTCATAATATAGGAAAATTGACATATTTCTCCAACGGCGGGTACTTTTTTTTCAAACCGCCCGCTCAGAAATATTTTTCTCATGTTCGTTAGTATGTATACTAACCCCATGCTAATTATGAGCGAGATTCACTGTGGCCAAAAATTCTGAAAATTCATCAAAGTTGGCAACTTTGTCATAATATAGGAAAATTGTCATATTTCTCCAACGGCGGGTACTTTTTTTTCAAACCGCCCGCTCAAAAATATTTTTCTCATGTTCGTTAGTGTGTATACTAACCCCATGCTAATTATGAGCGAGATTCACTGTGGCCAAAAATTCTGAAAATTCATAAAAGTTGGCAACTTTGTCATAATATAGGAAAATTGACATATTTCTCCAACGGCGGGTACTTTTTTTTCAAACCGCCCGCTCAAAAATATTTTTCTCATGTTCGTTAGTATGTATACTAACCCCATGCTAATTATGAGCGAGATTCACTGTGGCCAAAAATTCTGAAAATTCATCAAAGTTGGCAACTTTGTCATAATATAGGAAAATTGACATATTTCTCCAACGGCGGGTACTTTTTTTTCAAACCGCCCGCTCAAAAATATTTTTCTCATGTTCGTTAGTATGTATACTAACCCCATGCTAATTATGAGCGAGATTCACTGTGGCCAAAAATTCTGAAAATTCATCAAAGTTGGCAACTTTGTCATAATATAGGAAAATTGTCATATTTCTCCAACGGCGGGTACTTTTTTTTCAAACCGCCCGCTCAAAAATATTTTTCTCATGTTCGTTAGTGTGTATACTAACCCCATGCTAATTATGAGCGAGATTCACTGTGGCCAAAAATTCTGAAAATTCATCAAAGTTGGCAACTTTGTCAAAATATAGGAAAATTGTCATATTTCTCCAACGGCGGGTACTTTTTTTTCAAACCGCCCGCTCAAAAATATTTTTCTCATGTTCGTTAGTATGTATACTAACCCCATGCTAATTATGAGCGAGATTCACTGTGGCCAAAAATTCTGAAAATTCATCAAAGTTGGCAACTTTGTCATAATATAGGAAAATTGACATATTTCTCCTTCGGCGGCTACTTTTTTTTCAAACCGCCCGCTCAAAAATATTTTTCTCATGTTCGTTAGTATGTATACTAACCCCATGCTAATTATGAGCGAGATTCACTGTGGCCAAAAATTCTGAAAATTCATCAAAGTTGGCAACTTTGTCATAATATAGGAAAATTGACATATTTCTCCAACGGCGGGTACTTTTTTTTCAAACCGCCCGCTCAGAAATATTTTTCTCATGTTCGTTAGTATGTATACTAACCCCATGCTAATTATGAGCGAGATTCACTGTGGCCAAAAATTCTGAAAATTCATCAAAGTTGGCAACTTTGTCATAATATAGGAAAATTGACATATTTCTCCAACGGCGGGTACTTTTTTTTCAAACCGCCCGCTCAAAAATATTTTTCTCATGTTCGTTAGTATGTATACTAACCCCATGCTAATTATGAGCGAGATTCACTGTGGCCAAAAATTCTGAAAATTCATCAAAGTTGGCAACTTTGTCATAATATAGGAAAATTGACATATTTCTCCAACGGCGGGTACTTTTTTTTCAAACCGCCCGCTCAAAAATATTTTTCTCATGTTCGTTAGTATGTATACTAACCCCATGCTAATTATGAGCGAGATTCACTGTGGCCAAAAATTCTGAAAATTCATCAAAGTTGGCAACTTTGTCATAATATAGGAAAATTGACATATTTCTCCTTCGGCGGCTACTTTTTTTTCAAACCGCCCGCTCAAAAATATTTTTCTCATGTTCGTAAGTATGTATACTAACTCCATGCTAATTATGAGCGAGATTCACTGTGGCCAAAAATTCTGAAAATTCATCAAAGTTGGCAACTTTGTCATAATATAGGAAAATTGACATATTTCTCCAACGGCGGGTACTTTTTTTTCAAACCGCCCGCTCAGAAATATTTTTCTCATGTTCGTTAGTATGTATACTAACCCCATGCTAATTATGAGCGAGATTCACTGTGGCCAAAAATTCTGAAAATTCATCAAAGTTGGCAACTTTGTCAAAATATAGGAAAATTGTCATATTTCTCCAACGGCGGGTACTTTTTTTTCAAACCGCCCGCTCAAAAATATTTTTCTCATGTTCGTTAGTATGTATACTAACCCCATGCTAATTATGAGCGAGATTCACTGTGGCCAAAAATTCTGAAAATTCATCAAAGTTGGCAACTTTGTCATAATATAGGAAAATTGACATATTTCTCCTTCGGCGGCTACTTTTTTTTCAAACCGCCCGCTCAAAAATATTTTTCTCATGTTCGTTAGTATGTATACTAACGAAACTATTGGCACTACGCCCCCCGGGGCATGGCCTTCCTCTAACGTGGGATTTCTGCTCCAGCGCTTCTGACGAGACAGGAGAAACCGGGACCGACGTTTTACTTTACCATCCGATAGAAGCTCAGTGGATAAGGCGGGAATCGAACCCGCGTCTCATAGCATCATCGGGATCGGCAGCCGAAGCCGCTACCCCTGCGCCATGAGACCCATAGTATGTATACTAACCCCATGCTAATTATGAGCGAGATTCACTGTGGCCAAAAATTCTGAAAATTCATCAAAGTTGACAACTTTGTCAAAATATAGGAAAATTGTCATATTTCTCCAACGGCGGGTACTTTTTTTTTTCAAACCGCCCGCTCAAAAATATTTTTTTCATGTTCGTTAGTATGTATACTAACCCCATGCTAATTATGAGCGAGATTCACTGTGACCAAAAATTCAGAAAATTCATCAAAGTTGGCATTTTAATGGTTTTATTTTAATTTAATTTGCTTAAGTTATTTTAAACTGATGGCTTATCATTTTTTTTTTTATCAACCTAACGGAGACAGAAAATAATGCAAAGAAGTTGAAAATGTACAAATTGATGATTTATTTGCGTTACGTACTTAATTAGTGCTCCCGTTGGGGTGGAAAATTAGTTGCCGTTAGTTCCGCTATTCGCCACTAGGGCCCAGTGGCGCTGGCGGCAGTTTAGAGAAAATCTGCGCACTCCCAAAACTGCGGAATTCTTGTGGGTCGCTGTCAAACTTTAATTTTCATTCGACTCGACGCGTCTTGTTTCTCTCAACCGCGGCTCGTGTTTTTCCTCGGAAACAAATTTATTTCAAGTTACTTTCGCACCCATTTCCGCACCATGACCGACGTGATCGCGAGCCAGGCTTCGCCGGAACCGGAGGACGCCGGCGGCGACAACCCTTCCGCACCGACGCTGTCGGGCCCGATCGTCGGCATCATCTACCCTCCGCCGGAGGTTCGAAGTAAGTTTGACGTTTGGAATCGTTCCGTTCGTGGCTTACTTTGGGTTTGTTTTGCTTGCAGATATCGTGGACAAGACGGCTAGTTTTGTGGCGCGGAACGGGCCCGAGTTTGAGAGCCGCATCCGGCAGAACGAGTTGGGCAATCCGAAGTTTAACTTTTTGAGCGCGGGGGATCCGTACCATGCGTACTACCAGCACAAGGTGCGGGAGATTCGGGAGGGGCGGAACGACGTTAGTACGGCGGTGGTGCCGAGCGGGATTCAGCAGCTGAAGAGTGCGGCCAGTGCGGCGGCCCAGCTGAAGCAGCAGGAGCTGTTGAAGGCGGTGCGGGAGGAGCAGTTTGTGCCGAAGGACGCGCCGGCGGAGTTTGAGTTTATTGCGGATCCGCCGTCGATTTCGGCGCTCGATTTGGACATTGTGAAGCTGACGGCGCAGTTTGTGGCGCGGAACGGGCGGTTGTTTTTGACGAATTTGATGAACCGGGAGCAGCGGAACTATCAGTTTGATTTTTTGAGGCCGCAGCACTCGCTGTTTCAGTACTTTACCAAGTTGTTGGAGCAGTACACGAAGATTCTGGTGCCGCCGAAGGATCTGATGAACAAGCTGAAGATTGAGAGTACGTCGGGCAGGAGCAGCATGAACGTGGTGCTGGAGCAGGTCAAGTACCGGGCGAATTGGAACAAGCACCAGGAGATGCAGCGGCGTCGCGAGGAGGAGAAGGTCGAGCGGGAGCGGGTCGCGTACGCCCAGATTGATTGGCACGACTTTGTCGTGGTTGAGGTGGTTGATTATCAGCCGTACGAGTCGGGTAATTTCCCGCCGCCAACGACTCCGGACGAGGTTGGGGCGCGCGTTCTGATGGAGGAACGGCTGAACGAGGAAGATCACGACATTGAGATGCAGATCGAGAGTGACGATGAGGAAAGTGACGACGATCGCCCGAGCGGAAACGTCAAGCTGTCCAAGATGGAGAACCGTATTGGGCAGGGCTCGCGACGGGACAACAACCAAGTTCAGGACATGGACGAATCGTCATCGTCGAGCGATGACGACGAATCGGAGCGACCTGGCCGTGGCAAGGCGGTTCCGCCGGCTCCGTTGCCTCCGCCGATCGCGCCGCCAACGCACGACAAGGTCATCGTCAAGAAGTACGATCCCAAGCAGGCCCAGAAGATCCAGAAACCCCCAGCTCCAGTCGGGGACGATTATCTTATTTCGCCCATCACCGGCGAGAAGATTCCGGCCTCGAAGGTGTCGGAGCATATGCGCATCGGTCTGCTGGATCCACGCTGGGTCGAGCAACGCGACAAACACATCGAAAAGGTCGCCCAGGAGAACGTCTACGCGCCGGGTGCCGCCATCGAGGCTAGCTTGAAGCAGCTCGCCGAACGTCGTACCGATATCTTCGGCGTTGGTGACGAAGAAGCCGCCATCGGTAAGAAATTGGGCGAGGAGGAAACCAAAAAGGACGATCGCGTCACCTGGGACGGGCACACGTCCAGCGTGGAAGCGGCCACTCGTGCCGCACGCGCCAACATCACGCTGGAAGCGCAGATCCATCAAATCCACAAGAGCAAGGGACTCATCACGGACGAAGAGAAGGAAAAGATCGGCCCAAAACCCATCCCCGGAACTGTGGCACTCGCCCCACCAAAACCACCCTCCCAACAATCCCAACAACACCAACAATCCTCCCAACAACACGCTCCACCACCCCCAAAACCCATCCAACACCAGCAACCCCAACAGCACCACCAACAACCCCCCGTCCCGATGATGATGCAAATGGGCATGGGAATGGGCCCGCCCCCGATGATGCCACCCCCGTTCAACGTCGGCTTCGGCGTCCCCCCGATGCCACCCCACCCATCAATGGCCCAAAACCCGAACCACCCGGACCAACAACAACAACCACCGTCCAACATCGATCTGGACGCCGAACCGCCGAACAAAAAGTCCCGCGAGGATCACCTCATCGAGGAGTCCGTCTTTATGCAGCGCCACAAGGGCCCCGTCACGATCCAGGTGCAGTGCCCCAACCTCACCGAGAAGAGCGAGTGGAAGCTCAGCGGACAGACCATCTCGATGCAGCTGCAGCTGACGGACAGCGTAACGGTGATGAAGGGCAAACTGCAGGCGGAAACGGGCATGCCACCGGCGAAGCAGAAGATCTTCTACGAGGTACGTTTTGTTGGTTGTTGGCTAATCGATGCACTTTTATTTTTCAAGCTTGGGGTTTGGAGCGGTCTAACGGTTGGAAGCTCGGAACGTGGAACTGCATGTCTCTCAATCTTTTGTACTAGTCCGGAATGTGGAACTGCAAGTCTCTCAAAAACTTCAGATTGTCAAAACAAAAGAGGAAATTCAGGACGGATAAATCGGCATCAGACCAGGCGATGTAAAAAGGACAACGATTGGAATCTCGGTACTTGGAACGTTCGAACTCCACACAGATCCAGCACGTGCTGGTCTTCTTTCCCGGGAGCTGAACATGCATGTGGCCGCCATCCGAGAATTCAGGGTGGTGGACCCCATCACCCCAACACTTCTTTCAAGTACCACATCTACTACAGTGGCAGCGAAAGGGCGATGTACGGAGTCGGTTTCGTAGTGGAAGGTGGTCAATGACCGGTGCTGCGTGTTGAGAATAAAGGAGCAAACGTGTGCTGGTTAGGGGTACGTGCCTATACTGTGACCGATACAGTGAGTTGCGAAGAGTCGAGAAACGAACCAACCGCCGAAAAGAACGAAAGTACGTCGAAAGGGTACTGCCGAAGCGCAAGCATCGAAGGGTTTATGCGACTGTCAACGGTGTAAGAAAACAAGCGACGAGGATGATGGATTAGCTGTAGACCCGCCTGCGTTGGAGGACGTGGCTAAAGCCTTAAATTAGCTCAAGAACGGGAAATCTGCCGGAAAGGACGGACTTCCGGTCGAACCTTTCAAGCACGGGAGCGCACGGATGATCGAGATTCTGCACCAAATCGTCCAGCGCATTTGGTGTGACCGACCGATTGGTTAGACGGACTCATCACACCAACCTACAAGAAGGGGCAGACTCGATTGTGCCAACTATCGAGGCATCACAATCTTCAACTCAATGTACAAAGTAATCTTTCAAATTCTGTGGAGCAAGCTGAGAACGATGACTTCAAGGCGGCGTACGATTCAGCCAAAAGGAAACGAACTTTGGGAGATTATGCGAGAACACGGCTTTACGGCGAAGCTTATTAGACTGATTCGTGCAAGCTGAAGAACAACAGAGTTGCCGGAAAGGATCGGTCAACTTATCAACGCGGCCTACAAAATCCTCTCCCACATCCTCTGCCGTCAGCTGTCACCCCATGCAAGAAGGTTCGTGGGGCCCTACCAAGCGGGTTTTACTGGAGCAAGCGCTACCACTCACCAATTTTTTTTTATCTCCGACAAATTCTCGAGAAATAAGAGTATACTACAGTCGACCTCGAGCAGCTATGGCAGATTATGCACGAGAACGGGTTCCCAGATAAACCGGCTCGGCTGATCAAGGCTACCTTGGATCGTGTGATGTGTCACGTGCGTGTTTCTGGGGAAATAGCGGAACCCTTTGGATCACGCCGAGGGCTGCGGCATAATGTGCGCTATTCAACGTCGCCCTTGAGGGAATTATTCGAAAGGCGAGCATCGAAACGAGTGGCACGATTATGAACAAGTCTTACCAGCTGCTTGTTTTTGCAAATAACATCGACATTGTGGCAAGAAACCTAGAGGCGGTGAAGGACGTCTACACCCGACTGAAGGTACAAGCAAGGCGTGTAGGACTTGGCATAAATACGACAGTACATGAGAGGAAGGGGTTCGAAGGATGTCGGCTCCCCAAGTCTCAACCCTCTAACTGTGGGTGGTGACGAGTTGGAGGAGGTGAGCGAGTTCATGTACTTGGGATCGCTGGTAATCGCCGACAACGACACCAGCAAAGAGATCCGGACTCGTATTTTTGCTGGGAAACCCTCTCATCGGATCGAGTGCAACGCCGCACGAAGCTGACGATGTACAAAACACTGATTAGACCGGTAGTTCTCTATGGCCACGAGACCTGAACGATGCGGCATGACGGCGAACGTGTCCTTAGAGTTTTCGAACGGAAGGTGCTAGAAGGATCTACGGTGGAGTGCACGTGTCTGACGGAGTGTGGTGAAGACTTATGAACCACGAACTGCACGCGTTTCTTGAAGAACCGACCATCGCCACCCAGGCAAAGATCGGGAGGCTCAGGTGGGCAGGCCATGTCGCCCGAATGGACGAGAGCCAGCCTGTCAGACTGCTTTTTGACCGCGCCGAACCAGCTGGCGGAGCAGGCAGGAGAGCAGGGAAACTGCGCACAAGGTTGGGAGATCATGTGAATGGTGATATCCGGAAAATCTGTAACCATGGAAATTGGAGAGTAGCCGCCCAAGACCGAGAAAGATGGAAGCGTCTTCTTGCTACAGCACGCGTACCTGGTGCGCTTTGCTGATTGGTTGGTATGTGTATAAGTATGTGTCGAGCTCGATGGAGCTTAATCAAACGTGCGAAAAGCTAAAGAGACATTTGAGCGAGTCCAACGCCACTCCCTCCAAAGCTTTTAAAACATCAACAGATGAAATAACGTCCCTTCGCATGCTGTGCAAATGTTAGTATTTAGAACAGGACGACGAGAAATTCAGTCACATAAATTGAGTCTCAATTTTGCATCCGTCCGCATACGCTAGTTTGTAAACAACGTTTAAATTTGCACCGTTCTTCTTTGCAGGGCATGTTCTTCAAGGACAGCAACACCGTTGCCTATTACAACCTGCTGAGCGGAGCAACCGTGCATCTGCAGCTGAAGGAACGTGGTGGCCGCAAGAAGTAAAAGGTAAATCCCATTTTCCAAACTTATTTTCCTTCACAATTCAAGCAAAAAAATGTTTAGGTGTATCGAAAGCATTTTATTACACAATTCTATCGTATCAAAAATATAACATGTCTAACAATTAATAAAAACACAACTAGCGGAGTATAAGTCCTCGTCAAGAAGTTGTTTGTTACGAATAAAAGAAAGCCCGTAGTATTTAATGCTAAACCTGTCTGTATAGAGACAAAAAATAAAGAATATAAACTGGAATGTTCGTTGCAAGTCTACCCCCTTCCGTAAGCCTCAATCCTGGTGCTCCTTCAAGTATCCCACCATCTGGCTGTGCCGCTCGAGCATCCCGTCGTAGATGTCGCTGCTGTCCTGGGCCGGATCGCAAACCCGCGTCACGCTGTGCTCCGGCAGCAGCTGCGTTACGTAATCGTAGTACGACCGCTGCAGGCCGCGCGACTTCTCCAGCACGTACTTGGCGCGGTAGGCCGCTCCAACGAGAGCTGCTTCAGTGGTTTGTTGGATGTAGACCGGGGCGTTGAACACGTCCGAGCAGACCTGCAGGATCGACCGGTTGGCGGAGGCGCCTCCGGTGGCCAAGATCCGGGTGTTTTCCCCAAACGAGAAGCCCATTTCCGTGGCGAACGCCTTCCGGGTCAACATTTGACCCTCGACCAGGGCTCGGATTTCGGTTTGGGGCGCGCTGTACTTGAGCACTCCCCGCGCGGACTCGGACGACTCCAGGCTGGACGTTTTGTTCCAGCGAAGCGAGCCCTTGACGGGCGGGATGATCTCCTTGGAGATAAAGTGCAGGGCCATGTTGCCGAAGTTGCCACGCGGAGTTGAGTCGAGCAGTTCGCTGAAGTTTTCCCAGTTGTCGTTGGCTTCGGCCCGCTTGAAGATGTCCCGCACGAGGGAACCGTTCCGGAAGCAGAGCAACCCCATGAAACCATCCTCCGTCGGATGAACGAGAACGTGACCTTCCTGGAGATTCGGCGGTTCGTTGAGTTTCATCATGAGCGTGTCGCTGGTTCCCAGCGATAACGCAAGCCAGTCCTGACCAATGGTCATTCCCGCCAGCGCGGACAGATTGTCTCCAGTGAAAGCGACCACCTTACAACCCGTGTTGAAGTTGTACCGCTGAACGAAGAACTGCCCGATCGATCCAATCACCGAGTCCGCCCGCACCGGAGTTCCCAACTTGGCGTCCAAATTCGGAGCACAAGCCGTCAAACAAACATCGGACCACGCCCGCTGTCGAATGTCCAGCAGGTTCATCCCCGACCCATCGGAAAAGTCAATCGGAGCAACATCCCCCAAAAAGATCGAAGCCAAGAAGCTGCTCACCAGCGAAATCCGCTCCGTATTCCGGTACACATCCGGCCGCTGCTGGAACACCTTCCGAATCTGTGGCCCCGTAAACCGCTCGTAACATTTCGACCCAGTAATCTCCACCATCTTGTCCCGACCCCCAACCGCTTCCTCCATCTGCTCGCACTGCTCCCCCGTCGTCCCATCCATCCAGATCGGCGTCCGGTGCACCGTAAACGCCGAATCGTCAATCTGCGTGTGCAGGAACTTGTCCGCGTCCAGATTCCGCAACGTGTGGAGTCCACTGCGTGACCAGTACAGCGAACCGTGCTGCTGGGCCGACCCGCTAACCGCCATCACCGTACTCAAATCCCCGCCCTGAACCACCAACCGATCCAGCACCATGTCCAGCGCCTTCACCCACATCACCGGCTGGACGTAGAACCTGGAAATTCGAAATCATGTTAAACTCAAAATATCGCAGAAGGAACCACCAGTCTTACTCATTCTTGGCGGCGCCGGCGTTGACACCGCCGCTGGTGCGGAACTCTGGCAGGTCGGAGTCGAACTTGACCTCGGCGTGGGCCACATTCTCCAGCCGGGTGTTGAGCAGTACGGCTTTTAGCTGGAATGACAAGCAACGGTTTAGTTTGATGCGATGAATGATCGCTGCGGTTGATGTAGGAAGGTGGGGCTGGCCACTAAGAATCGTGTTTAAAAAACGTTAAAATTTTGTATAACTTTTAAGGAATTACTGTAAAAATCAAGTCTCTAGGTCCAAATCGCCATGATTTAATTATATTAGGAATTCAAAATTTGATCGTACAATTTTCCAATGGAATTATTGAATTATCAGGAGAGCTGAGTTCATGAGGAGATCTAAAAAATATTTTCAAAAATGTCCCTATAGATTTTAATACCGTATACCGTTAGAATCGTTAGAATGCAAAAAACGGTTTAAAAAATATAAAAATGTCTTCTAAAAAAATAAAAATTGGAAGAATTCAGATAAAATTGGTATTTATGCCTTTTGTACTATAATGTACTGTACTATAAAGTCCAGACTTACTAAAAAAATTAAATGCAGAGAAATTTCCTACCATTTTCTCTATGACACTTCTGGACTCACAAACAAAAAAAAAAATCGATTAAAATGACTTTTTCTAACTGTCTCCTAATTAGCCTGTAACTTTCAACTGATGATGTTCGGAATTTTTTGTGGAATTTTTTGATCTTTTTCGCCGATTTTCAAATTGTCCATTTCTTATTTACTTTAGCTTTTAAAATTTATTTAAACACATTTTCTATAATCTTTAATAATCATATTTCTGGATCATGTTTTTGGACCATCGTGCGTCTTTCAAAATTTCATTAAAAAATTTCAGAATTAAAACAGAAACGTAATTTGAGAATTCAACTTTTAGTGATAACAATTTAAATTAAAAAAATCGGATTTTTTTATCCGTGTACCCAGGGTTGTAAAAATATCACACTTTCAACTCTCAGCGACTACAACTATCCCGCCAAAAATCTCATCTCCCAACTTTTTTTTTTCTTTCCATCACCAGATTCTCAGCATCAAGAATTCTCGGTTTCTATCTCTATTCTCATGTTGTATCTCATGCCCACATTTATAATCATTAAATTTTCCCCTCAACAGAGCGTAGCCAAAAAAATAAAAATAAAAAAATGACAATGCAGTTTAACGGGATCGATTTCCGACCCATCCTTGCGGCGGTTTGCTGAGAAAACAAAATAATCTTCGGCGAGTGTTTGTGCACGTTCAAAAGAGAATGAGTGATTGAAAGAGAATGCTCTTGCTGGCAATCACGGAATGAAAGAAGAGACTTGAACTGAAACATGTTTTTTTTCAATTGCGTTTAAAGAAATTGTTGCGTTGGAAATTATTATTTTGAATTCCGAGGTGACTTTGATAGTGATAGTTTATTTTTTTGTTAAATTGGGTACAAAAGCCTTATGTCAATTTAAATGTACAACGGTAAAAACACGATTAAAAATTATTTCTGATCACTTTTTTTTTGATTTTAAGGCAACAAGTATATATATTGGCAAGACAACATTTTTTTCGATGGATCAACTATGGTCCCCTTGGAACGAGCTGTCAAGTAGGAGCTTTTCTGTCAAGAAGGACCGTGAGGTTAATTTTTCAAAAATGATTTGAAAATCCATTTTAGACTCTTTGTGGTTGTACTAAGGGTCATTGTACTCAGAAAAATAAGCTTTATTGAGGTTTTGCAGCGCCTGTGTTTCAAATGTAGGTGGCGCCAAAATGAGGTTACTTGCCAAAAATCGTATTCCTTTCTGATGGATTGAAGAACAAAATCGCTTATTTCTCATGATTCCCTGCATCAATCTTAATGAAACTGGTTGCAAAAGACGAGAATTTTTTTATGTACATCAAGTTTTGTGCGCGCAATAATTTGTTAACTTTTTCTTTATAAAAAACATGTTTTGGAACACGAAAAATTGAGTTTCCCCGTATATATCAATGAAATAAACAGTTATATAGTTGATAACAGATGTGTTAACGTATATTCAACCATTTTGATTGATTTTTTACAGACTTTCTTGCCAAATAGTTAAAATTACTATCTTTTACTAAATTTACAGTTTTCTCATAGAAAAATCAAACAAATATTGCAAAGTTGTACATCGAATTGTTGGAAATAATTTTTCTCATCCGAATCCGGTATAAGTTTTAAAAAAATGTTGATTATAAAGGAAAAAACACAAAGTGTACCCACACAGAAAAAAATATTTCTGTAAATTTACATTATTTATCATGTACCAAAAGGTATCATGATAAATGATGTATATTTACATAAGGTTCATTGGAAATTTACATTAGATTCATTGGAAATTTACATTAGTTTTGAAAATTTACATTAGTTTTGGAATTTACATTGGTTTTGAAATTTACATTAGTTCAAACCAACTAATTCTGATTGGCCAACGGGAATGAGAAGCTCGACTTGGATTGCAGTAGGAAAAGGGTGTGGCCTATGTTCTATTTTAAAATGAGTGAAGCGGGCAGCAAAAGGAAATAATGATTTTAAAAAGTTGTTTCACAGGTAGGGGACGCTTTCTCGTCGACAGCCAAGTGGAATAACGCTGGACTGGAATCGAACGAACGACGGGTAGAATGTTCGGTGTTACTGCTGCTACCCGCTGCCGACTGAGCTATCTTCGTATTTTATAAACGAGCGGCTAAAGCATCAACTTGTTCAGGGCGAGGCTCAGGCAGTGGGCCAGCGAAGTATGAGAGCGATAGAAAGAGAACCAAATATTACTATTTTTAGTTCGGGTAGTTTTGAAGTCAACGTTTGGCAGAAATACATTGGATATATGATTTACATTAAATAGGAATTTACAGGAAGCCGAACACGGGTAGAAATTCATCAGATTTGAGTTTCCATGCTCAACGTTTCCATTAGATTCATGATTTACATTAGATTTAGATTTACATTGGAGTAATTTCCATGACTTTTTATTCTTTACATCATATTTCAACATTACATTGAGTGAGTTTACATAAGAAACAGTAATTACGTGCTGTGTAAATTTACATTTTTTTTTTCTGTGCAGTTGACTTGGAATGACCCACATATGAATTTGAGGTAAAATTGTTAAAAAAATTTGCCTGAAATTCGTTGAAATCAGTTTTTTTTAAATTATCGATTCATATTGCATTTTAAACTTAATACGAAGCACGAATCGATTTTTTTTAACATTTTATATCAAATTTGTTCTGCTGAAAATGCCTACAAATTTGGATTTTTTTATGAATTATGTTTCAAATACATATAATATTTATTATTTACAAATTTATGTCATCTTCTTTTAAAGGAAAATTGTCCAAAGAATCCGAAAATGCATTCCGTTTTCTGATTCAACTTCATGTTAATGGAGAAAATAATGACCCTTTGAGAATATTAAAATAACACTAGTCATCTATCTTTTAAAGTTATGATTAACTAACTTTTTCAACTTTTCAAAACTTTTGATAAATTTTTCTACAAGAACTCTACCACGGTCAGTATGATTCCATACGTATTTAATTTGTACTCTTCCTTTTGCGGAAAAATCTCAAATTTATCAAAGTCACCCCGGTTTACGGTGCCCATATTGTGTGATCAGCCCGCAAAATTGTATGGAGACTTGACGCAAAAAACTAATAATGAAAGATTGCTTCTGTTACTTAGGAAATGCATGGACAAAGTTTCATCCAAATAAAAACATACAAAGAAAAGTCTATTTGCGAAATCAAACTCTGAAGAGAGCGAGCCATCACACATGACGAAATCCAGTCTGCAACCCGCCAAGGGTACCATCTCCATGCGAATGCGAAATGGAAAAAGTGCCACTGTGCTGGTAAAAATAAGCTTAATCGTTATGGACCTCTCTTTTGTGACAGAAAGTATCTTGCATGACAGGTCGTTCCAAGGGAAGCACAGTGGATCCATGGTAAAATGTTGTCTTGTAAAATTGTTTTTATTTTTTCATTGAAATATACAAAAAATATTAAAAATGATTTAAAGCGTGTTTTGTTCACGTTTGTTATGTTTTTTAAATCATAAATAACAGTTTTTGAATTATGTTCTATTTTCAAATATAAAAAAGTCTTGTTATCCCATTATATGCCTTCAATCAAGAACGAACAATAAAGTACTTAACACATCACACACGCAATTAACTACCCATGACATCATACTTTCACACACTGCAGTCACCTTCATCGTGTAACGAGAGTCCACACTTGTCAAGCAGAACACCCGCCTACTACCATTTATTGATCCAACAGGTCGATTCGCGATTAAAAGCTCAAAAATTCCGACAGATGGCGCAAAGCATCGAAGAATGAAGATTCAGATTTTCGCTGTTCGGTTACATAGGAATGCAAACTTAAAATTGAATTTACAGCTTATAGAACAACTTTTGAGAAAAAATTCAAGTAGTATGATTGTTAACTCTTTGCCCTCTATAAAGTAAAGCAATAAAAAAAATTAAAAAAAAAATAATTTTGAAAAAATAAAATTGTTTAAAATGATAGAGCATCAAAAGTTAACAAAGTATCAGCTCGAATTTTTGCTCAAAAGTTGTTTTGAACGCTGGAATTTAACAAAACAGAATTCGCATACATAACCTCAAACGGCGGAAATTTCAATCGACATTCTTCGCTCTGTTCTGCTACTCAACACTAGGTGTCGCATGTCGTTTGGCTCTTGAACGGCAATCGGGGTAAAGAAATTTGCCTTCCCTGGAGGGGTTCGGCCGAGAAGTCGTTTGTTTTGCATTTTGCATTAATTTACTTCCTCTGCCACCTTCAAAAGCGGAATACAATGGGAAACGTTGATGGTATACAGGTAGATTCCTAATGAGAACGGTTTGAAGAGGTTTCGGTAGCAGAAAGAGTTCATGCTTCCCATTGTGTTGGAGTTCGCAAACTCTGGTTGAGAATCTCTTCGTGACGATAGTTTATTGCGGCAGCAATTTAGAAATGTGTTTTAAATTTTGAAGCCGCTACGTTTCACCGGCTTTGGTTTTATTAACATATTATACAAGATTCTGCCGTTGAACGGCATCAATTGCCACTCCTATGAGCCTGGCAATTCCCGGTGATAAGAACCTCGGTTTATAAACAAAGCAGATTACGGCACAGCAAGCCGTGAGATAACACAAATGTTAAATTAAAGTCAAACCGGGTGAAGTGAACACGTAAACAGAAATTTCACTGCAAATTTCTTTGCAAGTGACGTCGGAGGGCGCTTTACCTTTTGGGTACTTAGGTCTAATCCCAGATATGTCTCGTTTTCGGACTGCATGGCGATTGGCTGGAAGAATAGTTTGCAGAGCTTCTGTTTCGGATAACTCAAAATCACAGACACCGGTTTCCTGCTTAAGAAGTTGAAAATTTTCTAGCGTTTTCGGATAAGGCAATAAATCACAACAAAAACAACAACAACTTTAGCTTAACTGTTAAGATGACCGGCTATGTACTTTTGGTAAGCAAGTAACGGGGCTGACGACGGGGCTGTGACTTGGGACCACGCCACTTTGAGGGTCGAGGGTCCAGGCGCCTGGAGTGTTATGGAGTGCCGCCGACGAACTGGGCAACAACGCGATGCTCGCTGGTGAGCAGAAGAACTTGTACTGACATTTCTTGTGCCGTGCGCTTGTGTTGCGGGTTTGTTTTGGCTGGAACGCGCCCTTTAGGCGGCCGGTGTTTTGGGTTTTGCATGATTTCTAACAAATAAAATTAGTTGTTAATACATATAATAATATTAAGAATAATATTAATTTAATGTTTTTATTGTGTTATGCAGATTTTGAATGACAATTAATTGTTTACCTTTTCTATTTCAGGTATTCCCTCGGAGGTTTGACAAGGTTTGTTGGAGAACTTTGAACTGTTTAGGTTTTTATTAAATTTAATTTTCTCTTCACAGAACTTATCCAGAAATCAACGTCGAAAGTTGCGGAACCAGTGTGAAGCCTTTACAAGAACTCATTACAGCAACCTCAAAAGTTATGGAACTCAGAAAAGAGTGTGGACCTAACCTAACAAGAACTCATTGCATAACTGCACAACACATATCCAGAATTTGAAGTCAATTTTTTGGAACCAGTTTGAAGCCTTTACAAGAACTCGTTGCAGCAACCTCAAAAGTTATGGAACTCAAAAGCAAGTGTGAACCTAACCTAACAAGAACTCATTGCATGACTGCACAACACAAATCCAGAAATCAACGTCAAAAGTTGTGGAATTAGTGTGAAGCCTTCACAAGAATTCATTACAGCAACCTCAAAAGTTATGGAACTCAAAAGCAAGTGTTAACCTAACAAGAACTCATTGCATGACTGCACAACACAGATCCAAAAATCAACGTCAAAAGTTGTGAAGCATTTACAAGAACTCATTGCAGCATTTTCAAAAGTTATGGAACTCAAAAGCAAGTGTGAACCTAACCTAACAAGAACTCATTGCATGACTGCACAACACAGATCCAGAAATCAACGTCAAAAGTTGTGGAATTAGTGTGAAGCCTTCACAAGAATTCATTGCAGCAACCTCAAAAGTTATGGAACTCAAAAGCAAGTGTTAACATAACCTAACAAGAACTCATTGCATGACTGCACAACACAGATCCAAAAATCAACGTCAAAAGTTGTGAAGCATTTACAAGAACTTATTGCAGCAATTTCAAAAGTTATGGAACTCAGAATCGAATGTGGACCTAACCTAACAAAAACTCATTGCATGGCTGCAAAACACAGATACAGAATTCAGCGTAAAAATGAACCAGTGTGAATGTGGACCTAACCTAACAAGAACTATTGCATGACTGCACAACACAGATCCAGAGTTCAGCGTCAAAATGAACCAGTGTGAAGCCTTTACAAAACTCATTGCAACGACCTCAAAAGTTATGGAACTCAGAAGCAAGTGTAAATCTAACCTAACAAGAACCCATTGCATGACTGCACAACACAGATCCAGAAAGAATCGTCAAAAGTTGTGGAACCAGTGTGAAGCCATTACAAAGAACTCATTGCAGTAACCTTAAAAGTTGAAAGTGTGACCTAACCTAACAAGAACTCATTGAATGACTGCACAACACAGATCCAGAATTCAGCGTCAAAATGAACCAGTGTGAAGCCTTTATAAGAACTTATTTCAACGACCTCAAAAATTATGGAACTCAGAAACGAGTGTGAACCTAACCTAACAAGAACTCATTGCATGACTGCACAACACAGATCCAGAAATCAACGTCAAAAGTTGTGGAACTCAGAAGCGGTTGTGAACCTAACCTAACAAGAACTCATTGCACTACTGCACAACACAGATTCAGAAATCTACTAGGTACTGAAAGTCGACGTCGGTGCTAGGGAAACTTTATTCATTCTCTCCAGATTCATTCTTTTGGTCCCCAGTCAGCCCGTACCGCGGATCCAGCTCCAGGTTCACGTACGGCCCGTAAATCGACAGAAAGGAAACGATGGCGTTCTGACTGTCGGGCAGCGTCCGCAGCACGTTGGCCGTCTGGCACGGGTGCAGCGCCAGGAAGGGCTTGAACAGCGCCGGATGCTCCATCTGCGTGAGCATCTGCCGCAACTGTTCGCGGCTTTCGCCGGCCAGTTCCGTAAAGCCGGACCACGCTTCCTCTAGTCGTACGAGGGTTCCGTCTGTAAGATTAGGGCGTGTTAGATTCGGTTAGGATTTGTACCTTGAGTCGTTTATTACTCGACTTGAACACGTTAAAGTACAGCACCGGCACCTGGTAGCTGATGCTGTACACCACGTGGTACTCGAACCGGTACAGGTCCGTCGTAACGGTGTCAACCTGCGCCGCAGACGGATCTTCGTCTAGTTCAACTTCTTCGAATTCTGCGAAATCATCGTCGACGTCGGTCGTTCCGGTTAGTCGCGTCAGCTGCTGTTGCACCGACTTTCGTAGGTATGAGGGCCAGGTGGGGGATTGAACCAGCTCCCAGCTGTCCTGGTATTTGTTGGACAGCTCCAGGAACTGTTTCGCCGCGGTGGCGAAGGTCGCCTGCGTTAGCGTGCCGTCGGTCATCGTTGTTTGTTTACTTTTCTCGGTTGCGGGAGTGCCGGTTTGACAGCTGTTGTTGTGTTTTGATAGGAAGTCTGTGCAGGTCGTGTTAGGAGTGCTGCAAGTTTTTAGTAGTTTGCAGAGATTGGGATTTTTTGTAAATGGCGTTTGATAGGTTGACTTATAATGCTTGTAGAGGGGTAAATTCGAGTTTTTATTTTTATTTTAGGTAAATGTCGAATAATTGTTAGTAACAAAACAACAGTAGTGCGTATTCTAAGACAGGTTTGTTAAGGGACCTCTACGATTTAGTTTCAATAGTTCTGTATACTTAACCAAAATTGCTGCATTAGGAACTTGTTGACGTTTCGCGTTGCTTCAAGGGACAAGTCGCTTCTCCGGTTTCTCTCGCTCTCCTTATTTGGTAGGTTTTCCTCTCTCTTGGTCGATTTTTTGCGTCATCGAGCTACCAGAACAAGTTAGAATGGGTGTTTATAAAACATTTTTGTTAGAATAATCATTTTTGAATTAAGTTTAGCTTTTAAGGTAATTTCAAGCATGTTTTAAGGATAGTTTTTATTAGGAATTCAGTCGTTGATGTTTCTTTCTCAGTGATTTCTCCAAGTAGATTAATCCATCGATTAGAACCCACCTCGAGTAAACACCCGTCCTCTCTTGGCATAGTTTGTATTCGAGAAGATGAAAATAATTTACATACAAGATTTTTCGGTCGGTTCGCCAGGAAAAAGTTGAAAAGTCCTCCCAAAGTGCGGTCGCGTTCGGTTGAAAAGTGCGTCAAAATGATCGCCGGACTGGGCGGAAGTGCCACCAACTGGAGATCACCGCGCCCGGTCGGATGCTGAACGGGAATCGCTGTCTGGTTAGAATTCCAGCCAACAAACAAAAAAAAAAGTGGACCCCGAAACCCCTTGGCGGAGAAAAAGTGCGTGTGTGCGCGCGCCCTTCTCGGAGAGGCTCCGGTCTGGAGTGAGTGTGTGTGTTGTGCCAGCTTAAAGTCATATACACAGATATAGTGCTAGAATATCCACCGCTCCGGGTAGTGCACTTGCTTCCGAAAGGGGTTGGCCGGAAGCTGAGATTTCCGTTTTTCTTTTGCAGAAAAGGTCACACGGTCGTCCGCAGATTTATTGCACGGGAATAAAGCTCTCAAAAGTCCAAGTCTTGTGAGAGTGTGAGTTTTGGGCAGGAAGCTTGGCTGGCGGCTTCTTCCCCGGGGGCCCCTCAACGAGTTACGAGTCAGAGTCAGCGGGGGTGTGCGATGCCCAGATGTGAAGCAATGAATGGCGAACGACATGTGTAAGAGAGTTGTATGTGATTCCTAGGAAAGAGTGCTGAGAGTTTCCTCAACGGAAGTGATAGTGAAGAAGTCTGTACCAAAAGTGAGAAAAAAAAAAAGAAAAATTCAAAGTTCTACTACATCCAGGAACGGATAAACCTATGTAGCTAGAACGAATACCGCCATCAGAATCAGCAATCACCAGTTTCAACACCGGATATAAAACCGATCATCATGGCCACACCAAAGGGCGAGCGGTCCAGCGCTCCGGCGTCGACGGGACCA
The DNA here is from genome assembly GCF_016801865.2 of Culex pipiens pallens. Taxonomy (NCBI): domain Eukaryota; kingdom Metazoa; phylum Arthropoda; class Insecta; order Diptera; family Culicidae; genus Culex; species Culex pipiens. The sequence goes on from NC_068937.1 coordinate 27,127,869, forward strand.
GGCGGAACCACCCCCAGCAGCACCAACCTAAATGGTGAGTGATTTACAATCCTCTATCTCAAGAGCGCCCCCTACTCGTTGTTTGGTAATCTCTACAGGCAAATCATCAGCTGCTACATAGATGCGGGTCGCGTCCACTTGAGAGAATGTTCTAAAGTTCGGCTGTGCTGAAATTATGCTGCTGAAACGCTGAGTTTTATGTTGATGGGTCAGTGTTGGGCAAACAAGCTTATCGCGCGTTGAGATATGTTTTTAGTTATGATGCGTTAGACAGCGATGAGTTCTGGGGTTACGGATTTTGGTGATTTAGTTTTCAACTCACACATCAATTTTTTTCGCTTGAATTCAGTAAAGTTTTACTGAATTTTCATCAAATTCATTTTTAATAAACGATTCAGTAATTGAGATTTTACTGAATTCTCAGTTAGCTGACATTTGCCACATTGACTGATAGTTTAATGTAATTTCAGTAAAATGGTATCCAAATAAAATGAAATTTCAGCAAAAGAAACGTCAAATTATTTTGACAGACCCTTTGCTGAGGATTCAGCAATCGCTGCTATTATTTCAGTAATCAAAATTTGATTTTGCGTGCCATAAAAAGTGTTTCCAGTAGAGGAGATGGGGGTAAGACGGCCACCCTAAGGGAGAAGTCTAATAAAATTTACACAACAGATTATTTTGATCTCAAATTACGTACATATTGTTCTACTACTAGTCCATTATAGAAATGACATAAATTAGTTGGTCTAAAAACCAATTTTCAATACTTTTCAGCAATTTTAAAAAAATAATTGAAATCGTATATATATGAAATACGCGGGGTAAGACGGCCACCCATGTGGGGTAAGACGGCCAGTGCTATAAATTAACTTAATAACTTTGCTAAATCCACCCAAACACCTACATGGTTGGTTCAACAGACTTCTCTGAACATCATAACTATTTTGGTTGAAAAAAATCAGGTTTCAAATGTGAAGAAAAATGCTGTTTAAAAAATTTCATATTTTGGCTCAGTGAATTTCATATTATTGAGACCACATTTTATGAAAAACTATGATTTTTTACTACAAAACAAACACAATTTGATACAAAAAAAAAAATAGTTAGTGTATTTCGATTAGAATAAGCAAATCAAAATTATGTAAACAATATTAAATAAGCGATTTTTATGAAAAGTTTGATAGGATTTCATACTATTCAATGAGTTTTGCTATATCACAGTAAAGAATGTTGTCGAAACGGTAGTTAACAGCATTTTGATTAAATTTTGATAGTTTTATTGAAAATGCTTTTCCTTTATCTACAAATATGTCTTAATAGTCAAAAACCGTCAAAAATATAACCTATATCAAATAAAATCTACAAATTACGGGTGGCCGTCTTACCCCCGGAGGAGGTGGCCGTCTTGCCCCCAAATAAATTATTTTTTTAAACATTTTTTGTAAACAGTTCATCGCATTTTTTGAACTTTTTCGAGAGACATAATCTAGAGAAAACTTCAATTTAACGTGAAAAAATATTTGAAGACAGGAAAACATATTGTTATTTAACAAAAATGCCTAAGTTGTAATTCATCAAAATTACATCCAGTTTCAAGCTCAAAAATTATTTGTTTATTTTGAGCTATTTTTATACTATTTCAAACAATATTTCTGGCAAAGGTGACTCCATATGCATTATTTAGCATGAGGAACAGTATTGCTGAACATTTTAGTAATATTCATTAGTATACTTATTAAAACAGTGGGGTGGCCGTCTTACCCCGCCTGGCCGTCTTACCCCCAGCTCCCCTACTGTTATTTATACATTTATTTCATCAATCTACACATTTGAAGAGAATCTTCTCTCAGCAGCATCCAAACAATATGTCAAAAGTACCGAAGTTCTGGATGGGGTGCGCCACCTCAGTCAATCCCCTGCTGCAGCAGTTGTCCCCTTGAGCTGTGATATTAGAATAAGTTATGCATCCTTTCCTCTAACTATCCCACATCTTATCAGCTATTTCGAAGGTTATTTTGCATTTTTTCCGTCTCTGTCCAATTAGTTCTCCTTAGTACCAGTAAACTCTCTCCCCGTTTCGAACAAATCAGCTGTTGAAAGGTAGTCCATATCTTCGCTCAGGATAGGAACTGCACCAATGTAATTGTTAAGCAACCTAATTCAATGAAATGAATCGCAATCAGTTATTCATTTTACTGAAATGGCAATACAAAATTTGCTGTGCAGAAATGGCATAGATGTTTAATATTTAATATTTTAACATTTAATATTTTTATTTGATTTTGCACTGTGTGTATGCGAAAAAAACACATTTTTGGTAATCGTTAGGGTTAGTGAAATTTCACGATTTCGCGGACAGCGTGAAATCCGCGAAATTTGTCTTTTTCCGCGGAATCCCGTGAAATGTTATGTTTGTATGAAACTGTAACGATTTTTCTCAAAATATTTATCAAACTCAAAAAAGAATAAAAATAATCTTAAGAACTACTGTAGAATTAAGTGAGTGAATACCCTTGTTCAATTACTAATATAGGATTAGTGTATTGAGATTTATCAATTTCGTCATTTTTTTTTTAAATAACATTATAATAAATATTACAATCATAAAGACTATTTGGGTAAATTTTATTAGTTTTAAATTGAAAAACTTGAACCATTTGAAGAATTGTTCGGTTTATTGAAAAACTTACTTAATTCAGTATTTTTTTGATCCGTTGTAGTAAAAACTTTACTACTATGTATTTTACTTGAAAGGTATAATTTTAAAAGAAATTAAACGAATAAAGCTTCGTTTTATTCAAAATAAAATAAAGAGTATTTTTTAACTTTGAAATAGCCTTTTAAAAATATTGCATATTTTTTCTGAGTCCGGTTAAGTTTTAACGATATTTGATTAGGCTGGTACAAATATTTTTAAAAGTTTTTGTCACCCCCCCCCCTTCAAAATTGGCCCGAAAAATCAGGGGGCAAAAAAAAATTTTTACAATAAACTTCAAAATTTTAATGAAAATTCAAGTGCAACCAGCTGAAATCAAATTATAATACATTCTTCTGCGTTTTAAATCATTTTTAGCATGTTTAGGTTTATTAAAAAATCTTAAGATTTTTTGAAAATTTTCGATGCAAAATCTTTTTTTTCGATACAATTTTTGTTTTTGTCAGATCTTAGATTTTTTGAAAACTAATGATTGTAAAACAACTGAACAAGTGTAAAATGCATTTTAAAACACATTTTTCATTTAAATGTGTAGACTATGGCTTGTTATTTAAATTTTTATATTTTTTTATTTTTTTGCCCCCCCCCCTTGACCTCGGCCAGGGCCGAGGGACAAAAACTTTTTTAAATATTTGCATCGGCCTTGGGTGGATGATTTCCGTGAAAGTTAAGTCTATTATTTTTTTTTTATAAAAATTTCGATCTCCTATAAAAATTTCGATTTTTGCCTATTGATTTTAAATTCAGTTTTTGAAAAGAGAGATGTAAACCTAATTGTCGCAGAAAATTCAAACTATTTTACTAATTTTGGCTGAATTTTGCGTGAAATTTGGTGATTTAAAATTGAGGTCCCCGTGAAATTGGCAATTTTTGAGTGTGAAAAATCACTAAGCCTAGTAATCGTGTTAAACTAACATTTTGAAATGTCAAAAATGAGTTTATTCAGCTCTCTGAAAAAAAAATCAGGAATCTATAATTTAGAAATTATTTTATTAAAAAAAGCGTAAAATTTCGCTAAAGTTTCATTTTAGAAAAAATTGTAAATCGAAACATCAGTTTCCGAGATATCGCTAGTTGAAACAACCAGCAGTTCGATTTACAAAGCCTTACATTGAAATTGTAGGACATTTTCTCAGTTTTTCGAAAATATTTTATAAAGTATTTTAAAATTGCAAAAAAAAGATCGAAAAAATATCTTAAAATGGCTAATTTGAAAACCCAACAAATTTAAATTAGCATCTAGAAAAACTTTTTGAATTTTGATTGACAATATTTTTTACACAATTTTTCCAAAAAATCATATCTCTGGTTCAAGGATTTTTCAATTTCTAAAACTCTAAAGTAAAAGATATAACTCACAATCACATAAAAAAAAAAAGTTCAAGATGGTATGTCAGAGACATAACCGAAAGACATAGGACCAAACAATTTGAATGTGTTTTTGGATTGCTAGTGAAATCTGAAATAAGATTATTTTATTTTGTTTCATAGATTTGTCGGCAAAATTGTCATAAATGTTCTCCCAAGGTGAACCTTCTATGAGGGCACCGGCCACTCCAGGTTGTGGCCACTACGGTCGAAATGTCAATTTTCATGTTCAGTATCAAAAACCATGAATTTTGATATCCATATTGCCACAACTCGTATGGTTCTGTTAAAGACCTCCGGGCCCCGGGGAAACCTGCTTTGAGATCACCGGTCACTCCAGGTTGTGGCCACTACTGTCGGAATGTCAATTTTCATGTACAGTATCAAAAACCATGAATTTTGATACCAATATGCCACAACTCGTATGGTTCTGTAAAAAGTCCTCCGGGCCCCGGGGGAACCTGCTTTAAGGGCACCGGCCACTCCAGGTTGTGGCCACTACTGTCGAAATGGCCATTATTATGTTCAGTATAAAAAACCATGAATTTTGATACCCATAGTGCCACAACTCGTATGTTTCTGTAAATGTCCCCCCAGGCCCCGGGGGAACCTTCTTTGAGGGCACCGGCCACTCCAGGTTGTGGCCACTACTGTCAAAATGGCCATTATTATGTTCAGTATCAAAAACCATGAATTTTGATACCCATAGTGCCACAACTCGTATGTTTCTGTAAATGTCCCCCCAGGCCCCGGGGGAACCTTCTTTGAGGGCACCGGCCACTCCAGGTTGTGGCCACTACTGTCAAAATGGCCATTATTATGTTCAGTATCAAAAACCATGAATTTTGATACCCATATTGCCACAACTCGTATGTTTCTGTAAATGTCCCCCCAGGCCCCGGGGGAACCTTCTTTGAGGGCACCGGCCACTCCAGGTTGTGGCCACTACTGACGAAATGGCCATTATTATGTTCAGTATAAAAAACCATGAATTTTGATACCCATATTGCCACAACTCGTATGTTTCTGTAAATGTCCCCCCAGGCCCCGGGGGAACCTTCTTTGAGGGCACCGGCCACTCCAGGTTGTGGCCACTACTGACGAAATGGCCATTATTATGTTCAGTATAAAAAACCATGAATTTTGATACCCATATTGCCACAACTCGTATGTTTCTGTAAATGTCCCCCCAGGCCCCGGGGGAACCTTCTTTGAGGGCACCGGCCACTCCAGGTTGTGGCCACTACTGTCAAAATGGCCATTATTATGTTCAGTATCAAAAACCATGAATTTTGATACCCATAGTGCCACAACTCGTATGTTTCTGTAAATGTCCCCCCAGGCCCCGGGGGAACCTTCTTTGAGGCCACCGGCCACTCCTGGTTTTGGCCACCACTGTCGAATTGGCCATTTTTCATGAAAACCGCCGCATCATAGCGACTTCCACGCCTCCGCTTCGCTCGAATTTCCTCCTTCTGCTGCCGGTGGTTCTTCCTTCTGGTTGCTGGTCCTCTTCTATTGGCCGCTGCTGCTGCTGCTCCGCGCCGGCCCGACGTGCACAGTTCGAGTCCTCGTTCCAAAGTGACTTGCTTTTGCGAAATTTTCTGCTTAAATAGCGGCACAGCCGGAGAACGGCACAAAAGGGGCGCGGTCTCGAATGCATACGCTCGCTCTGATTGGTCATCTGTCCGATTTGTACTGAAAAATTACTCATTTTGATTGCATGTTTTAAGTGCTTTAACTATGTTTAGTCAGACTATCTATGTAGTTAAACAATAGCTGAAGTCTTCCTCTTTCGATTGGTGGTCCAACCATCTGGATTGATTCACAGGGAAACAAGATATAAGCGTTCAAAATGTCCCCTTTTTTAACGCTTAAAAGTGACGCTTTGGATCGAATTTCTGAACTGGCCCCCCAATATAGTAAGTAAAGACATAGTCCTATGTCAATAAACATTTTTTTTAGAAATTAAACTTTCAGTGACGTCATATAAAAACAATGGGAAATTTATTTGTCCGTATAACTTTTTTTTCTGAAAAGTTCTAGTCAAAACCTGCAACTTTACAGAAGACACCAAGACACCTTTTCCTCGAAAATAATATTTCAATCTCTTAAAAAAATAAGTCAATGCAAAGTATTTTTTCAGAATTTTTCCGACAATGGCGATGGCCAATGTCGAAGTGTTAACAAAGAGTCTATCCTGCTCACGACATTTGATTTTTACATTAGAAATGAGCAGCAGCACTTTACATTGGCCCATTTACATTGTTTTGATAGAAATATATTTTTTTTTCATAAAATCGGCAACACGGCCACATAAATTTTGACCGCCTTTTCATAGCACGAAAAAAGTATTTTTCATTTTCATCGGTATCTAAAATAAACTTAATAAATGTATTCTTACGGTGTATTTTTGGATATTAAGACCATTTACTACCTAAAAAATAGTTTATAATAAGACAATTTAAGTGCTTTAAATTAAAAAAATAATCAAATAGTCGAAAATTATAAAAAAATATTTTGAAAAAGAAAATCATTAAATTTTAGAGTTTAAGAATTTTATAATTTAAGAATTTCAGAATTTTGGAGTATGACAATATGACAGCTTATACAGTCCAGACTCGATTATCCGAAGTTTCGATTATTCGAAGTTTCGTTTATTCCAAGTTTGATTATCCGAAGATTTGTATGCGACTTAATCAAATCTTGTACAAACAAATGTTTTGGAGTTTTTTTTTTATTTTCTTGCTTTTAACGCCTAATTCGAGATCTGCATCCACGTTTTAGCCAAATAGTTGATTGTTTTTTTGAATTACAAACTGCATTTTCTCAAAATTTGCATAGTTTATGGGCTCAACAATCATATGTAAGAAACAAAAATGTGATTCGATTATGTAAAGTGATTTTTTTCCAAGGCCTTTGGATAATCGAGTCTGGACTGTATAAAAAAAAACTTAGCTAAAGAAACATTGAAGTGTGATTTTTTTTAAAATGAAATTTATGCTGCAACCCTAAAAAGCAGGGCTGTGGAGTCGGAGTCGGAGCCGGAGTCGGTGGAGTCGGGTCTTTTTGGGAAGCCTGGAGTCGGAGTCAGAGTCGGAGTCGTCAAAACTCGAACGGCTGGAGTCGGAGTCGGAGCCGGAGTCGGCTAAATTTCATGAGCTGGAGTCGGAGTCGGAGTCGGAGCCGGAGATTTCTGATAACCCGGAGTCGGAGTCGGAGCCGGAGTTATCTTAAATTCAAGAAAAATATGTTTTTTTTTATTGTTCAGTATTTCCTGTATAACAGCTTAATTTACAAAACAACTTATATTTTTAATTGATTCATCAGATGCCATTATGTATTTGAAGCTTTTTATTGTGATTGAAAAGCTCTAATTGGGTTATTACACTATAATCACTAAATGATAACCTTTTATCCAAGTATGTAGTATCATAACTCAAAAAATAATAAAAAAAATATTGGTTATGTAGTCAGACTACATTTATGTGCCCTTTCAACTCAAATTTGACCAAATTTCATCCAGTTATTTCTGAAAAAAGTACACACAAAGTCATCTTTTACCCCGATAGCGAATGTCTTAGAGGTTTTTTGTTAAATAATTTTTTAGGAAAAAATTACGAGGTACATAAAAAGATTATAAATAGTAATCACTGTTTTTGCAGATCGAAAAAGAGTCACTGACAGTTTAACTTTTGTAACAAATAATCAACAATAATAACAATCTCTTACTTGAAACTCAACATGCGCATTTTATTTATGACTGAGTACAAGAAATCAAAGTGTTGCATTTAAAATAATTGAAACTAACAAAAAATGTCAACAGAAGTTGCAAAAAAATTGAAATAATCATTGATTGTTGATGTTGATGTTGTTTTTAAGTAAACTATTTTGATATCGTTGCAAATTATCGTTGAACAAATCTCAAGAATTCAGTACAAAAATGAACTAATAAAAAATGTATAGAACAAAATATAGGATTGAAATTTATTTTTCAAGTATTATAATAAAAACTGAATCAAATAATTATCAACTGGTACGAATTTTCTCATACTGTATGTCTCACGCCAATATGACGGAAAGTGATAATCATTGCAAATCAATGTACCTTAAAAAAATGAAATATTTGTGACCTAGAAAATATTTGACTTGTCGATATTTGTTTTTTAATATATTTTATGTTTTTTTTCATATATTTTGATGGAGGCGAAAGATCATCCATAAAGCTTCGTTTTAGGTGAAGATTCACGAAGTATCGTGCACCTCCTTTTTAAAGAATATAAAATTTTAAAATTAAAATAAATTAAAATTTTCAGGTTAAAATATTTTCCATGTCACAGATATTTGAAAAGGACATCTTAAGCGTCCTGTCCACGAAGAAATTGTTTAACATTGATTTGCAACAATAATCTCCTTCAGCCATGGCGTGATGTCTATGTACGTCTTAAAAAAAAAGCAAAAAAAAAAATGTTTCGTTTAAAATTGTCATTTAAAAAACAAAGTGCTTCTTACAAATGTCAGCCTGAAAGTGAGCAAATTGAATTTTAATGTTCAATAGATCATTAAAGCCAGGTTATTTTTAGTTATTAATTCAAAAATTGGCTAGCCCCATGAGGCGCTTCGATCATGTAAATGTTCAACCTTGACGTAAGAGCTACAAGTCACATTAGATAATGTGTACCATTTAGCAAAAACAGCGTTCAATTCCTCGATGTTTGCGTTGTTTATTAAAACACACCCCCAACATGACCAAGTGCAACGCATTTCCTTCTAATATAACTCTAAACAACAAGAAAAGAAGCAAATGAAAAAAATAACACAGGAAGAAAAAATGGATCACAAAAAAACGCCGCCGCCCCCGGGAATTCGCTCCGGTGAATGTGGTTCGGCGTTATGCGCACAGCTTTGATTCAATTTTCAACGTTTTTCTTTGGCTACGCACTGGTGGTTACTTTTTTTTTGGTCGTCGTTCAGTTAACTTGCTGCCATACAAAGTTACATGAAAGACTAAGCCCATAACACTTTGTTGGTTTCTTGGTTTGGACGAAAAATTGTTAGTTTAAGAGTTTAAGAATGCATGAATGCATGATTCATGGAAAGTTGCCCCAAAAATGGCAAACGTGACTAACCAGAACAAGACGACTGCATGTGGGATGAGAGGTGGACCTGTTACGAGCCCGAATATGGAGCAGGGAAAACGACGACCAGAAACCCTACACCTGACTCGATGTCGTCGACCGAAACGAAGAAACAGGACACCTCTCTCCGGGAGGAGCTTGTTCAAACCATGAATCATCGTCGCAGTCTGAACAACCTCCGCACTTAATCTACCAGGGGGTGTAATGACAACAGACTTGGTGGTACTTGGGCTGGACTAGACCAGTCAGGTCCACTTCCAACAGTGGAGAAGAAGAAGACGACGAGGACGACGCACTGATTCACGTGTAATCGGACCAGTTTAGCACGCCTCTCCGTATCTCACCAGGGTGAGGCTCGAAATGTGTGTGTGTGGGATGATAAATGGTGAGAGGATTCGGTTACCAGTTGATTGCGGTTTCAATCGTACTGGAGCTAATCTGATCTGGGATCTGCTGTAATCAGTTGGTAACACTTTCATTGTTAAAGGCTTTTGAAGGAGATAACAGAGGAGGAGTTTTCATTTGTGTTTTCGCAAGCGACTTGGTCCCGGAACACATGTGAGCGCTAGGTGAACAATTCGATTATCTTTTACTCCGTAATCTGTACACCCACGTGCATAAGTTTTTTTGCACGAATTTTAGTTCTACAAATACCGGCGTATAGATAAAAAAGGCTCCCTCTTCCCTCCCCAAGCGCCGGAAATTTGTAGCGGATGTAGGGACACTTCGCATAGACGCCCTTGCCCCTATCACGTCACTGAGGGTATGGAGCGACGAGAAATTAATAAACATGCCCCCTTAGTCGAACCTTCATTAGAGAAGCAGGCACTCCACAACTCACAGCGAACTACCGAGGGAACACCCTACCGCGTATCTTATAAGATTGGCGTGGTTTGTATTCAATGAATTGTAAATATGTCAGAATGAGTGAAAGAGTTACCTGTATTAAAAAGGAAAGGTCTCACCAAACAACGGAGTCTTCCGAAAAATTTTCATATCTTCAATTTTGATGATCATGGAAAACATTGAAAAGCTTCATTCTTGAATTGTTCCGATTCCCCGTCCGCAGTATTTTCCCGCAGTCCCTCCGAGATGTTCCTGTCAGACAGCTCCATGAACTTGTACAAGTTGGCCAGCTTCTACTGGGCCTCCTCAAGGGTCGAGACGATCTTGGACCAGAACTTGATGGCTATCCACGGTGCTCAAAATACCGTTATTATGAAAAAAATATGCAATCCGAGATTTTGGGGTCTATCGATTCCTTACACCATAGCGCATCTCTGTGCAAAAAATAAAAATATTCGCTGATGTAGTTTTCGAGATACAGCCCTTTTAAGATGTTACATCCGATTTTCAATAAGAAAACCAAAACAATCAATACAATTTTAGCATTTCAAAGAATATGCATTTCGAGTTAATGATATTTTTTGCTTTATAAGACTGTCAAGTATCTCTGGATCAAGTTTCAGAAGGTTTGCTGATGTAGTTCTCGAGATACAGCCATTTTATAATGTTATTTCCGATTTTTTCAAAGAAAATCCATAATATCAATACAATTTCAGCACTTTCATCAGCAAACCTTCTGAAACTTGGCCCAGAGATACTTGACAGTCATATGAAGCAAAAAACATCATTATCTCGAAATGCATATTCTTTGAAATGCTAAAATTGTATTGATTGTTTTGGTTTTCTTATTGAAAATCGGATGTAACATCTTAAAAGGGCTGTATCTCGAAACAAAAATCAGCGAATGTTTTTATTTTTTGCACAGAGATGCGCTATGGTGTAAGGAATCGATAGACCCCAAAATCTCGGATTGCATTTTTTTTTCATAATAATGGTATTTTGAGCACCGTGCTATCGGCATCCGGCAGAAAGCTGCTCTTACCGCGAACGTAGACAATCTCCTTCCGGCGAAGTACTTTTCTTCTCTTCCAACGGGCGCGCACCGGGTTCCGCAACATCCACAAACCGTCCGAATTACTATGTTTTTACTCGAGCAGATAGAAAAAAAACCGAAAAAGTTCATAAAATGACACGAGTCGAAAAATTTGCGTCCGACCGGCCGCGCAACCTACTTCGATCTTCGGAAGATTTCAAAGTATTGAAGTCTTCAAATAATTGAAAGGCTGATGCAAATATTTTCCATAGTTTTGTTTCCTTGGCTCAAGCCAAAATTTCAAAATTTTAATTAAAAAAATGATAGGAAAATGCATTATATATTACACAGTAAAAAAATGATACTCGTACATGTTTGAAGGAGTACATCTTTTATGTCACCTCTGATATGGAGTAAACTTACACAGAAAAAAAATCATGGTAATATTACATCTGGGAAGGGGTACATCTTTTATGTCAGAAAAAAGATGTAATTTTACCTCTGGAAATGTGTAATTTTACCACATTTCTGGTGTAATGTCACTTTTTCAGTCTAAATCGAGGTAAAATTACATCATAAAAGAGGTAATATTCAACCTTCCAAAATTAAAGCTTCCAAATTTACATTATTTTTTTCTGTGTACCTCTGGCATATGCAATGCAAAAAAAAACATGCAACTGGGTACAATCATATCCAGCTTACCAAGTCCGCGCCTCAACTCGCACGGCCACCTCGACGCTAAGAATACAAAACTGCCCTCAACTTTCGGCAATATGTTCTTTTGCACATTAGTTAGTCACTCACTTGAAAAATAATCCCGAAACTTATAATTAGCAAGCACCATAAAAAAAACAAACGCGCCAAGCCTTTTGACGTTTGACCCATTCCAATCGAAGGCTGAAGAAAACCGAGCGAGATGCGAAGGCAAATGAAGAACAAAGGGGCGCCACCAACACCACCAGCAGCGCCTGTTGCCAGCGATGCCAGGAAATTTTCTCTATAAATGCTACTTTTCGTGAGTGTTCGCTTTTAATTTCATCAATTTTGGCAGCACTAAGCAGACCCAAAAGAGCGCTGGAAGAAAAAAAAGAACTAAGCTGAAAATAGGAAAATGGGCGGCGTGGCCCAATGCATCCGACTGATTAGAATGCATTTTGGAAATATTTTTTTCAAATGCTTGTAAAAGGAATAGAATAACTTTTAGTAAAAGTGAAAATAAACAGAAATGTTTACAAAAAGTTGCTCTACTCGTTGGTGCACTTGGTATTAGTAAATATCAAGGAACACTCCAGATTATCCAGCATCACTCATACACGACCGCTTATAAAGCTTAAAATGGGTATATTTCCCCTACGGTACATAACGATGTACGAGATACGTGGAAGAGGTATATCGGCGTTAACCGTCCTATTGTTACAGTGTCAAGATGGTTTGCAATCATTAGTTTTCAAAATCTATGTTTTAACAAAAAAAAAAAAATCTCGCAAAAAAAAAAAATAAATTCACTTATATTGTAAATACTTTTAAACAAACTTAAACATGTCGAAAATTTAAATAAACGCATGGGAATGCATTTGAAATTGTTTTTAGCTGGTTGCACTCAAAAACTCGTTAAAATTTTGAAGTATTTTGAAAAAATATGTTTTTTTTGCCATTATTCGGGCCTTTGACTAATACTTGCAACAGCTTAAGTTAGGGTGGCAACTCAAGTCGGGAAAAAGTCTGGAATTCGCCAATATTTGGGAAAATCGGGAAAAAGTCGGGAAAACTAATCAAAGATATTCATTTATTTATGACTATTTATAACTCCTATGCTTTATCACTTTGCATATTAAATATTTGATAAATAAACCGATTTAATCAAAAGTTTGGCAGTGTTTTTTTGTGATAAATGTTTTCGAATTTAAAATGAAATTCATTCAATCCTTGCCAAAATAATTTTACAAATGTTTGATTTCATCAAAAGAATTCTGAGTATGAGTCAATTACTAGAGATTAAGATTAATTTCTAATTATCGATTTATCGAGAAAAAAATTCAAATGACAAATAAAATTGCATTGCATGAGCAATTTTTGATTCGAAAATATTCTTCAGATAAGAATTGCCTAAGGTTCTGGAAAAGTCGTGAATTTTAAAATGCAAAAAAAAAGTGCATAACATAAAGTTTTCCATAGAACGAAACTTGCTCACGGTAAAAATAAATAAAAAACAACAAAAAAATGGCTGTAGAGGGTTCAAGGGTTTTTATATGTTTCAAATTTTAAGTCGACTCAAAAATACGGGTGAGCAGTTCTCTCAAATTTCGGTCATTCGATTTTTTTTTTATATTATTTAATCCGACTGAAACTTTTTTGGTGCCTTCGGTATGCCCAAAGAAGCCATTTTGCATCATTAGTTTGTCCATATAATTTTCCATACAAATTTGGCAGCTGTTCATACAAAAATGAAGTATGAAAATTCAAAAATCTGTATCTTTTGAAGGAATTTTTCGATCGATTTGGTGTCTTCCGCAAAATTGTAGGTATGGATATGGACCACAGAATACACGGTAAAAATTTTTTGGTGATTTTTTATTTAACTTTTTGTCACTAAAACTTGATTTGCAAGAAAACACTATTTTTAATTTTTATTATTTTTTGATATGTTTCAGAGGACATCAAATGCCAACTTTTCAGAAATTTCCAGGCTGTGCAAAAATTTGTTGAGCGAGTTAAGAATTTTTGAATCAATACTGATTTTTTCAAAAAATTGAAAAATTGGTCGCAAACATTTTTCAACTTCATTTTTCGATGTAAAATCAAATTTGCAATCAAGAAGTAATTTTGTGAAATTTTGATAAAGTGCACCGTTTTCAAGTTAAATCCATATTTAGGTGACTTTTTTGAAAAAAGTCGAAGTTTTTTAATTTTTTTTAAACTAGTGCATACGATTTTCAATGTTAAAATATGAAACATTCGTGAAATTTTCCGATCTTATCGAAAAAAATATTTTCAAATTTTTTAAACCAAGACTAACATTTCAAAAGGGCCAAACATTCAATATTACGCTTTTTGAAATTTTTAGTCTTGGTTTAAAAATTTTGAAAATATTTTTTTCTAAAAGATCGGAAAATTTCACGAATGTTTCATAGTTTAACATTGAAAATCGGACCATAAGTTGCTGAGATATCGACATTAGAAAATGGTGTGTTGTTTGGGTGGGACTTAGAAAACATCAATTTTCCTGTTTTTAAACCTTTGCATGGCAATATCTCAGCAACTAAGGGTCGTATCAACAAAATTCAAAAATGCAAAATATAGAGAATTTTCTCAGCTTTTCAAAAATATTTTTTTCAATAGTGGGCAAACATGGGCATTTATTTAAAAAAATAAAAACTTCGACTATTTAAAAAAAAACTCACCTCAAAATGGATTCAACTTGAAAACGATGCACTTTATCAAAATTTCACTGAAGCACTTTTTGATTGCAAATTTGATTTAAGATCGAAAAATGAAGTTGAAAACTTATTGCGACCAATTTTTCGATTTTGTGAAAAAATCAGTATTGATTCAAAAATTCATAACTCGCTCGAAGATTTTTTGCACAACCTGGAAATTTCTGAAAAGTTGGCATTTGATGTCCTCTAAAACATATAAAAAAAAAATTAAAAATAGTGTTTTTTTGCAAATCAAGTTTAAGTGACAAAAAGTTAAATAAAAAATCACTATATTTTTTTACCGTGTATAATTTTTTTTTCAGTGTAGTCCATATCCATACCTACAACTTTGCCGAAGACACCAAATCGATCAAAAAATTCCTTCAAAAGATACAGATTTTTGAATTTTCATACATCATTTTTGTATGAACAGCTGCCAAATTTGTATGGAAAATTATATGGACAAACTAATGATGCAAAATGGCTTCTTTGGGCATATCGAAGGCACCAAAAAAGTTTCAGTCGGATTAAAAAATACAAAAATTAAAATTTAAGAAAAAATACCGATTTCGTAGAGAATCGCTATGTTTGGCCATTAGGGTGACCTACGTCGTTTTAGGGTGGTCCTAAAAAAGGGTAATTTTCGTCGGTTTTCGCATTAAAAAAACTTCCTAATCCACTGCACTGAGTGCATTTATCATTGTGAAGACTCTCATTGAATCTGCCATTGAACGGTACAAACCCCTTTTTCGAATACGATCGACCTGTCATTTTAACGCAACCGAAAAAATACCCACGATATTTTCACCATTTCAACACGTTGTGATCTGAGCTTCTCGCGCCCAAACCTCTAAACTGACGTTGTCATGACCTTCTTTCCGATATGCGCGCGCGCGACGACGACGACTTCAATCGCAATCGCAGCAACCGGTCAAACGCTGGGTTGGCATGTGCGCGACGCTCTCACACTTTGGCGCGATGTTGACAAAGCTTACTAAATACCTCCCAATAATAACGCAATACTGGCGGTGGCGATCGATTAGTCGTCTCAATGGGCGATTTGTTTACTAAACAAATTATGTTGCCACCACACCGGCCGAGACGGGCTTGGCTCGAGCTGGTTGTTTTTTTCCTCTTGGGAGATTTAAACGCGGTTTCACACCGAGTCGTGGTGGTTTCGAAAATTGCCTTTGAAAAGTGAACGAACAAAAGGTTTAAAAAATCAATACAATAAATTTGCTTGCAGTAGCCTTCACAGTCTACACATTTTTCTATTTTTTTTAATTGAAAAGGGTTTTTTTAATTAGCTTTTTCTCAATTATTGTTTTTTTGATTTGTAATCGACGGTGCCTTCCGAGGCACGTTGCTACTAGGATAGAATTGTTTCTTGATTATTTTGTTGAACTGATTTTATCTGGGTTTTGACATTCCATGCTTATCTTAAGCTACACTTTTAATTGATTTTTGTTATTCGCCGACGTGCCACCCAAGCGACAATGTTATGCAGTGGACTATATTTTTCAAACCTTTTTTAATTCGTTTTGAAATGTATCTAAGAA
The DNA here is from genome assembly GCF_016801865.2 of Culex pipiens pallens. NCBI lineage: Eukaryota > Metazoa > Arthropoda > Insecta > Diptera > Culicidae > Culex > Culex pipiens. The sequence goes on from NC_068937.1 coordinate 27,143,948, forward strand.
ATCAGGAATCGCTCAAACCAATTCAACGCTTCAAATAAATTGCATTACGTTTCCAATTACTACCGGTCAAAAAACGACAACAAAATCCTCAACTTGCCCCCTGCACTATGATTAATGATTTGATTGACAACGGCGAGCAGCAGCCTCTCCAATCAAGCTCAAGTTGTCGGTTATGATGATGGTTTGGTAACATTGTGTAACTTTTGCTTGACTATTTTCTTTCCTTTCTTCCACTCCGAGATGGTTCAGACACACTTTTATAGGTCAAGTTTGTACGAATAACAAGCGTCATCGCCATTCCGCCTGGTTTGGCCACGATTGCAATTAGTAGAGTGAGTTCAGTTCTGGAAATAAAATTCCAATGCAGGACTTCAAAATCCGTTTTGCAGCCGTTCCCCATTCGTCAGCAATTTTTCACGTTCCGTTTCCGGAAGAAGGGGAAAAACGAAACGTGGGTGGCAAATGGTCGCAATTAGGATTTCATGTCAAATCCGTCATCGGTGGAACAGCAGCGCCATTCAGCACTCTATATAGTATTATACTGTACAAAGTTGGATCAGGCCAGACAGGCATGCTCGGAATATGCTTGACAACGTCGTTTGCAACGGATTTACCCCTTGATATGTGTATAGAGCGGCAAGAGGGTGCCGGGACCGTGTTGTCAGTCAGTCGACGACGACGACGCTTTTGTGTTCGTTTTAGTTGTTCTGCTCCAAGCCGGGGAGGCGGCATTAGAGTGTGGCCAAAGAGTCAGATTATTAAAAAGAAGTAAAAATTATAATAAATAACTATGACGAGTTTTCGAGTCAAGCTTTTGAAAATGTTCAAAGACTAGAATAGATCAAATAAATTTTAGGGCTGGAAGACATTAGTTTTGAATTTAAATCAGAATTTGTTGATTCTAAAGTTGTAATGTTGTAATAGTCGTAAAACTTGCTTAGGGCAGATCCTGTCCACTTTCTTTGCTCAATTGAAGATTCCGATTATGCTTTGAATGGTATTCACGCCAAAAACATTATGTTAGGTTTTAAGTTCATAGACGGTATCATTCACTTTTGGGGCATTGACTGTCAATGATGGTTCTGAATTCAGGATCCAGTAATAGTAAATTGAAATGAAAAAATAATCACTAAATGTAAAAATCTACAAACAACACAAAGAAATCGATTTTTTTACTGAAACATTCTGAATCACGATTTGAATGTTTTTTTTTCTAAAACAAACATGGCCGCCAAATGGCCGATCGGGAATGATGCCTTTCAGAGCCTTAAGGTGAAGCCGTTGATCATTTTGGGAGATAATTGATCATCACTCTAAAATATTCTGTACAAAATTCAATTTAACGAATTTCTCCACCAAAATGAATCAGCATGTGCCGATTGTTGCCCTCTTGAAGCCACTGAAGGAATTTTTGATCTAAATCAAATGTGTCTCAAAATTTATAAAATTTTGTGGAACAATCATTGACGTCCTAGTTGGCAATCATTGATTAATGACGATTTCCATAACTTCGCAAGGAATAGGATAATCGTTTCCAAAAGGAATCAGCATGAGTAGGGCAGTATTCTAAACAACATGTAGAAGGAATTTTGTCAAAATATTGAAAGCGACGTAAAATTTATATCATTTTACGAAAAATCATGGCAATGATGGAAGTCTTCACGTTAAGGATACGCCTTAATCAAGTGCTATGACCATTAGGGTGTTTCATCCAAAGCCAAAAGTTCTCAGAATCAGGCAAACCGAGGTTCCCTTAGTAGAGGATACCCATAGGGACTCTCATGCCAAATATCAGCCCATTTGGTTGAGAATTGGCCTGTCCCCAGCGGTTTAAAGTTTACATGGAAATTACTATGGGATTTTTGTGATTTTCGTTCAATCGTTCCTACAGGTCTGGGGACAACATGGATTCACTCGGAATAAAGACAGGTGTGTAGGGGATGGTCCAATGAACACATTCCAGAAGGAATTAGGCTTGTCCATTCTGTCCCCAAGGTGCGCATTGGATCGACGTCCGGTGTCTCCAAAACCAACGATTCATCCTTCAAAAGCATCGCATTTCCTTAGTATGCTATGACGGCTAGGTGAAAACCACGACGCCCCATATGAGACGGTGAACACGTGGAGAGGCATCGATTGCATTATTAACACAAAATCATCATTTTACGTTATTTAGAATAGTTGAAATTCTTCCAGGAACAACAATAATTATAATTTTAGTACTTTAAAGAATGTTTCTGAGCCAAAACTCGAGTAGATGCTCTGCCACGTGTTCACCGTCTGACATGGGGCGTCGTAATTTTCTCCTAGCCGTCATAGCATACTAAGGAAATGCGATGCTTTTGAAGGATGAATCGTTGGTTTTGGAGACACCGGACGTCGATCCAATGCGCACCTTGGGGACAGAATGGACAAGCCTAATTCCTTCTGGAATGTGTTCATTGGACCATCCCCTACACACCTGTCTTTATTCCGAGTGAATCCATGTTGTCCCCAGACCTGTAGGAACGATTGAACGAAAAGCACAAAAATCCCATAGTAATTTCCATGTAAACTTTAAACCGCTGGGGACAGGCCAATTCTCAACCAAATGGGCTGATATTTGGCATGAGAGTCCCTATGGGTATCCTCTTCTAGGGGAACCTCGGTTTGCCTGATTCTGAGAACTTTTGGTTTTGGATGAAACACCCTAATGACCATTGACATATTTTAAAATGAAATTAAATAGAAAATAAAAGGTATGGTTTATTTTAAATAAACTATTGTTATCATAAATTAAATCTAAAATTCACATTTAAATGTATTGTACTCCCCGAAAAAAAATCTTCAAGGAAACAAAACAACAAAACAACAACAACAACAACTACAAATAAATACAAGATAGATTAGTTGGCATTAACGTAACATTTGAATCGAATATAAGGCACTGCATAGTGGTACAGATGGCGAAACTAAAGAACGTAATAGACTACGACAAACAAACAAACAAACTCGCAAAAAAAAACTAATTTTTTTGGCAGTGCTCTTGCCTATTTTTGTTTGCAGAAACGTCAGCCTGCATACATTTGGGTTTGTGTGTTTGGCAAACTGTCAAACACAAAAAAGTGAGTTTGTTTGTTTGCCATAGCCTAACAGCTCCTTAACCAGAACTTCTATTCTACATCAAAATGAACCAATTTATGTTTTTTTCAGAGTGATGTACTCTAATGTTGGTTTATCAGAGCTCTAAAAGTACTTCAGAAATAACTATGCTTTAAAATTTAAACCAGAAATGCTACGTTAAAAAACTTATTTGAAGATTTGCGTTGATGCTTTTGTAACTTTCTTTTTGAAAATATTTCTAAGAGGTTACATTTTGAATCACACGAATCGTGAACCACCCTAATTTCCAACCAACCCAAAATTTGCCCTATTTTATTTGCAAAATACCTTCCAAAGATTGGTTATGGTTACAAAGCTGCAATTTTTTTTTCGAAAACCCTTTTTTCCACTCAATTTTGTGACCTGGACCACTGTGCAATGGTCGTAACACGTGCTTAGTGCAGATCCTGATACTTTTATTGTACTCAATTAGAGTTCTTGCTCAATTTTCGTGTGGCATCGAGATAAGAACACAATTTGAAGAATAATTATATATTCTTCTATGCAAGTGCTACGATCATAATAATTTATTAAGGTTAAATTTAAACAAAATTGATTTTGATTGAGCGAAACTGAAGATTTATTTTAAAGGGATTGAGTTTTTTTTTATTAAAGCTCAAAAGTGCTCAGAACTGAAATGCCACGTAGAAAAAAAACATTTTGAGGGTTTGTTCTAATGCTTTTGATAAAATTAGTCTTAGAAGGCGTAGACTGTGAGATAAAATGTTGATGTCTTCAGGAAAGTTACTCTGACTGGCAAGCCCCTCTGCTTTTAGAAAAGGAAAGAGTTCCCAAAAGTTAGATTTTCTAAAACACCCTAATCGTGAAACACCCTATTTTCAATCAAACCAAAAGTTGTAATCCTTCATTTGCAATAATCTTCCAAAGACAACAAAGTGCTCAAAATGATCTCAATTTTGAGATCTGGACCACTGTGCAGTGGTCGTAACACGTGCTTAGGGCAGATTCTGTAGCTTTTACTGCACTCAAGTAGAGTACCTGCTCAATTCTCGTGTGGTGTCGAGTTGAGAACTCAGTCTAAAGAATAATTTCATCAAATCTTTTTGTTAAGGATACGTCCTCTGCAAGCGCTATGACCATAATTATTTATTTAGATTAAATATTTTTTAAATGTTCTATTGTAGGTAAGAGTAGATAAAGGCAAATTATTGAACTAAAATAAATCAATTAATTGCATAAATGTTCACCCCAAATTGGGAAACAAATAGTGTGTTCTAAAGCAAGTCAGGTAATTTGTTGGTTGAGGCCCATAAAAATTTAATAGAAAGTATTCTCGAAATTGGATACGCCCTAAGCAAGTACTCCGGCAAAGTTTAAGATGAAACAGAAGTTTTGAACCACCCTAACCGACGTACATTTGCGCGTTTGCCCCCGACGGAGGGGGCAGGGGGTCTGCTCCGAAGGTGCGCGGGGTACAATGTTTGTTGTGTTGTTCATCGATTTTTACTCATCGCTGCTGTTGGGCTGCTGATGCGCCCCGACTTGTTACTATTATCCGGTCTGTTGTGTTGTGTACTATATGCTATGAATAAAATCGAGTACACAGTAGTATACTGACTGAACAGTAGAGCGCAATGTGCTGACAGATAAGGCCGCCGTTGCCGTCACCGCCACCGCCGCGTTGACATGGTTAAAATGTGTTGCATGTAGCTGGAGAATGTCCGGAATGGTTGGATTTATTGAATTGTTTTTATGTTTGAACTTTTTTCAAATATAGCGTTTTACTGTTTTTTTTTATTTCTTTGCGGTTTATGTAACTTTTAGGCAATATTTGGAATTATGTTGCACTTATTTTCATAAAAAAAACATACTTTTTCTTCACGCAGAAAAATATTTTGTAGAATCAGCCTGTACGAGGTTTGATTCAACAAAATTTTTGTTGAATATAATCATCGCCGATTTTGCGTTGAAACAAACCTTGATTTTGTTAATTCCACAAACATCTTTTGTTGTTTTGAAAAAGTTGCTTTAACGTTTAGCGTTGATTCAGCAAAAATTTTGATTTTCAAATCAACAAAACGTTTTGTTGATTCAAATATGCCTTATTTTTCTGCGTGTTATAGAGGAAACATATTCTTTCTAATCAAACACCTATTTTCGTCATATGGAGAGTTTGATGCTCGATTAAAGCTCGAAAAAAAATATTTAGGCTAAACTTACCAGCAATAGCACCGCCTTGAGTAAGCACGCAAATGTATGCCACTTACTGGCCAAAAAGATCAAATTTAACGCATTTTGATCATAATTTCTATTTTGCGAACCCATTTCCCATCATTTTGTTGGCACACACATCCACACCCAAGATGAGAGTTTAACCGCTTAACGAAAGTCCCATCAATATCTTTTCACTTGCACTAATGTGTTCAAAGCGCTTAAGATATGAAATTGCTTCCAACTAACGGCAACATGTTCTTTAGAACATTAGTTAGTCACTCACTTGAAAAATAATCCCGAAACATGTAAATAATTAGCAAGCGCCATCAAAAAAACAAACGCGCCTAGTCTTTCGACGTTTGAATTTTGACGACCCATTCCAATCGAAGGCTGGAGAAAACCGAGCGAGAAGCAAAGGCAAATAAAGAACAAAGGGTGGCCACCAACACCACCAGTTGGCCTGAAAGCCAAAACAACTTAGGAATAACATTTTTTTGTTATGGAAGAATATCTCGAATTGTTATTAAGATGATCGGATAAGTTGTTAAAATAACAAAAAATAATTGTTAAAATAACAAAAAAAATAACAAAGATTTGTTCGAAGAATAACTAAAAATGTTATTAGTCTGTTATTACAACAACAATCCAATAATAAAAAATTCATAACGACGAATGACAAATCTTGTTATAAATAACATAAAATGTTATTGGCTTAGCATTTTCAAATATCAAAAAATGTTCTTCCCAAGTTATTTCCGTCTGCTCGGGTATCTCGTAACAATAAACCGTGTTTTGATATTTTTTGTTGTTGCGAAAAAACGCTTTGTATGAAAAGGGCAGATAAGCATGCTGACGGCAGGATCTATTTTGCAAATTCTGAAACCATTTTTGGGAATATCCATAAACCCTATATGCGCCCTATTCAAATGTTGTTTCATTTTGCAAACTCATTTTGCAAAGTTCTTAAGGGGTTACATACATGTAGAAAATCACAAAATTTCATATTACAGAAAATTTATTGAATCCACTAAAATGATGATTTTCAATCACTCCTGAAACTTTCATGAAGATATTACATGATTAAACTGAGTTAGAGACGATTTTCAGCTCAACATTTTGCCGTGCGCAAAGCGGACTGTCAAACTTTCTGAGCGTTTTTCTCGAAACACCGAGTTTATTTACGGGTGCCACGATATCACGAGATGGGATGAACCAAATTGGCTGAAAATTGGGTTGATGACTCTCAAGAACTATCCCGTGTGCATGACGAAGCCTGATTTTAAAATTTTGCTTTTTAAAAAAATATAAAAATCAAAAACTGACAACTTTTTATATGAAAAATACAAAAATATTATTTATCTCTTTTTAAAATAAGTTTTTTGAAAATCGGCCTTCGTCATGCACACAAGACCGGTTTAAAGAGTCTTCGCCAAAATTTTGAGCCGATTTGGTCAAGGCAGGGTTGAGATATCGTGGCACCCGTTTTTTGAAACTGCTAACTTCAAATAGCTATAGCTGGGCAATGATACAACCAAATGTCTTCAAAATTGTTTTAATAATAAATGAAAATGTATATTTTAATTCCCTGAAAACAGATTTTAAATAAAATCAAGTTTGTGCTCACACCAGCCTCTGACTTTTCTGTCGATTTACATGTATGTAACCCCTTAAGCAACAATTCGCAACAAAAAAAAAGATGAAAAAGACAAACAAGACAAACAAGACAAACAAGACAAACAAGACAAACAAGACAAACAAGACAAACAAGACAAAAAGGACAAACAAGACAAACAAGACAAACAAGACAAACAAGACAAACAAGACAAACAAGACAAACAAGACAAACAAGACAAACAAGACAAACAAAACAAACAAGACAAACAAGACAAACAAGACAAAAAAAGACAATTAAGGCAAACAAGACAAACAAGACAATAAAGACAATCAAGACAATCAAGACAATCAAGACAATCAAGACAAACAAGACATTCAAGACATACAAGACAAACAAGACAAACAAGACAAACAAGACAAACAAGACAAACAAGACAAACAAGACAAACAAGACAAACAAGACACACAAGATAAAAAAGACAAAAAAGACAAACAAGACAATCAAGACAATCAAGACAATCAAGACAATCAAGACAATCAAGACAATCAAGACAATCAAGAAAATCAAGAGAATCAAGGCAATCAAGACAATCAAAACAAAAAGGACAAACAAGACAATCAAGACAAACAAGACAAAGAGGGAGGGGTGACAAAAACTTTAAATAAAATGTATATTCGTCTGAAATAATCAAAAAATCATAACTTCAGTACGAAATGTTGAACTGTTTGGCATATTTCATAAGCCAACAGTTTTAAGTAATCGGGTTTTTTTTCTATGAGAAAATATATTCGATTTCTCGTTGCGAGTACCGTTACCGTCCTGATCGCCTTTGTCGTCGTCTACATGCTGTTATAAAAGCCCCAGCATCTGTTGATTCCCCCTCAATACGGTGTTAACAGAATTAACCTCAATTTGTTGCCACTGGGGAGCATGTGTATCATCTACGGTTCGGGGGGGACCAAGGTTCGCTATGATCCGTGGTCTTGGCATCGATTGTCTTTTAGAAGTTGATTTTGTGCAATTATAACATTCAGTCAGAGTTCGTCGATTTGGGGTGCAGCTATTCCATCATATTATTCAAATCAACTTTCGATTGCCATAAACCTCTACTCGGAATGCAGTCAAGGGATACTATTATCGCACAAATTGGTGCAATAAACTCTTAAAATATGCCATCCCGGAGGGTGATCAATCAAATGCCGAGACCATTTTTGCAAAACGAGTGAAAAGCTCATCCATTTCATCATAAAACGATGATGAGTGGTTTCTTTTTGCCTCCTTGTGCTGGTTGTGTTTTTGTGTCACGCTGCCATGATTTCAATAGTGAAAAGAACAAATCACTCTCGCTTTTTATTTCTGTATATCTGCGGAGTGCCCTGCCCCCGGGGAGTGCTGTATCGGTTGCAACCCTCTGCTCCATGCTGTTCATCACATAAAGCAACAATAGCCCCCCTGATCTGCCCTGGTGATGATGCTCTGCTACCGATGTTGATGTTGCGAAAACATAACTTGATGGTGATGCTGCAGATGATGGAAAACAACTGGACCGAATCGGATTTGCAATCAATGCAGAAAAAATAAAAATCGATGCGTGCAAAGTACTAACAAATTGAACAAGCTAAAGTACATCGATCATACACTCCTACCAACTGGTACGAGGAGAACTTCATCGAAGAAGTGCATTACCGATGCCATTTCGTATGAAGAGACGCACACGCTATATTTCGTGTCGTAGACATATCTTCAATCATACACGGTGTTTTGCTTCGGAAAGTTAATCCTTTGCCTTTTATGGGACCGCCGATTAAGATATAAGACTTTCCGTTTGATCTGCGTGGTCAAATTCCATCTTTTATCCAAACGCAATGAATTCTCATGACGGTAAACATACAGCGTGGTGGGGCTGGCCGAACCTCCGTCATCAGACTCCGATTGATACAATGTTTTCAAATACGTTAAGATTTTCACTGATTAACATTTCCAATCCTCGTCAATCGCTCATTAGGGGCAGAATGATACCCAATCAAACCGGGCAAGTGTATTAATTTTTAAGTGGTGCAAATTAAAATATTCGAACGCATTCCGCGCTGCTCTTCTGGTGTTCGGTTGGTTCCCCTCGAGGAGAAAGAAACGAAAGAAAGAAAACACTCCATTACACGCAAAGCGTTTTGTTCCGTTCCGTCGCGGGTTGGCCGCGTGAAGGGTGGCCGATCGACGCCGCCGCCACTCGCACTGTTCGCTAATCATGTTTTGCGCGGGGGACTAAAGCTTCACTTTTCCACGTGCTGTCCACGGAAGGCCCCGAGGGTCCGAGCGGGTTGGTAGACAGTCAGAGCTGGAGTTGTACGGTTTGGCTTAATAACTGCTTGAATTTGAGATTTGAGTCGGAAAAGCAATTTTCTGCCTTTTTGCCAGTACCAGCGCCCTCCCAGCCTTAATGTAGTATCTACCTATTTTTTAGAATTTCGATTATTCGAATTTTTCAAACGATTTTATACTTTTAACAATAAAAAATTGAAAAATAACTTATTTTTTATTTCGGTAAATGGTGACTGCATACTCCTAGCACTCGTAACATTATTCTCATACAAAACCAAGGTTTGCCACCAACCTTTAAGTTCCTAGTTGGACCATCAATAAACACTTTTTTAAGACCACGACCACGTCCTCCTCTTGTGAACATTTGTCCATACAAAAAAAAAAATGTGTATGTAGTGTGGACAATCGTCAGGACGAATCACTTAAATGTCGAAAGATAAAAAAAGTCGAAACCAGAATAGGTCGTAAATGGAAAAATATCTATTTTTAAGATTTGAGACAGAAGGTTGAAAGTGGAAAGACATAAGGTTGAATGGACGAAATGTTGAATGCCAAAAGATCGAAAGACAAAAGGTCGAAAGTGAAAATAGACTTATTGTTTCAAAATAATGTTATCTTATCTGCCATGTTTTTGTGAGTTAAATATTAAGTAGTTCTTTTTAATATTTTCTGATTTAAAGATCTTAACATATTTTTAAGAATTCCATAATCTTTTAAAATATTTTTTTTTTCTAATATTTTTGCGAGTTTTTCCAATGATTAAAACATGAGAAGTTTCTTAAAATGTTTTATGATAAAAATATAAGCTCAAACATATATTATGGTAATTCTCCGCCAACTCACACAGCAGTTGTCTCGACCCCTCTTAGATTTGCGTGAAACTTTGTCCTAACCCGAGCAGACGGAAATAACTTGGGAAGGTCAGTTTTTGATATTGTGAGAAGATCGAAATATGTTATTGGGATGATCGGATTAGTTGTTAAAATAACAAAAATCCATAACAAAGATTTGTTCGAGGAATAACTTAAACTGTTATTATGTTGTTATTGCAATAACAAACCAATTACACAGAAGGAATCATGAAGGAATAACAAGATTTGTTATTTTTTGCGGAGAAGTGGAGCAGCATAATAACAAAAAATGTTATTGAACTGGTATGTCTCCATAACAAAAAAAGTTATTGTTTTGGTTTACACTCAACCCCCGGTGGTTGGTCACTTTTTCGTTTGACACTTTTTTAGTTTGTACCCCGTTAGTTGGTCAAAGTCAAACTAAAAAGTGACAAACTGTCACTTTTTACACGGCGCTCACGCACACTATCAAAACAAGCGTTTGGTAGTTTGTGTGAACTCCGTGTAAAAAGGGTGTCAAACTAAAAAGTGACCCCGTTCGTTTGACAACAGTTGGTGTCAAACCATCGGGGTTTGAGTGTATTTGTAATTTGCAAATAAACCTGCAGTTGCCATAACTCCTCTGTACTAGTCAGGGCTGCAGAGTCGGGTACCTCCAAGCGACTTTGAATCCATACTTTGAAGTCAACTCCGACTCTGGATGCAGGATATGACGTCAACGACGACTTCAGCTCTCCAAAAATACCCGACTTCACAGATTCCGACTCCAAGTAAAAGTTGCTGAAAATTTGCTGAATCCGATGCAGTCTCCGAGGTCTCACTCCAGCTCGAACTTCAACGTCTGCTCCGACTTCCTGGCTCTGTGAAAATAATAACAATTTTTGTTATTCATACTTTAAAAATTCTCAATAAATAAATCAATTTCGTTAGGGAATATAACAAAATTAAAAAAAAATCTCTCAAAAGTTAATTTTATCAGATTAATTTTAGCTTGAAACCCCATTTCATGGTGAAATTACCCCGATGAAATTGGTCAAAATTATTCCATAGTTCTAGCCAATTTTAGTGAAATCCCTTGGGGGTATATCAAATAATAAAAAAAATCAACTTTCAAAATTTAAACTTTTTAGAATAATTTTAGCTTAAGCCCCATTTCATGGCCAAAATAATGACCCTGACGAAATTGGTCAAAATTATCCCATAGTTCTAGCCAATTTTAGTAAAATCCCTTGGGGGTATATCAAATAATTAAAAAAATTAACTTCCAAAATTTCAACTTTTTGGAATAATTTTAGCTTAAGGGCCCCATTTCATGGCCAAAATAGGGACCCCGACGAAATTAGACAAAATTATCCCAAAGATCTAAACATATTTAACAAAAGAAAAAATAATAACAGATTGTGTTATGGACACTTAGAAACTTTTCCATTTGTTCGATTTATGGTAATTTTATTTCTTAGTCAGTATACCGAACGAATAGCAAATTTTGTTATTAGGAGGGTTTTTGAAATGTATAACATTTCCTCTTATTAGCGTGTTATTAAACATTTTCAATATAATATCACTTCAATACCAAATTTTGTTATTTTATCAGAAACTGTTATTATTTTTTTTTCTTAAAGTTGAACTTCAGAATAAAATAATAACACTTTTTGTTATTTTAACAGGATTTGTTATTGAAATATTATTAATTTTGTTATTACCGTCTGCCCGGGAAGGGGTAACTTTTGTCCCTGATCACGAATCTGAGGTCCGTTTTTCGATATCTCATGACGGTGGGGCGGTACGACCCCTTTCATTTTTGAACATCCGAGGTGTTTTTCAATAATTTGCAGCCTGAAACGGTGATGAGATAGAAATTTGGTGTCAAAGGGACTTTTATGTAAAATTAGACGCCCGATTTGATGGCGTACTCAGAATTCCGAAAAACATATTTTTTATCGAAAAAAAAAAAACACTAAAAAAGTTAAGTTAAGTAAAAAATGGAACAAGTCATTTTATGTGAAATTTAATGTACTTTTCGAATCTACATTGACCCAGAAGGGTCATTTTTTCATTTAGAACAATTTTTTTCATTTTAAAATTTCGTGTTTATTCTAACTTTGCTGGGTTATTTTTTAGAGTGTAACAATGTTCTACAAAGTTGTAGAGCAGAGACAATTACAAAATTTTGATATAAAAACATAACTGGAGTTTTTTTTTTAAAAGGTCCAAGAAACCAAATTTCCATTTTTTGCTTTTTGGGTGTTTTTATAACCGCCTTGAGTCAGGGGTATTTAAACACCCAAAAAGCAAAAATTGAAAATTTGATTTATTGGACTTTAAAAAAAAACTCCAGATAAGGGTTTTGCTTATAAACATCACGAGTTATCGCGATTTTACAAAAAAAAGTTTTGAAAATGTTGGTCGTCGTTGATCATGGCCGTTCATGGTCACCCGTGACAGACACGGACGACGAAACAAAGAGGAACGCAAAATGTAACTTTTTCAAAACTTTTTTTCGTAAAATTGCGGTAACTCGTGATGTTTATAAGCAAACCCCTAATGTATATATATCAATTTTTTTGTAATTTGCTGCTCTATAACCCTGTAATGTTAAAAAAAACACGAAATTTTAAAATGAAAATGTTTGTTCTAAATGAAAAAATGACCCTTCTGGTTCAATGTAGATTCGTAAAATACATTAAATTTCCCATAAAATGACATGTTCCAAAATTTTTTACAGTCGCGTAACGGAAAATGGGACAATTTTTAAAACTTTTTTAGTGCTTTTTTCGATGAAAAATGCGTTTTTTTTCGGAATTTTGAGTACGCCATCAAATCGGGCGTCTAATTTTACATAAAAGTCCCTTTGACACAAAATTTCTATCTCATCACCGTTTCAGGCTGCAAATTATTGAAAAACACCTCTTTTTTCGCATGTTCAAAAATGAAAGGGGTCGTACTGCCCCTCCGTCACGAGATATCAAAAAGTGGACCTCGGATTGGTGATCAGGGACAAAAGTTACCCCTTAGGACAAAGTTTCACGCAAATTGAAGAGGGGTCGGTGCAACTTTTCCCGATTTCGTGTGAGTTGGCAGAGAATTATCCTTTGAGGAATTTTATGTTTTGTCAAAATTATGCATGTTTGTTCCTGTAAAATTCTGTGAGTTTTTAGTTTCTTCCAAATAATTTATTCTTGTTTGATTATTATTTTCGTAAGTTTTTTTTTGTTTCATTTAAGTTTTTATGGGTTTGTCAATTCTTTCAAAAATTAGCAGTCCGTTAAATAATACGACAAAAAGTCTGAACTGAATTTGATCATATACAATAAAATAAAGTATTTTTTATTGTATTAACACGATCTATTTAATTTTTTTCAAAAGAATTTATTCTTGTTTCATTCATATTTTTGTTAGTTTTTCTTTTTGTTCCATTTGTTAATGACAAACAAATCAGACCGAATCGTATTTTGGTATCTTGTTTCTGTAATATTTTTGCAAGGTTTTGATAAGTCATTAATAGTACAAAAACTATTTTTTTGATTCAAACATATTTTTACATTCCTTCAATGCTAGTTATTTTTTGTGATTTTTTTTTCATACTTTCTAACATAAGCAGTTCTTTAAAAAGTAAATTGGGAAGAAGTCTGAATCCGATGATATTTCAAATAATTTTCTTCTTTCATAAAACTTTACTTTTGTTCTTGTAATATTTCATTTGTAATATTTCAGTGTTGTGACTGTGACTGAAACGGTTTTCTTATTTTTTTCCATTTCCAATTAAATTTGATCTGTTTTAGTAATTTTACGATGGGTTTTCCTTTCTCCACGGCATCCCATATGAGATAAGTTTGATCCTACGTTTGATCATCAAAAACTTATTTTTTTATTCAGCATTGTTTTTTTTGATTCAATCGTTGGTTACTAACACAAATGATGTTGATCATTTCATTAGACACTTGTAGAACTGAAACTTTGAGTTCAATTAAAAAAAAGCATTTTTCGATTTTTTTGTCCGTTTGATCTATTGTCAACTTTCGACTTTTTGTCCCCTTTTAACCTTTTGTCTTCCGACCGTTTGTCGTACATTCGCTAAAAAATTGTTTTCCCAATTGAAAGTTTACACAACGAAAAAACAAGATGGTAAATCGTACATCACCTTCGTGAGAAAAGTCATTTGATATTACACACTGCATGTACATTTTTTCAACACACAAAAATAAGTTGTTTCCGACGGGATTCAAACCCAGCACTCATAGAGAGGACTGGCGCCTTTGGTCACGCGGCTAACAGACCGACGCCTATATTGACATGAAATTTCATCCAAGAAGGTTTCCCTTACTGATGGGCTACTTATATCTGGGTGTAATATTACATGAAATTTTATATAATCATATAAAATTAATTTTACACCCAGGCCTTGTCAGTCACATCAGTCTCTCTTTAAGCCAATTCATTGAATTTTTGGTAATTTGAAAATTTATCCATAAATTTTTAATGGTTCGGCCAGTCTCTCATTTCGAATACACTTTCAATTATGTTTTAATGATTTTTTCCATGAGAAATGCACGAATTCTAAAATATTTTCATCATGATTATATTTGTTTACATGTTTATGAGCTTCCAATTATTTTAAACACATGCAGTTCTTTACATGGATTGTGAAAACTAATCTGTCTTTAAATATGTTTAAAATGGTTCGAGTAAAAGTTGCCAGGTCGGAGATTTTAGTTTTGATTCCCGATATCGACACATTTTTTTTTTGAATGGGTACAATTTTTTGAATAAACCTTAGAGTAAAGTGCTTTTGACTTTAGTGAGTCAGTGTCCTATTTTACTACCAGATTAAGAGCTTACTGTGCTATGGGAATCTGGAAAAATCTGGAAAAAAAGGGAAATCCACTTTTGTCAAAGGAATGAGCAAATTTTTATTCAAAATTGTGTATTTTCACTTCTAGAGCTTCCACGATTAAACAAATATTGTTAAGCTTAGTCTGGACCGAATATGGAATTATTTTTTCCAAATTGGCACTCTAAAAATCCGGCATTGCGAGATTTATCTGGCAACCCTGCTCCTGAGATTCCGAAGATTGTTTCAAGGCATTGATTCGTGATTATGCGTGGATTAAAAGTTCGAATCTGTTCAACCGCACCAAACGTCACACCACTGTAGAACACGTGCGTGAAGAGTGAGTACGCCGCGATGGACGCGTGCTGCACTCGCCACACTATCGGAATAATCGATCGGCATCTTTGTGCAAAACAGAGTGCGATGTGTTTAGTTAGTAGATAGGTTGGTTGGTACGTTCCGTTGTGATTATCGCCGCTGCGATCTTTTGCGCTGCACAACGTTTTCCCTTTCGATACGCTGCTCCAGATAAGGGCGTTGTGTGTGCGTTACGCCTTTTAATGACCGTTCGTAAAGACGCCTCAGGCCGCCATTGTGCGTTCCGGACTCCAATAAGTCATATAATCAGGCACTTAATTTGAATTCAAGTTAAGGTGTTTAATAAGGAGCTGTTTGGTGTAGCGAATTAACAAGTTTTGGGTTCGATGGAAAGTTTTAGGTTAGGAATTTTGACTTATTTATAATAAATTTTGAGGTACTGCACCCATACCACAGATCGCTGACATTTGATGTGACTACACTAATTGGGTCCTAAAATGAAGCTTATTGCTGATATTATTGTTTACAGTGATAAAGCTTTTTTTTCTGAGTACAATGACACTTTGTACGATCACAAAGAGTTTAAAATGGATTTTTAAATCAATTTTGAAAAATTAACCTCGCGGTCTTTCTTGACAGAAAAGCTCCTACTTGACAGCTTATTCCAAGGGGACCATAGTTGATCCATCGAAAAAATGTTGTCTAGTCAATTTTTTTGCATTAAAATGAAAAAAGTGATCAAATCTCGCTCAAAGCAAATGTTTTTTAGTGTCCACGGCATGATATCTCTAATCTAATCTAATCTAATCTAACCCTAGCGCAGCCAGTCTTTCGAGGGCATCCTGGAGAATGCCTTAGGTTGATTGACGCCTAGCATCTTCTTGTCATTATCAACATTTGCAGTGCGCCATTGCATTAGAATGCATTGAAACAACACAAACGTTAAAGCGGCCAGGCCAACTGCGTAAAGTTTACCGCAAAGATGATTCGTTGAATTGGATTGAGTTTGAGCACGAGTGTTCAAACAGCAATACATTTCTGAATCTACAGGGGAGGAAGAAACGTGGGGATCCCCCGCTCACGTTCCTGTTTGTTTTGGCAATTTATCGTTGGGAGCACCATGCTAAGAAGTTTTGGTGCTCCGGGACCCTCGTGGATGGGACATAGTATTTCCACAAATGCCCTGGACACTATTTGCCATGGTTATAGCGCCACAACTCGCTCTCTGTTGATGAGATAATATTGGAATAATTATTAAGAAAAGACATAAATAAACAGAACATACACATTTCAGCCAGATTGAACTGATTAATAAAAAAAGATTTGAAGTATAAAAAACAAATATTATAAAGTGTACACATAAAATTAACCAAAAAACTGGACTAACCTTGGTAAATAAATAAAACGCCAAATCACTCTGAAAACTAGAAAAACTTACCTCTAATCACAGGTCTTTTAGTCCCTACCGTTGTGAATTTTATCCATCTCTCGCTCACCAACTTTGCCTCGGTTATCCAGTCAAGGAACTCTTTTTGTAATTTACCGCTGCCTCCGGACTGGAAAGCTCCTTTAAACACAGGCTCGCCTCTTCCGCCTTCGCACGACCTGAGCAGTGTAAACGCTGAAGCCCAACACAGCAAATAAAAATTGCTTCCAGTGCACCCTTCCGATGCCGACTTTGCCCCACACTCGCGAAAAAAATATTTACCTTCGACGGCCTACACGATTTAAACGAAACTTCTTCTCTAGTGAAACTCCTTCCGTTCAAGTATTTTTATTTATTTTCACAATAATTCAAATCGCACTCGTCGATAGTTTGTTTACCGTAAAATAAACGTCACGTGTTGACACTTTGCCCCACAGCAACTGAGCAACCCATCATTAGCTTGCTCGCTCGGCCTTGAGGTTAGCCCCTGACAGTCGACATAGCTGCCGACAAAGTGAAAAGATTGTTTAGGGACTAAGAAGAAGAAGACCTTCTCTGCCCAACAATTCAATGCTGAATTTAACAAATAATCCTGCCTAAACGGTCAAAACTCCATGCAACCAGGCAAAAAGACACTTCAAACTTTTCTCTAACAACACACTCGCGCCCGAAAAATCCAAAAAACACGCAAAAACGTGAAAAACTTATCGGAGTGACAGTTCAATAATCCGGCACCGATCACAGACATGCAGACCCTCGTGTCCACGGCATGATATCTATACATAAACCTTGTTTGGGTGCATCATGACGCCATGAATACATCCAAAAGTTGTATTTTTCCCCATCACAACATGAGTTCGTAATAGACGAATCACCAAAAATGGACCTTTTACCTCCACGTTATTTTTTTTTGCAATCCTATCACGCAAACCTCGAGCTGCACTACACTCAATCGAGCACTTTTTATTTCGCGTGTGTCCCCCCGAAAAAAGGCGGAATGACACAACCAAATTAGAGTGTGCTGTGCGATGTAAATTGTCCACCACACAACAAAAAAAAAAGTCACGAGTGTCCCCTCCAAACTATACTCTTCCAAGTGAGAGGCTATGTGGCGCATTTCGAGTGTTACATTAGCATATACAGTATGTAAAAAAAGTATTTACACCCCTTGGGCACTATGCACATATTGTGATGAAACATCTAAACAACATGCCAGACATTTTGCTACAAAAAGCTCATGAAAAGATGATTTCTATAAAAAGTTATATAACAAATACTATTACGAAACTAAAAAAGGTGCAAAAAAAGTTTGTACACCTTTCGAAAAATTAACATAAATAATGTTATTTGTTGACAAATCACCATAAATCCAGTCTCCCAACTCCAAATAGGCATCCTTGACTGATTAAAAAAATGATTTGGATTGAATATAAAGTTTACTAACTACTTAGTATAAAAGTTTATATAACTCTGGAAATTCTATATAAAACTTATCTAAACTTAATTTTGCAAACTTTTAATTCAACTAAATGTCAATATATTACCATAGAATTGATAAATAAACATTTTGGAGTGGGTATAACACCGTTTTGGGGGTATTTGTATCGATAGAATAGATTTTTCGTTGGAATTTCGTACCAACCCGGAATTACGTCGTCGGAAAATCCGCCGGCATCCGAACCGGTCCACAATTCTTAAGTCAACCTATGTGGCATCGGAAAGGGCATAAAATTTCCGATCTTTTGATACCCATACATCTAGGTTTTCTATAAAACCCACGATTTTAAATACCTAGGTAAAAACGTTGTTATGGTTTTGTTTGAGCAATCTGCCAAAAATGTATGGAATTTCGTAATTTTTGTTCTCGTGGATCAAACTTACTTTTTGCCCAGGTATTTAAAAACGTGAGTTTTATAGAAAATCTAGATGTATGGGTATCAAAAGATCGGAAATTTTATGCCCTTTTCAATGCCACATAGGTTGACTTAAGAATTATGGACCGGTTCGAATGCCGGCGGATTTTCCGACGACGTAATTCCGGGTTGGTACGAAATTCCAACGAAAAATCTATTCAATCGATACAAATACCCCCAAAACGGTGTTATACCCACTCCAAAATGTTTATTTAGCAATTCTATGGTAATATATTGACATTTAGTTGAATTAAAAGTTTGCAAAATTAAGTTTAGATAAGTTTTATATAGAATTTCCAGAGTTATATAAACTTTTATACTAAGTAGTTAGTAAACTTTATATTCAATCCAAATCATTTTTTTAATCAGTCAAGGATGCCTATTTGGAGTTGGGAGACTGGATTTATGGTGATTTGTCAACAAATAACATTATTTATGTTAATTTTTCGAAAGGTGTACAAACTTTTTTTGCACCTTTTTTATTTTCGTAATAGTATTTGTTATATAACTTTTTATAGAAATCATCTTTTCATGAGCTGTTTGTAGCAAAATGTTTGGCATGAGTTTCTGGACAAAACGTAGTACTAGGTTCCTGTCAAACTTTAAATTCTTTACATGTTTCATCACAAAATGTGCATAGTGCTCAAGGGGTGTAAATACTTTTTTTACATACTGTATGCGAGGATGTCGCAAAAATACTTACCAAAAATGGGTTAACTAGTTTTGTGATGATGATACTTTGGGGGAAGGTGAGGTGATTGTTGCATTGGCTATTTTTGTGATTTTTATTTCTAAGTTCACTCTTAAATGCCTCAATCTTAATATCTGTTTACTTTACTTGCCTAATTTATCATTACTTTGAACTAAAAAGGTATAACTGAGTCTAAGGTATTTTTTTAAGACTTGGTTATTTCTTAAAAACCCTTTATAATGTAAATGTGCAAAATGCTGTAAAAAGGTAGGACGTGTCACAAGATAGCACACAGGCGACGATACGTTGAATAGGAATTCCTCGATTCAGTGTATTTGTAATAAAGAGCTTTGACACTAGGTAATTTTAATCACCAAAAATAAAAATGCTAAAAGTTCATTTTAGCACTCATTTGAGTTCTAGAAAGTTCAACTATCATAGATAACAGTATTTTATCGTTTTTGTTCATGTTTTCTATTCTTTTTTTCGTTTATTTTTCTCAAAATCAAATGATCTTATTAAAAAGCTGAGATTTATTTTATTCTTAAGAGGTTTTCCTCTTTTTTTTTTATTGTGGAGATGTGACATATCAAAATTAAAAAAACATGTTTTGTTTTGTTTTGTTTAAGTTTTTTAATTTTTTTTTAGAGTTTTGACTTTTTCACATTGTTTCCCACATAATTAAATAATTTTATGCAAAAAGTATATTTTAAATCCACGCTCAGCTAAATACAAAATAAATATCTACGTGCTGTATTGTATTGACCAATTCATAGAACTAAATGATTTTTTTCTTTCTTTTTTCAGGTAAGTTAACATGATTTAGTAGCAGTTCTCTCAGATTGGAGACCGTAAGCTTATATTGCAAACTTGCAAATAAAAATAAAGGCTAAACACAGACTTGATATATTCTTAAACCATGACAATTTCAATTATTACTCATTTAACCAATTCGTTCCTGTAACACTTTTACGCTGCAAGATTATCGATCTCCGTTCGGTTCGTCATCGGGGGCCACACGCGCACAAAGTGTTGTGTACCATGGCGTCATGCTTTAATTTTGCTTTGTGATGATGCATTTACACGCGCCACGAATAGAATCTCAAAACAACACCACGAGAACAACACTAAAAAAAAACAGGCGAACGAAAAAAAAAAAAACACAAATAAAAACAGGAGCGCGCAAAATCGCGCAAAATAAAACTGTAATCTTTATCTCGCTGCTCTCTCTTTCACTCTCTCGCTCCTCAACACAACCCCGTTGCAGCATACCACGATGCGTCGTCGCCTCTTTTTGAGCCACATTCAAAGGTCTCACCTCCCCCGCCAAATGGGGCAATCGACCCGATAATGGTGCACTGTTGAAAATGTTTGTTTTTTTTTGGCATAGAATTTCGTTTTAAAAATATAATTGAATGCAATTTTTTAAACATGCAAAACTATTTCATTGTCTTCTGATTTTTTTTAATTTTTTTTTTGCATTTTATGTTGTGTCCAGCAATTTTTCTGCATAAAAGATAATTGCTGAAAAAATTCTAAATTTTCTGCCAACTAATTTTTGAAGGACAACTGTAATTGTGTATAGTAAAAATACGCATTTTTTTTTTAAATGGTACCTGTCGTTTAAAACTCTTTTACAAAATTAAAAAAAAGTTGTATTTCATATCTCATTAGGGCACACTCGAAAGCATTGTATGGAAATTGTCCACGGGGGGTATAAGATTTCAAAAAGGTGTCCACGTGGTCTGTGGATGGTTCCTAGGTAAATTTACACATATCAAAGGCTATATTACAATTTTTTCTGACACAAAATCTGTTAACATTCCCCGATGTAATGTTACCATGATTTTCTTTACTGTGGTGAAATTCAAAAGAATTACAAGTCAATTTCCATACATAATAATTTTGCCTTTCTTTAAAAAAAAGGTTTAGATTTGATGAAAAAATTCAGCCACTCAAAAAAATATGTTAATGTTATGCCTGAATGAATTATCATGAATAAAAAAAATCTACATGAACATTTCTTTCGATCTGGTAAGAACAAAATTATCATAAAAATTTCAAGCATAATTTTATTTTTTTACTACTACTATACAAAATTGCAAAATATCAATGAATTACGTCTTAGTTTCTTAGTATTAGTCTTTAACCGATCTGAAATTTTGCAGAAAGCTTAGAAGGTCTTTATTTTATTTAAAATACATAAATAAGCATGATGCAATAGTTTACAATCGATATCACAAGTGTTTTTTTAATGAAAATGTCAGTTTTGACCAATAATTACTTTTGAGGTCAATTTCGAAGGGATGGGGTGGGAACTTGAAATAAAATTCGCAATTGCCTAATCTCGGAAGAAAAAAAATTCAACCATGATTCAAAATAAAAAAAAAATTTAAAAAATGATGTGATCCAAAATTAAATTAATATTGATTAAAAAATGGTTTGCGCTCAGAAAAATATGTTTTTGTTGCGTTTAATAAAAATCAACAATCAAAAATCTTTTTTTGGTCCAATTGAACATGATAATCTTGTAATTATTAAAGTAACGTACATGTTATCATTCTCTCTCATCATGAGAGACTTGATTTTTCAGTCTCGAAAATATTTTTTACCGGAAAACTCGTCCAATTTCCCATAAGTTTGTCTTTGACCACATTTCAATTGGATGTATGGGCTTACAGATATAAGCTGATTACATTGCTCATAACTGAAAACATCATATTTTTTTCAGTGTAGTACAGTAACCTGGATAGTAAATTAGCATAAATCATAAAAAAAACAAAAACGAGTTATTTTGAAAAGTGATCAAAGAAAATCTTACAGGAAATTTGACGAGCTTTCCGGTAAAAATATTTTCGGGACTGAAAAATCAAGTCTCTCATATATAAATTGCCTAAAACCATTAAAAAACCTATTTTTCAACATTTTTATTTTTAAAACCGCTGTAACTTCACAAGGATTAGGTCAATGGTCAATATGGAGACTTTTATGTAAAATTGTCTGGAGAATCGACGCTCGTGTTCGGTTTTTGAAAATTTTGATGTTTAGAGCACTTTTGAAATAACAGTGTCAGAAAATGATTTTTGTATTTTTTAGGTGAGTTGCTCCATGGGACCATCCATAAACCACGTGGACACTTTTTTGGGATTCTGTTACCCCCCCCCCCCCTCGTGGACAATTGTCCATACAAAAATAAACTTTTTTGTATGGATCGTGGACAATCGCCATACCCCCCCCCCCCCCCCCCCCTAAAGTGTCCACGTGGTTTATGGATGGTCCCCATCCTGAATTTTTCGTGAGTATTTTTGTAACATCTTAGGCTACCTTCACAAAAAAATTGAACGAAAAAAAAAATTAACTCACCTTCAAATTTGACTTTTAAACCTAAAAATCGAAAAATCTCATAAAAGTGGAGTGTTTTTTTGTTTCAGTGTATTTTTTAGGAAAGCCCGTCAAATTTCCTACAAGTTATACAGCAATAATAAATTACGAAATACAATAATATTTAAAACACTTACGCCCTTCTCAAATGTCATTATCGAGTGAAACTGGCTCCATATACACAAAAATGAGAGGGTCGGGTACAACCGATTCCCTATTTGACATCAGCCTGTCAGTTTGCGAGTTTGGCAAACTGTCAAACACGAAAAAGTGCGAGTTTGTTTGTTTGTTTGTGGTAGTGTAATGGCTCCATAAGTTAGTTCCAATGAATCCAAAGATTTAATTGAAGCTAGAGTTTTACCTTCAAGCTTGCTGTTGTTCAAACTTGTCACTTCAAAGAATGTTGGTTTTGTTATTGTTTACCATTTTTTACACCACAGCCATGTAACTTTTCAACTGTGTGCAACCTTGCTCCCTGGCTGTGAAAGCATGAACCAGCTGAGCTGAGCCTGAGCTAAGCTAAACCTAGCGAGAGCAGTCAGCAGCTGAGTTTTTGTGCTGAGTTTGCAGCCTTTTCACTCTCGGCTCCCGACGACGACGACGACGACAACGACGCTTCCATCGTCGGCAGCGGGCGACCCGATCGTAGTTGGCTTATTTCTCGCAGTTTGATTTTTCCTCTGCGAACGGTTAGTCGACGGTAAACAAACGTGTGTCGGCTGAAAGCGTGCGCGCGCGGGCTTTTTTCGTGATTAAATTTTTGAAAACTTTTTTCGCGCGCGGGGGTTGACAAGGGGCAAGTGTCAACCTGTGCGTGTGCACGTGTGGAGGAGGGAAGGTGTGCATTACATCACCGGAGGTTGGTCCCTTTCTCAGTTGCGGCGGAAAAAAGGAAGAAAAAATAACGAGATCATGGGGGCAATCCAGTGAAGGTAGTTTTTTTTGGGTTGAACGTGGGAAAGGAGTGCTCTCTGCATAGTGGAGGATTCGTGTGGAACGTGTGAAACTTTGTGTTTTTTTTTTTGGATCGTGATATTGTCCTGCGAGAAATAATCGGAAACATAGGAAAAAAAAATGTTTATTTTCAAAAATTAATAAATAGTGAATGTCAGTTCTACAATATTGAAGGAAAAAACTAGGATTACAAGCTGTTAAAAAGGAAAACAAAAAGCTACAATCAGTAAAGAAGAGAGATATTAAAATATTGCTACACGGTAAAGTGCACACACGTCAAAACAAAAAGCTTCGAATGGTGATGTTTACCCACTCATTTATGATTTATCAGTAACAATAATCTTATGAAAACTAAACAGTTTGGAATATTTTATTTATGGTTCTATTCCATTCCTCAGAATTCTAATCCCCAGAATACCATTCCAGGGTCTAAGAATTCCATTCCGGAACTTCAGGAATGCGTATGGTTGTTGTTTTATCAAAAGACCAATTAGGCTAAAGCTGCCAGAAATAAATGAATTAACAAAAACAATATTGGTATACAGTCAAGACTCGATTATTCGTGGAGCAGCCGTAGCTGACTGGTTTCGGTGTTCGCTTTGTAAGCGAATGATCCTGGGTTCGACTCCCATCTGCTCCAAACGAGAAAGTTCAGGAAATATGATTTTTCAAAACACTAAACATGAACAAAAAATCAAAGCCGGGTTTCGATCCCCCGTCCTTTGGATTGGTAGAATTAGGAATACTATTACTACAAACTATATACGTGCCGGGTTTTTGTCCATTTGACAAGGACTCGGAAGTTCTAAATAACGTTTAAATCCGATTGACGCAAACGTTCTTTAGAGCGGGGCTTGTCGATTCAAGCTGAGGTACCTCGCGCACGGCTAGCCTGCGTAGAAATGGGTCACCGAAGCTCGGCAGAGCCAACACTTGCCAAATGCCTATGGGAGTTATTTGCATGTATAGAATGTAAAATCTAAAAAAACATGGAAACAACTCAATTTGTAAGAAGTGACCGCGTGGTCCCGTTTGGTTGGTTGCACACACATACACACACAGTCAAGACTCGATTATTCGAAGCCTCGATTATCCGAAGTTCGATTATCCGAAGGTTTGTATGGGACTTCGGATAATTGAATCAGGAACAAAATTTTTTTCTTATTTTTTTGTTTTCTTATTTCAAACATCAAATTCGAGTTCTCCGACCCCATTTTAGTCAAATTTGAACCGTCCATTCCATTCCAGTCTAGAAGCATTTTGGATTTTAAAATTCTAAATCATTTAGAGTAGTTTATGGGTCATACTTAAGCTCGTCCATAAAAAATATGACTGCGAATAAACAAAATTTCGTGATTCGATTATTCAATGTGATTTTTTTTGCGAGGCTTTCGGATAATCGAGTCTGGACGGTAATTCAATTTCGGAACTGTGTAGGTTATTTCAAATGTTATTCAAATTTTCCCATCTTTCAAATTTGTCCCGAAAAATTCGCTGGACAATATTTTTTAAAAACATTTTACAATTTTAATGGAAGTTTAAGTGCAATCATCGGAAATCAATTTAAAATGCATTTGAAAATCTCTAGATTTTTAAAAATATTCAATTTTTGCGCTAAAACTTTGTTTTCGTCAAATCTGACATTTTTTTAAAACTAATGATTTAAAAAAAACTGAACTAGTGTAAAATGCATTTTAAAACACTTTTCCCATGCAAATGTCGATACTATAGCTTGTTATTTCAATATTTATATTTTCCCCCTTCCCCTCGACACCGGCCAGAGCCGAGGAACAAAAATTTTGGCAAATATTTGCATCGGTCTTAATTAAATGCAAGCGAAATTTTGCATGCCTTTTCACTTAATTAAAGTTTTGTTTTGAAAAATGCTAAAATTTTTACAAAAAAAAGATTTTTTTAAAAATACTAAAATTTCTAAATATAAGCAAAATTTTGTATGCTTTTTCACTTCATTTGAGTTTTTTTTTGTTTTTAAAAAGACTAAATTTTTCACAAAATACCTATTTTTTCGAAAATGCGTAAATTTTCAAAATTTGCAATATGGGTATCAAACGAAGTGAAATTGTGTATGCATTTTCACCTTATTAATATTTTTGTAATAAAATAAAATTTTCACAAAATACCGAGTTTTTTCAAAAGTACTATTTTTTTTGGTCTGAAAAATCAGGGGGCAAAAAACTATTTTTCCAACAAACTTCAAAATTTCCATGATGTATGCATTTTTCTGCATTGATAATCATATTAAGCATGTTTGGGTTTGATTCAAAAACGTTTTGAATTTTTGTGATATTCCAATGCACAGCACCGCAAAAATTTTATTTATCACAAACAAAAATCAATACTTAGAAACTAATGATGGCAAAACAACTGGACAGAAGCATAATGCATTTTAAAACACTTTTTTCATTGAAACGTTGAAACCATGGCTCGTAGTTTAAATTTTTATGCTGTTTTATTTTTTGCCTGTCTTCAAAAAATATTTGCTGTGACCTTAGGCTGGTGCAAATTTTATTTAAAGTTTTTCGCTTTCTTTGCAAATTTAGAAAATTTGAGTATTTACGAAAAATGTTTTTTGAGTATTTCATGAAAATTTGACTGTTTCAACAAAAGAAAAACTCAAATAAACGGAAAATGCATAAAAAAATTGCTTCGTGTGATACCCATATTGCAAATCATGAAAATTCTAGCTTTTCCATAACAAAAAACTCCAATATATTGAAAATACATAAAAAATTCGCTTCGATTTATACCAAAATTTTAAAAAAATTAGTATTTTCGGAAAAAATCAGTATTTTGTGAAAATTTTAGTATTTGCAAAAAAACTCAAATAATGTGAAAATACATTCACAATTTTGCTTCGTTTGATACCCATAATACAAAATTAAAAAAAAATGTTTTCGGAAAAATCCGGTATTTTGCGAATAATTTTAAGTATTTATACATTGAAGCTTATTACATTTTCAAAAACTATATTCTTAGTGAAAGCATTGAAAGTTGAGCTTGATTTGGTCGAATTTAGTCGAATTTATAAAGATTATAAAAATGAGTTAAGACTATCGCTGGCAGAATTTTCGAAACAACGATAACGATAACGATAGATTACCGTTATCAAGCATTTCACTAAAAACAATTCAATTCAGAGGGTGTTTTGCAGAATGGCAAAACAATGTATTAAAATCGTTGTAAAACTTGATTTTTAGAGCAATCAACTCGGTAAAACCTTGTGTGATAAATGTATGGCTGAAAAAACTTCTTTTTGAAAATTGATAAATAAACTTATATTAATATCATTTTTTGAAAAATATGACTGATCATCACAGCATCATCTTCGAACCAAACGCCGCTGTGAAATTCCTTCCGATGTTCTGTTGATGCCCGCGTGTTCCGGCCAATAATATCCGGTCACGAACATGTGTGGTGTCGATATTCCTGGGCTGGCGGTTTTTTTCTTCTTCTTGAGTGAATCGCCGCCCCGGTTTAGATCATTTCTTATTTTCGGTGCGCACTTGAGTCACGCAATCCATTATTACAAATCTGAAATCTCACAATCTGGCTGTCGATTTTGAACGCTTTGATGCTGCTGGATTATGTTGTAATTACGTAACGGAACTGGTATAATGATCCTCATCATTTCTGGTGATATACCGCTCTGGTGTCACGCATCTCTTAAGGGTACTTTCAATTTCAACCGGAGCCCCTTGCTTATTATGCCGGACCTGCGCCAACAACCGGCTTAAAATTGAACAACTTTTACCTTGGTTTATCCACTTTGCCTTTTCATTACCAATGCATTGATTCAGCAGCGTGCTTTGGCATTTACATTCCGCGCGAATGTCAATGAATATTCAAATTTTGCTCGTAAAATCCTAATCGCTTCGCAGGTGAAACTCAAGTTGTTCATACTCCGAAAAAAGTGGTAACACTTCTCGCCCCGGAAGACTCTCCTCGACCTCGTAATGACTTCTAAAATTACGCTTCCGGGATATCTTGGTAGACTATCGTGAACCGTCAGATCTTCCACGATGTGCAGCAGTTAGAGTGCAATTGTGCGGAATTGTTTGGCCACCACCCGGTTCGACACAGCACCCGGGAACTCGGGATTTCACAGATTAGACACGTCCGTGGGTCGTTACGGGGGAACCTTCTTTTGAAAATTGCGCACACTGCCGGTGCCGCGTAAAAGATCATCGGAATGTGCAAGGTGCGCCTTCTAACCAGCGAAAAGGTACGCTTACACGGAGGAAAAAGAGTTCCCGAAATTGTGAACATTCGTTCATTAAAATGGGAACCACGAACAAAGTGTTCAAATAGAGTATAAAATCGTGACGTCAGAAATGAACTCAAATCACTCAAAGTTCATTTTGTGAGTGACTTTAACATTTTGGCCTAGTTTGACAGCTACCTCGTTCCCAGGTTTTCTGTGGGAGAGAAAAGGAGGCGAATACTTTATGAAATTCATACCTGTCAAAATTCCTAGCCTCAAAATTTTGTCGCGAGTTGCTTTTCTCCTCTATTGCACGTACGTTTTTTTGGCGATGAAAAGTAGGCCGTTTTTAAAAACGTACCATGGGATTTGAACACTTTGTTCGTGGTTCCCATTTTCATGAACGCATGTTCACGGTTTCGGGAACTCTTTTTTCTCCGTGCATTTGGCAGACGGGATCACCTTTGATGAGATCGCTCGCGGTTGTTTGAACCCGACACTCTCCGGATGACGACAATTTCTGCGAAATCACTGCTGAGCTTGGGGTTAGACCAAAACAATCACACAATGTTTAATGTACACAGAAAAAAATAATGTAAATTTGGAAGCTTTAATTTTGGAAGGTTGAATATTACCTCTTTTATGATGTATTTTTACCTCAATTTAAACTGAAAAAGTGACATTACAACAGAAAAGTGGTAAAATTACACATTTCCAGAGGTAAAATTACACCTTTTTTCTGACATAAAAGATGTACCTTGGATGTACCCCTTCCCAGATGTAATATTACTATGATTTTTTTTTCTGTGTACCCTAGTTCTTCAGTTTATCTTTCTTCAGTTCATGGAATTTTGCAATATCTCAGTTGCTTTAGTTTTCAATTACTTGCAACTTCTTCTAACCATTCCATCATTAGAACTATCTCCTCTATCCCATTATAGGAGAAGAAAACCCCCGGACAGCTGAACTTTAAAAAGGAAGAAAGACAAACCCCATTAAAGCCTAATGTGAGTGCGCGCGCTCCAGTGAAAATTAGCAGTACTAAAAACCTTCATAAAGCAGCTTGTCATCAGTCCATTAAAGTCGTATAGGAGCGCGCGCTGAAACAGTTATACCTGACTCAAAATTAGGATTTCCCACGGTTTGCCCGGCGCGGCGCACAGAATATCCGTTCGTTCGAAGGTGGAGGGGGTCATAAAAACTTAACGCTCTGTGTCGAATAACCATATAAAGAAAAATTATTTCTGCAAAAAGAAGAAAAAAAAAATCTTCCAGCGTAGCGGATTCCAAGCATCATTGAGCGCGTTCCGGAAGTAAGGTCGGTAGCGCAATCTTTCCTAGCCACTCACTTGCTTCCGTCCTACTAGTCGCCATTGGGGCAGAAGCTAGAACCTGTCTCGAAGTTGGCTAAAATTAACCAACAAATAATTTGCGCTCAATTAGATCACGCAGATGTGCGAGCATCATCCGTCGTCATCCGGTAGTTTTTTGTTTGTTTGTTTGGATTTCAGTCTTTCATCCCGCGCCAAATCGACGGCGACGTAAACAACAATTTTGACCTCTGCTGGTTACGTCCGGTCGCGGGGCCAGAAGGCCAGCCAGCTGCCATGCTGAGCGGGTGCGGGCACATCTGTTACGGGCAGGTTTGGTTAGGGTTTGGATAATTTGATGATTTGGTGATGGAAAATTGTTTATATGTAATCAGTTGGTAAAATTACTATTTAAAAAACATTCTTCAAACGTTATTCAACGTGAAATCTGTATA
This sequence comes from Culex pipiens pallens, assembly GCF_016801865.2. NCBI lineage: Eukaryota > Metazoa > Arthropoda > Insecta > Diptera > Culicidae > Culex > Culex pipiens. The sequence continues at coordinate 27,173,550 of NC_068937.1, forward strand.
AATTTACGAACACTTTTTTCTTACGGATGTAAATAAGCTTTGGTTCCCTCCAGAAGTACATATTTTTAACGAAATAATGACTCCACACACTGAAATCAATAAAACTTAAACTAAGTGATGTTTTATACATGGTCTGATAACTTTTTTGTGAAAATATTTGTGGGAGGTACAATAACATTCCACAATTGTTGAACAGGCAATTTTGAGGCAGTATTTTGTTGCTCTGGATAAAATAGTCTTGAAATGAAGTTTTTTTTATCTAATTCTATTTCGATCTATTTCGATAATGAACTTCATAACCGAATTTTGGTTAGTTTTTACCAAATTCGGTTATTTTCAGTTTACTGAACTGTTCAGCAGTTGAAAATTCGGTAAACTTTAGCGAATTCGGTAAAACAAAATCTAAGTGTGTAATTATTCTATTTTGTTTTGTTAATTTATTTGTTTGCTTTTAATAGAGAATTTGCAGCAAACCTAAAAGACACATGCCGCCACCTATGAACAAATAGCGTAAACCTATGATTTTTCGAAAAAATGTGTTTTAACCTTCAAAATCAACATTTTTATTGAACTTATGCCGGATTCGGATGAGAAAAATTATTTCCAACAATTTGGTGTATAACTTTCCAATATTTGTTTGATTTTTCTATGAGAAAACTGGAAATTTAGAAAAAGATAGTAATTTGGACTATTTGGCAAGAAAGTCTGTCAAAAATCAATGAAAATTGTTGAATATACGTTAACACATCTGTTATCATTTATATAACTGTTTATTTCTTTGATATTTACGGGGAAACTCATTTTTTCGTGTTCCAAAACATGTTTTTTAAAGAAAAAGTTCACAAATTTTTGCGCGCCCAAAAAATGATGTTCATTATTTTAAAGCAAAAAAATTTTCTCGTCTTTTGCAACTAGTTTCATTAAGATTGATGCAGGGAATCATGAGAAATAAGCGATTTTGTTCTTCAATCCAGCAGAAAGGAATACGATTTTTGGCAAGTAACCCCATTTTGGCGCCACCTACATTTGAAACACAGTCGCGCTGCAAAACCTCAATATATTTAATAAATTTTAATAAAACAATTTGGAGAAAAAAGTGTTACAAAATACACGTCATAACATTAATGCTACTGAAAAATATATGATAAAGATGTTTCAGAAAAAAGTACACGACAAAAAATCCAAACTTTTTTATTTTACTTTTTTTCACTAAAAGTTGAATATACGTGTTTTACAGTATGTTTTTTTGACATTTTATTATTAACGTTTTTAGGGAATTTAGCGGCGTTTTGTGCGCGTCATTTAAGAATGGTGCAAAATCTGAATCGGAGTTTCACCGTTTACATGTCACAGGTAATTTAAGGTGTTTTTTTCTAAAATTGAGCCGTTTTTTGCATTTTAAAAATACATTATAAAGGCAAAACTCTTCTGGAATGAATAGTTTTGAAATAGTAGTTTATGCAACTAGTTGCAAAAAGGAGATTTTTTCAGCTCGAGTGCTGAAAAAATCAAGTTTTGCAACGAGTTCCATACAACATTTTTTGCAATTCTGAAAAATAATCGCTGAATGAGTTTTTCAAAAAGAAACCAAAATGTGTTGACGTCCAAGCATCTAGCCATTTTTCACATTTTTCCGACTCAGTAGTCTCTGAGCACTGAAATATTTTGTTCTGTCATATTTTTTCAAACAACCGTCGGATGAAGTTGATTTTTGTGAAGATGAGTGATTCACTCACAGATTACGACATTTATGGGGATTGAAGCGGCGGGCGAAGCAGCAATGGATGGCCTGCTTCCGGAAACCCGAAGGCGCTTCTTCCGAAGGAAGCATGGCCTGAGCAGTACATTGGGCACTTTTTCCGACGTACTCTTGCTTCGCTACTTGCAGATTTTACTATACAAACAACTTTTTTTATGTTTTTAGAGATTATTGCTTGCTTGTTTCCTCTTAAACTGATTTCCACTTGAGACTTGTTTTTACGTTTTCAAAGTTATCCTATATTTTTATGTTTCGAGCTAAAAATTTTGATTTTGCATTATAAAAAAGGTTTTGGAATTTTTTCCGTTTATTTTATCCAAAAATCTTTTATTCAAAAAATGATATCACATCAAATTTTGCGGAATTCAATTTTGAGTGATAAAAGTCTAATTAAAAATTCGGAATTAACTTAGAAGTTTGCCCAAGAAATCACATCGATTACATAATTCCTTTTCTAGTTACAGATTTTCATGCCTTTTTTGTATGACAATCTTTATAATGTATTCTAAATGGTTTAAAATCGATTGCTCAAGTTATTATTTAAAAAAAATGCCATTTTTCTTTATTGTTTTTGAGTAATTTTTAAGGGGATAGTCACAAAAGTTTTCAATACAATTCGCTCTGGCATTATTTAAGTTCATTTAAAAAAAATAAGACATTTTTAGAAATTTTAGCGCCTTTCAATTTACATAAATCTCTCGATTCGCTGTCAAGGTGTTCTGACTAACATAAAACAGGTGCAACCAGAACTCGACATCACAACACAACACCTTTCGACAATCTGTTTAGACGTGCCGTGGCAGTGTCTATTTAAAAAACAATCCGTACCGGTCCATATCTTTTGCTGTTTTTGCCAATGCTCCACGTACAGTTGCTTCATTGTTTGCGCACACCAGATCCACACAAACAGACAGGAAATTATTCAATTAAATATCTGCATCCCGTCGTGCTTCGCGCCCCTCGACCGCAGAATAACAGAAACAAAACATTTGCGCGGAAAACGACAACGTGGAAAACAAGCAAAGACGAAATATAGTTCAAGTTGAAAAAAATGGGAAAATTGCACCCCGAGAGTAGAGTTTGTTTTATTTTTAACGCCACGGGCCATATTTTCATCACCTGTGCGCGGCTTGACTTGACTGAGAACAATTTCGGTTCCGTCACGGGAACTTCTTGGTTCCCGGAAGAAGAAGCGAACAGGTGACCCGTGACCGCGCGCGGTCTGAACTTGTGGAACATCGTGACTTGGCTGAGATTCGTCAAGATTTAGCACGAACAATTTTTACAGTTGCTACACCCAAACGAAGAAGCTCTGACATCTAGTGTGATTTCCGAATCCTAACCGCTGATTCTTGCAGTTGCGTTCACCAATACAACTGCGCAGCAGGCGTCGGAACAAGATTAGCGATGAGAGACAAGATGAGAGAGCAAAAATGAAGAGCAAATTTGCGTGTTGCCTCTCTCCAATCGTCAAAATCTTTTGGACATTCTGACAATTTTGTTAGTCTTTCCTCGTTAGAGTGCAAATCGTTACCGTTGGTGGTACTATTGCATCTGTTGCATGCTGCGACCATTGCCAGAGAGTGCAACAGCTCCAAGGTTCGTTGCCGATTAACCCAGATTAACCCGTTCCCAGTTTGACCCAAATCCAGCGCAACGAAATAGAAAACGGCCAACAGGACAAACCCGTCGACGACGGCGGCGGCTTTAAGGCTTGCCAGATGTTGGTGGATTTAGTTTTCTTCTGCTGGAATGTTAGAATGCGAAAGGCGATGTGATATGTTGCATTCAGCGAAACCGGGAGAAAGCATTGCAATGAATCATGACTTCAACGGCTTATCAAACTGCTCTCGGTATATTGGATCCAGGAACGAGCAATTGAAATTAGGCTGAACCGTTTCTATCCAGGGCCTCGAGGTAAAACTGGATGAAATCTAATTTCAGTCCGTTGTAAATTTCATTTCAAAGCGCTTGTCATTCCAGTTCTGGTGCAATTAGTGCTACTGACTAACAACGTTCTTTTGCCCATAATGCACATTACAAATTCAATAGAAGCAATCACTCAGCACTGCTAGTAACACTATTAGTGAATTTAGGCCCCTAGATATTGGTTGATTGATGCAATAAATTAAATTATTTTCGATGCTTTGTTTTTCAACGTGAGAACTTTTCTTGTTGGAAGTAATGCAAAATCTCAACAGCAAGGATGGAATAATCGCAAAACAATCTTTTTTGTTTGCGAACTTTCATCGCCGACGAAAGAGAAAGGAGGCGAAACACGCCATAGAAAATTTCTCCCGAACTATTGAAAGAAAATCAATCAGGCGAAGATTTTTTGTAAATCTCATTGCTAGCATCACTTAAATAAATTCATTCCGTTGTATTTACCAGGGCTGCGAAGTCGGGTCATATTCAAACGACTCCGACTCCGACTCCGACTCCGGCTTTCTCAGATTAGCCGACTCCGACTCCGGCTCCGGCTTTCAACAAATGGTTGGCTCCGACTCCGACTCCGACTCCGGCCAACCAACTCTAGCCGACTCCGACTCCGACTCCGACTCCGACTCCAGCTTTCAACAAATGGTTGGCTCCGACTCCGACTCCACATATTTTTAAATGTTTCAAAAGTTAGCTAACTATTATCAGTTAATTATTTTTAAAACATTGATAAATAGGATTATTTAAATACTCTCTAAGCGTCATGTTTTTCTCAAGAAAAATAAGTTAAGTTAAAGTGAAGTAAAGTAAATAAACGGAAAAAAAGTTTCTAGGTTACAAATTTCATACGTTATGGAAACAGAAATCAAAGAATATCTTCAGTTTAAGAGGCATTTTGAGAAGAACAGTTTTGTAAGCAAATTTGGATTTATTGCTTAACCTCAAAATTTAAAATATTTTTTTCAAAGCTAATAAATTTAAATATTAAATTGTTATTTTTGAATGAATAACTAAAAGAAACCTGGCCTTAATGATCTATTGAACAATAAAATTCAATTTGCTCACTTTCAGGCTGACATTTGTAAGAAGCACAGTGACAGGCACCTTGATTTTTAAATGACAATTTTAAACTAAACATTTTTTTTAAGACGTGCATGGACATCACGCCATGGCTGAAGGAGATTATTAATGCAAATCAATGTATCTAAACAATTTCTTCGTGGAAAGGACGTTTAAGATGTCCTTTTCAAAAATCTGTGACTTGTAAAATATTTTACCCTGGAAATTTTTAATTTATTTTAATTTTAAAATTTTATATACTTTAAAAAGGAGGTTTACGATACTTCGTGAAACCTAAAACGAAGCTTAATGAATGATCTTGCGCCTCCATCAAAATATATGAAAAAACTTAAAATATAAAAAAACAAATATCGACAAGTAAAATATTTTCTAGGTCACAAATATTTTATTTTGTTAAGGTACATTGATTTGCAATGATTATCACCTTCCGTCATAATGGCGTGGGACATACAGTATGAGAAAATTCGTACTAGTTGATAATATTTTGATTCTGTCTTTTTATTTATAATATTTGAAAAATAAATTAAAATCCTATATTTTGTTCTACACATTTTTTAATTAGTTTATTTTTGTACTGAATTCTTGAGATTTGTTCAACGATCATTTGCAACGATATCAAAATAGTTTACCTAAAACCAACATCAACAATCAATGATTATTTCAAAATTTGTTGCAACTTCTTTTGATATTTTTTGTTAGTTTCAATTTTTTTAAATGCAACACTTTGATTTTCTTGTACTCATAGTGTAATAACACAATTAGAGCTTTTCAATCACAATGAAAAGCTTCAATAACATAATGGCATCTGATAAATCAATTAAAAATAAAAGATATTTTTTAAATTAAGCTGTTCTATAGGAAATACTGAACAATAAAAAAATACATATTTTTGTTGAATTTAAGATAACTCCGGCTCCGACTCCGACTCCAGGTTATCAGAAATCTTCGGCTCCGACTCCGACTCCGACTCCAGCTTTTAAAATTTAGCCGACTCCAGCTCCGACTCCGACTCCAGCTGTTCGAGTTTTGACGACTCCGACTCCTACTCCGACTCCAGGTCCCCAAAAAGACCCGACTCCACCGACTCCGACTCCACAGCCCTGGTATTTACAACCATCGATCCTCTACAAAAAGTGTACCTGCAAGAGTAGTAGTGAAATCGGTGTTCCGCCGAATAATCCACATGATGATCTTTTGGATTGTTTTTAGCGATCTTTCGTGCGCGCGAGAGGAGAGCCATGCTCTCTTCCGATTTTTTTCCTTTTGATGAGCGTCACAAGATTTTCTTTCGATGAAAATTTTTCCATCACTGCTCAGCAATTTTATTTCGAAACCCCAATATTTGGGATAGAACTTTCGATCATTTACTAAAAGTCCGCAAATGTTATAAAAAATGTATGATTTTTCCTACTTATTTATTTCTGGAACAAGTAAATGTTTAGATAAAAATCTTTTTTTAAATGTGTTTTAACAGCTACTTATGGGTAAAAGAATGCAAAAACTTGAAAAAAGGTTTCATAACGTTTTTAAACTCTTTATATTTTTTTTCAAGGAACTACTAATGCCAAAATTGCAAACAAAAAACATCATCACTTTAAAGGATTCTAAGAACTGATCATGTCTTTGAACGAAAAAAAAAAAAAAAAAAAAAACTGATAGAAACTATATATTTATAAAAAAAACCAGTTTATTTTCAAAGAATTGAAAAAGGAAAAAAATGCAAACACCCACCGATTTTTTGTTGTTGAAAAACGATTTATTTGTTATTTACTGCTCATATTCGTAAGAATGCCACGGTGTTCGGCCTTGGTGTCTTCGGCAAAGTTGTAGCGGAGAAAATTTCATGAAAGTTTTTCCAAGGTGCCAAATTTGTAGCGCTTAATCTACTCGAGATATACGCCATTTTTACAAAAATGGTCCAAAAAAGCTTTTTTTTGGTGATAACTCAAAATGTTAGCATATTAGCGGCCTACTATGTTTGAAGAGTTGTTTATGACATAAAAATACACATCTTTGCCGAAGACAGCAAAGTGTTTCAAGCCTTTATTGAGGAGTAATAACCATTTTAAAGTGATGTTGAGCATATTTTCAAGTTGCTATGATTTCAAAATGGCGCATTTTGGCGCAAACCCAAACAATGCACCTCTACAACTCTACAACACCAAAGCCCTACAACGTCATCCAACTTATTAGTTTTCGGTTGACACCTGGAAGGTTGTCATCCTGTATGTCAATAACTTCAAAAGATAACCCTTATCAAGTACAACAACTCTAGGACGTCAAAAAAAAGGAGTTATCAATTTATTCCACTAATTCTTGCCATTCCGAACACTGTGGAATGGAAGAAATAAATTAACACCAACTTAAATAATTTAAAAACAGCTCATGTCTGAACCTGGGTGCTGAAAACACAGAATGCGTAACGTGATTTCCGAATGATCCCCACTGCTCCTGACTAATACAACTGCACTACAGTTGTAAACATAAACAAATTAGAAGGCTTTGTTCAAACTCAAGCGTGACATATTTTTTGTTGCTGGAGTGACTTGTTTTGAAACATTTTGGTTCTAATGATATTAAAGTTTTTGCTGAAAAATTAAGTTCTTCGTGCTTTTTTTGTTTGTAGACTAAACGATGGGCGGTTAAAAGAGTCCTTCTTTGTTTTCAACGTGATGAAATATTCCGTCAGAAATGGGGGAATTTTGTGAATCAGAAGAGCAACCGGATGGAAGTTACGAGATTATGTATCTTTGAAGCGCAGTGATAATACAGGAGTAAGATTATTCAATGTTATTTGGCAGGTGCCATTCACAGTTACTGATAATTCGTCGTAAACAATTCGTAAACATAGGTTTTGAGTGAGACATAGCGCTTATGGAAATGTTAGCGACGAATTATGACAATCTCGATTTCATATCTTTTCTTAATACTGACTCAAAAGCTCGACGCCCTCGACTTTTTTATTCCTGACAAAATTAATTATAGATCTATTACAATACTTGCCACTTCTTGGCATAATTTTTCAAACAATAAATTGGTTCCGCTTTGACAGTTCTAAATTGAGGCCACTTTGCGGACAACTATTCTGCACCCAGGTCTGAACGAATGAAGTTTTTAAACCAAAATTATTTGCTAAAAGTGATTAGGGTATTTGTCCCTATTTTGGGTTTACTAAGCCGAGCGCACCTTTAATTTGATGTATTTTCAAAGGCTGCTATAGGCCTTGCTTGTGTTACATGAATAAGTGGGTTTTTTAATGCTTATGCTCATACTTAATCGCATTTTCGATAAAAATACTTAATATCGCGGTATAACCTCGAAAATCTAAAACATTTTCTGTCCCTATTTTGGGTCTATTGCTCCTAGGATACGACCTTCTTTGTGCCTATTTTTGACCTACCTCCTGATTGGTTGAAATCTCGAAGCACGCGGCGATTTTTTTTGACATACGGTTCAGCACCGAGCTGTACAGTACAGCCGCACAAATTCGGTCGACAAACATGCTAAATCATTGTGATGTTTTAAGTCAAAAATCAACAGTTGAATAATTGATTTCACTTGCATTACGTGCATAATTAGCATGGACATCATTTATATCATGCATTTGCGAGCTTTAAACATAATTAAACGAGTGTTGCGTTGTCAAACAACAAGCCCGTAATATGCAAGAAAGACTGTAATGTGTGTAAAGCGCACACAAACTGTCACAGTTTGTAAAAGTGTCAACATTGTTAATGTACCTTAAAAATGTATAAATATAAAAGAGGTTTTAACCAATCATATTTCACACAATTAAATAACAATCAACAAATCAAACTCGGTCATTGGACCCTTGCGCAAATGTCACCAGAAGGCAGGGATGCCAGATGATTTTTTAAAATGTCTGTGAAAAAGTCTGTGTATGTCTGTGTCTTTGTCTAAAATTCAACTAAATCAATTTACAGTCATAGAAATCGATCAAAAATTGTGTTTTTAAGCATTTGAAGACTAACGAAATAAGTTTCGATTGATATTTTAACAAAATAACAATTTAATGAAGTTTTTAAAAAGTCTGTGTACCTCAAAAAATGTCTAACACGAGCTCAAATGTCTGTGAAACACAGACAAATCTGTGTATCTGGCATCCCTGCCAGAAGGGAAAATCGTTCAAACTGGTCGCTCGCCGCCTAGTCCAAACAGAAGAGTGAGAGGTGCATAAGTCTCAACATTCCTGGCCAGCTCTACCACCACCGCCACTCTCCAAGTATCACAACCAGTGTTAAGTGTAACTTGTTGGCCAGCCAGGTGCAAGTGCAGCATTCGAGTGGAATAGGTGGAATGTGCAAACTGCACTTGCTCTGCACCTCGTGGACACTGTAGGAAAAACAGAGTGGGGTTAAGTGGGTATTTTTTCTGTATCTGTAATTGATCATGATTTACTTGCAGTGCTTGAAATGAAAAAGGGGGAAAAAACAACTGTGTATTTCTAATTCTAATGGCTTGTCGCGTCGCCGTTGATTGCAGAGAGCCCCAAGGTTGTTAGGACAGACCTTTCGCAGAGCCTTGCCGAAGAAGTGAGTGGGGATACGATTTCATCGCGATTTCTACAATCTCCCCGCGAGAAGATGGATTTCAAGTGAACTGTTTGGCTGTGATACAAGTGATTTCGGTGCAGTGATCCACGATGCCGGAGTTCGACGATACGTTCCTGTTTGATTGTGCCAAATTTGAGCGAAAAAAGTGGAAGTCCTACAACATCAGCTTGAGGCCCAGCAGCATAGTGCTGAAAAGTGTTGGCAGCTTTAGCCCGAATGTCAACAACAACAACAACAACTACCTTGAAGAGGGCGAGGTGATTGGGGGTGGCCTGCGGCCCATCGCCGACCCGCCGGTCGTGAAGAAACGTGACTATCTGCAGAACCAACGGACCGGGGTGGTCAACTCGCTGTACGGTGGCGTAAGTCCCATCCGCGAGCGGATCCTCGGGTACAACTTCAAGCGGCACTCGTACAGCTGCAGTTCGGCGCCGCCTTCGCCGGCAGTGTTGCCATCGTTTTTTGGAGGAGTTGAAGGAGGAGGATGTAAGTAGCCCACCATCAACAGCTCTGGCCACATCTGGCAATATCTATATGCAAACATGGAAAACTTATTAACACCTCGTCTAACGAAACACGACTCTCCCTTGGACCCGGGAGGGGGAGTCACGTTTGTGCGTTGATCCGCGGGACCAGTTTCTAGTTTTAACCCTTAACAGCTCAAAAATATTGAATTCGTAGACAAAAAGTATAAAAAAGTAACATTTGTACACTAGAAGGTTATAATGGCGCGATCGCGATCGCGATCGCCATCGATCGGTCGTGACGCCATAGGAAAGTTAAATATTGCCACCTGTTTGGGGCCTAAACCAACATTAGGCCTATAAGCGTTCGTTGAGTTGAATCACGACAGAGGGGCTAATAAACTATTGCCACCACTCTCGGTTATTGAAAGTGGTTGTGGATTTCAAATTCAAAACATGGCCTGTTTGGTGTTGATCTACTTTGAGGTGTGCGCGCGACAACCTTGGCGGCTTACCTTGTGGGAAAGTTGAATGGATAGAAAAAATAAGGAGGTTGGCTCGAAATGGATCTGATCGTTGGTTGTGAGAAGTTTGGGTTATTGCCTGATTGCCTGTTTGCACTGATATTACGGTTTGTTTTTATGTATTGTCAACTTGATTTCCGTAGTCTTTTACTTTCAATTCAGGCTAGTTTAAAAAAAAAATATTGTACAAACTTTATTATTTTCCATGTTGGGGAATTATACCCTTTCTAATCAAGCACCTATCTTCGTCATATGTAGAGTTTGATGCTCGTTTAAAGCTCCAAAAATACTATTTAGGCTATAAACTTACCAGCAACAGCACCGCCTCGAATAGGCACGCAAATGTATGCCACTTACGGGCCGAAAAGATCAAATTTAAGGCACATTTGATCATAATTACTATTTTGCGAGACCATTTCTCATCATTTTGTTGGCACACACATCCAAACGCGAGATGAGAGCTTAACTGCTCAACGAAAGTCGCCATCAACATCTTTTCACTTGCGCTAACGTTTTCAAAGCGCTTAAGATATGAAATTGCTTCCAACTACCGGCAACATGTTCTTTAGGACATTAGTTAGTCACTCACTTGAAAAATATTCCAGAAACATGTAAATAATTAGCAAGCGCCATCAAAAAAACAAACGCGCCAAGTCTTTTGACGTTTGACTTTTGGCGACCCATTCCAATCGAAGGCTGAAGAAAACCGAGCGAGAAGCGAAGGCAAATAAAGAACAAAGGATGGCCACCAACACCACCAGCAGCGCCTGTTGGAGTGAGCCAGTGATGCCAGGAAACTTTCTCTATAAATGCTACTTTTCGTGAGTGTTCGCACACAATTTCATTACAACTGGCAGCACTAAGCAGACCCAAAAGAGCGCTGGAAGAAAAAAGAACTAAGCTGAAAATAGGAAAATGGGCGTGGCCCAATGCATTCTCGATTGATTAGAATACATTTTGGAAATATTTTTTTTAAATGCTTGTAAAAGGAATAGAATAACTTTTAGTAAAAGTGAAAATAAACAGAAATATTCAAAATAAAATGCTCTACTCGTTGGTGTACTTGATTTTAGTAATTTTCAAGGAACCCTCCAGATTATCCGGCATCATTTAAACACGACCGCTTACTAGGCTAAAAATGGGTATATTTCCCCTAATCCGAATCAAGCCAGATCGTCAAAATTGTAATAATTGACTTAACTCATATTAACCCAAAGATAAGTTTCAACTAATTTAAAAATAAAAAAAACACTATCAATTTTAAATTAAATAAAAATAAAGAAAAGTTTCAACACCATATCCCACTTTTTAAAATTTCTAAACAGATAAATTTATTTTAAATTGATTTAAAGTTTGTTTTATTTCTATTTATATTGGATTTTTGAGGCTATATAAACTGAGTAATTCTCAACTTTCACGAATCGACTTTTTTCGTTTTTTTTAGCCTGGTACAAATTTTATTACAGTTTTTGTCACGCTTCCTTCAGAATCGGCCTGAAAAATCAGGGAGCAAAACAATTTTTTTTAAATGGAAATTGAAGTGCAATCCACTGAAATTAAATTAAAATGCATTCCCTTGCATTTAGAAACATTTTTAAGCATGTTGGAGTTAGTTCTAAGATTGATAGAATTTTAGTAATTTTTCGATGTACAAAACCTCAATAAAACAAAATTTGATAGTTTTTTCATTGTAACAAAGTTAAAATCATCAAAATCAGAAAAGGGGAGATTCTCTCCGCTTTTTGACAACAAACCTTGGTGTTTTTCTTTCGTAAGGTATTTTTAAACTGCAAAAAAACTAAGCAATTTTTTTCTAAAAATTTCCATATACCTATAACTTGAAAGCAGTGAATTTAATCAAAAAATGTGTAAAGTTATTTTAAAAGGCAAATTTATGTTTTGAACCTGAAAAGGGTCATCCTCCGCCAACTCACACAGCAGTTGCCCCCCGACCCCTCTTCGATTTGCGTGAAACTTTGCTCTAAGGGGTTATTTTGGTTCCTGATCACGAATCCGAGGTCCATTTTTCGATATTTCGTGACGGTGGGGTGGTACGACCCCTTTCATTTTTC